>NW_006408593.1:10615828-10665494 GCF_000296735.1 Chrysochloris asiatica | reverse complement strand
CGGGTATTCTGTGTTGTTGTTGGCGGAGCTCTCTGCTATACGTCCACCCGATCCGCCATCTTGTTTGTTCAACCAATTATTTTTGGTATAGTGTGTATTCCTTCTGTCTTCTTTCCATGCTTCCTGCATCATTCAATAGTTTGCCCATAGATTCCTTCAATATTCCAACTTGAGGCTTGAATTTTTTTCTTTAATTCTCTCAACTTGAGACATGCAGAGTATGTTCTTCCCTTTGAGTGTTTTGACAGACTTGTGGTGGTTTAGGAGGTTAGCAGCCTGAATTCAGTGCACTGGCTCCAATAGAAGGTTTTCTATTAAAACGGTTCTTGTCTCTGCAGCTTCTGTTCCTCGGTTACTCAGAGATCTTCATGTGACATGGCATCTGCCTTCCCTCATCTATGTTTGCTTCCTTGCTTCTGTCCCTAATCTGTACCTTTTATGTCTCAGAAGTGATTACTTTCATTTACTACTGGGCCAGTCCCATCTACCAATGACCAGGTATGTGAAGTGCCGGGGGCTCTTGTCCTTTGTGGTCCACCAGGTGTAAAATCAGCCATAACCATGACCCACAGGAGGCCAAGGGTCAGATGATCGCCATGAATATCGCCTACAGGAATACTGTAGGGAAACTAGACCCACCCTTGTCCCCCACACCTGACTGGTTCCACCTCACTAGTGGGTGGCAGAAAGCCCGGGTTCTCCTTTTCTGTCTCAGCTAGTCATCACTCTACCCCATACCCAACCTGCACTCTTCTTTCTTCTGGGTCTTTGTCAGTCTGCCATCGCCTCACCCAGATGAAGGTAAGGAATGGAAGGAGGTGTGTGGGCATGTGGCTGATGCTTGAGGTTCAGGGCATCTGCCTGGCACATTCTTAAATCAGCCTTTTCCATAGAATGGATGAACTTGAGTTTGGGTTGCAGAAAAGAATGTTGAAAGCACTGTGGACTGCCAGAAGAACAAATCTATGTTTCAAGAAGTACAACCAGAATGCTCCTTAGAAGCCAGGATGGCCAGACTTTGTCTCACACTTCAGACTTGTTATCAGTAGGGACCAGTCCCAAGAGAAGGACATCATGCTTGGTAAAATGGATGATCAGTGAAAAAGAGGAAGACCTGCCCCCTTCCCCGCCCCCCCCAAAGAGATGGATTGACACAATGGCTGCAGCAGTGAGCTCAAGTGTAGCAATGATTGTGAGGGTGGAGGAGGATCAGGCAGTGCTTCGTTCTGTTGTGCATAGCGTTGCTATGAATCAGAACTGACTCCATGGCACCTAACAACAACATCTGGAAACCTCAGTTTTTCTTTCGGGCTAACCAGCTTACATCCCAAGTCTTGTCAGACCAGGTAAGCAGCATCAGTTAGCTGCCAGAGCCACATGCTTACAAGAGAAATAGACAAGCAATTGGCACTATGTTCAGTATCCATGAGTAAAAGACCCTGGGTGTATGAAATCAAAAGAGCTATTCTTGCTGATGGCTTTCTGAGCCAGAGGTCAGAGTTCAGTTCTTCTTCTTCCCCCACCCCCAGAACCCCCTTTCGCTTGCTTTTTTTTTTTTTTTTTTTATAGCCCCCACCATGACCATCACTGCATACCACTTTGTCTTTCAAATATCTCTGCTGGAATAACAAGCTAACCACCCAGGGGTGATAATGATAGCAATAAATACAGAGCAGTAATTATTCTCACATTAGCTTCAGAAACCTTGACTAATGAATATTTACAATCCCGGTTTTGAGCCTTATAATGTTATTACATGAAAGCTTGTCTGGTGCCCTGCTGATGGATTTTCAGGGGGGATTGTTTTGTGGGTGTAGTGTCTATGGGGTCTGTCTTAGGCCGGGTTTTCTAGAAAAGCAAAACCAGCGAAACACATACATGTATATCTATCTATCTCTCTATCTATCTATCTATCTATCTATCTATCTATAGAGAGAAGTTTATTGTCAAGGAAATGGCTTACAATTGTAGAGTCCCAGGTCTCCAGTGGAAGATAGATCTTTCCTGTGTGCCCATTATGTTAGGAGCAGGCCACACCCCCAAGGAAACATTCTTTTAATTGATTGGCTGCTCATAGCCACTCATTATAGAGGTAACAATTCCTGTACTAGGTTTCATCACCATAGGAATAAGCACATCTCAACTATTAAACCTCTGGAAATCCTAGCCTAGTCAAGTTGAAACAGCCCCAACCATAACAGGGGCCAACGCAGTCTGTCTTCACCCTCCACATGAAGTTGGAATTCTTAAAGAAAACTTATCAAAACATTCGTTGATGTTGTTAGGTGCCATGGAGTTGATTTAGACTCATAGCAACCCTATATAGGGTTCCAAGGTTGTAAATCAAAAGAATAAGTAAGAAGAACTCAGTCAGCCAGCAGGAAATAATGTTGTTGTTGTTAGGTGCAATCAAGTCAGTACTGATTCATAGTGACTGTGTGCACAACAGAACGAAATGCTGTCAGATCCTGCTCCAACCTCACAATCGTTGCTACATTTGAGCCCATTGCTGCTGCCACTGTGCCAGTCCATCTAGTTGGTGGTCTTCCTTTTTTTCTCTGACTCTTCACTTTACCAAGCATGATGTCCTTCTCCAGGGACTGGTCCCTCCTGGCAATATGTCCCAAGTATGTATCTCATTCTGTCTGTACTTATTCCAACACAGATTGGTTTCTTCTTTTGGCAGTCTATGGTAATTTTAATATTCTCATATGAGTTATTGAAAATAACATGGCTTGGGTCCAGTGCACCTTAGACCTCAAACTGACATTTTTGCTCTTGAACACTTTAAAGGGGTCTTTTGTAGAGATTTGCCCAATGCAATACTTCATTTGATTTCCTGACTGCTGATTCCATGAGTGTTGATGGTTGATTTGAGAAAAATGAAGTCTTTGACAACTTCAATCTTTTCTCCATTTATATGGATGTTGTTTATTAGTCCGGTGGTGAAGATTTTTGTTTTCTTTACATTGAGGTGCAACCCATACTTAAGGCTGTAGTCTTTGATCTTCATCAATAAGTGTTTTAAGCCCTCTTAAGCAAGTAAGGTTGTATCATCTGCATATCGCAGGTTGTTAATGAGTCTTCCTCCAATCCTGATGCCACATTTTTCTTCAAATAATCCAGCGTCTCTGATTATGTGCTCAGCATACAGATTGAATAAGTATGGTGAAAGAATACAACCTTGGCGCACAGCTTTCCTAATTTTAAACCATACAGTGTTCCCATGTTTTGTTCGAATAACTGCCTTTCAGTCTAATAGGAAAAACAGCAACTTAGATGGAGACATGGTGATGGTGAAGCTCTGGGAGTACCTCTATTTTCTGGTCTCAGTTTAACTAACATCCATTGCAGGATACCTGTGCCATGGCCATGGGGCTGGATTGGTGTGGGAATATGAAGTTGTATGGAAGGGATCCTGGCAAAATTTGGTTTCCTGGTGGCCTGCTGTCCAGTCAGTCAGCTCACAGGATGACCACATGTTCAGCAAAACAGAATGCTGCCTGGTCCCATGCCATCCTCTTGCTTGTCACCACACTTGAGTTCATTGTTGCATCCTAAGCCCTGGGCCTCATTTTCCAGGACTGTACTAGATAATATGCTGTTACGACTCACAGGGTTGGCCAATTTTCAGAAGTCAATCACCAGGCCTTTCTTCCTGGTCTGTCTTAGTCTGAAGCTCTGCTGAAACTTGTCCACCAGGGCTGAGCCTGATGGTATTTAGAGTTCCCGTGGTACAACTTCCAGCATCATAGATGCACGCAAACCACCACAGTGGGACAAACTGACAGACGGTTGATGGGCCCATCCAAGACCCTAATCCTGGCCCCCTCATTCTCAGCCTTGTTGTTGTTGTTGTTGTTAAGTGCCATCGAGTCGGGTCCGACCCATAGCGACCCTGTACAGCCTTAGGTAATGTTTATTAGTCTGTTTTCCATATTTGAATGTAAGTTCTATGGAGGCAGGAACTTTTTTACATATTCCCATGTCGAGACTAGTACTTGGCATATGTTATTGTTGTTGTTTGGTGCCATTAAGTTGATTTTGACAGAATAGAACTGTCCCAAAGGATTTCCTAGGCTAGAATTTTTGTGGGAGCAAACTTCCAGGTCTTGTCTCCTGTGAATGCCTCATAGGTTTGTACTACTAACCTTTCAGTTAACCGCTGCCCCACCAGGGCTCCTTGGGCACATGGTCCAAAAAAACCACATCCGTTGAGTCATTTCCAACCCATAGCTACTCTATAGAGTAGTGTAGAACTGAGTCTTACAGTTTTCTGAAACTGTAAGTCTTTATGGGAGCAGATAGCTTCATCTTTCTCCCTTTGAGCAGCTGGTGGGTTTGAACCATTGCTGATTGAATGAATGCATGACCTAGTGGTAGTGGTGGTGGGACGTGGAGAGGGTGTCTGTCTCTCCAGCCACTAGTCAACACCCCCCCACCCCCCGCAACTCACAGCTCTTCTCTCTGTCTCTTCCCTGCCCCTTCTCAGACGTCTCTGTCAAGGTGACCTTGAAACACCAGGCTCAGAAGCTGAAAAAGAAGCAGACTAAACGGGCCAAGCACAAGATCAATCCCGTGTGGAACGAGATGATCATGTTCGAGCTGCCGGATGACCTGCTGCAAGCGTCCAGAGTGGAGCTGGAAGTGCTGGCTCAGGACGAGGAGGGCCAGAGTCGCACGCTTGGGCAGTGCAGCCTGGGCCTGCATGCATCGGGCTCTGAGCGTGGCCATTGGGAGGAGATGCTCAAGAACCCACGCCGGCAGATCGCCATGTGGCACCAGCTGCACCTGTAGATGACCACGCCCAGGTCCTCCCATCTCTGCCCCAGCCCCGTCAGTCCCTCGAGCCCCAGCTGTCCGCGGAGGCCTCCTCCTGACCCCCAGAAGACTGCGACAGATGTAATGGCAAAGGCCAGGAGCCTAGTCCTCTCTCTTCACATCTTTATTTTTTAAAAATGCATCCAGGCCCTCACCAGGAGCAAGGCAGGTCAGGGCACAGTATGGAAAGGAGGCTTCCTCTTATAAAAAAGGATGCTTAATAATTGCAACCTGTGGGCGGGGTTTGCAGGTGGGGTCAGACTTGACACAGAGAATACTTAATTGGGGGAGTAATGGATGTGAAGGAGAATTGGGCTTTTTGAAAATAAACATTTCGAAAAACGGATGAAGAAAATAAAAGTACCCTTTTAAGATTGTCAGGATGGAATGGAATCTTGTTGTTAAGTGCCATCAAGTCAGTTTCGAGTCATGGCAACAACCATGTGTAGGGTTTCTGAAGAGTGGCTAGTGAGTTTGAAACACTGACCTTTTGGTTAGCGATCCAGTGTTTATCGTACAGCATGACACCAAGATTCTGGATCAAATCTCTGTTGTTAAGTGCTGTCAAGTCAGTCCTCACTCCTAGCAATCCTGCATATGGCTTCCAAGGTTTTTTAAATCTTTGCAGGAACAGAAAGTCTCATCTTTCTCCCACAGAACAACTGGTGAACTCAAACCACTGACCTTGTGATTCCCAGTCCCAGGCTTATTGTACAGAACCATGACGCTTCCCGCATGAAATCTTCTCATCCTTAAGTGTCGTAGAGTCTTAGTGTTAAATAAACTCCCCACTCAAAACATTAACTCAGCTCTTCTCAAGCCTTAACCAGTCTCTGTCGAGTCTATTTCTGTTCATGGTGATTCATGTGCATCAGAGGAGAACTGTGCTCCATAAGGTTTTCGGTGACTGATTTTTCAGAAGTAGATCTCCAGGTCTTTCTTCCGAGGTGCCTGTGGGTGGACTTAAACCTCCATTCTTTCAGTTATCAGCTGAATGCCCTACCTAAGGTCTCTTCAAACTTTAGTGTGTGAAGAATCACCTACACATTCCTGGGGTCCCCTGGAGACATTCCAAATCAGCATTCCTGGCTGAAGCCCAGGAATCTGCATTGCTGACAAGCGCTAAGTGGTCTGATGCAGAAGTTAGGGCACTATACTTGGAGAAATTCCTTCTACAGTATTCCAGACCATCCTGGGTGGGGCCCCTACACCATAGGGCA
Organism: Chrysochloris asiatica; assembly: GCF_000296735.1. Classification (NCBI taxonomy): domain Eukaryota; kingdom Metazoa; phylum Chordata; class Mammalia; order Afrosoricida; family Chrysochloridae; genus Chrysochloris; species Chrysochloris asiatica. The sequence goes on along the minus strand of NW_006408593.1, from coordinate 10,659,453 downwards.
GCCTGTTTTCCATTGTTGGATACCTCCTGTCGTCAATATGACACTAGGACCTTTGTTTCTTGTTTGTTCATTACATCCTTGATTTTTAAATTTGTGGGTTTCAGATTCTGTTCTTGGACTGAATTTTGTGCCTTTTTTTTTTTTTTTTTTTTTAATAATTTTATTGTTTTACCTCAAAATCAGTTGAAATGATACTTGGGGAGGAGAAAACGTTTCCTGACAAAGAGAGATGGGATCATCTGCTAGAAGTTGGACTAGATCCTGAACACTAGTTCCCATGACCACCAGCATCTCCCAAGTGACCCCTGAAACGGGCCCTTTCCTTTTCTGCATTCCTGCCATTTTGCGAGGAATTTAGTTTGGGACACATATTAATTTGGTCTATTACATCTGGCCACATGAGAAAAGATCATTTTAAAGAGGAAATGAGGTCTTTTGCAAAAGGGTCTCCTTCTCTGATTTTCAGGACTTATCACTTAAATCAGAACCCTGGTGGCACAGTGGTTAAGCACTCAGCTGGTATGGAGCTAGCTATGGGATAAAGCACTGGACCCCAAGGTCTGTTTGAACCACAATGTTGGCAGTTCAAACTCACCAGCTACTTCTTGGAAACCCTACACAGGGTCGCTATGAGTTGAAACTATCTCAACAGCACTTAGCAACAACATCACTTGAATCAGAACCCTAGTGGCACAGTGGTTAAGCACTCAAGGTTGGAGGTTCAAACCCACCAGCCACTCAATGGGAGCAAGGTGTGTTAATCTGTTCCTGTAAAGATTCATAACTCTGGAAATCCTATAGGGTGGTTCTACTCTGTCCTACAGGGTCACTGTGCACAGGGCTCGACTTACCGGCAATGGGTTTGGTTTTCCGTGATCACTTTAATCAGTAAATAGCCAGCAGGTAAGTCCTGAACTCCTATCTTAAGATTCTAAGTAGATGTCCACATTGTGAATTATACCTAAATTATGAACCTTGCCCATGTGCCAGAGTTCCTGGTTCTGTGGTTGTCACGGCCCTTTCAGAGCCTCAGTTTGGCCATCGGTAACATAGGTCTAAGGACTGACGCGGAAACTCCATGTCTGTGGATGACATGATGAATGAAGTAGTGCTCTAAAGCGCTGAAAACAAACAAGCGAATACAGCCCCTGAGGCATCCAGAGAGTCCACTTCAAGTTAGATGGCTGTCTTTCACTTCACATTGGCAGCTGAGACTGTCTGGAAGGTTCCAGAGCCATCCAAGGTGTTTCCAGAACCAGAAGATTTCATATGTGGGGTCCTTAAATCTTGAGGTTAAAAACTTGGGGCCTTCAGATGCCATCCCAGCCCTGTGACCTAAGAGAAAATTCCTAGGTAACATGGGTCAGGATTACACGAGTACTAGTCCTTCAATTCGCAAGGTCGGTGGGTTAAACCCACCAGCTGCTTCTAAGAAACCCTATACAGAACTGACTTGAGCACACTTAACAACAATTAGTTCTCTAGTGAGTGACTCATGGCATCTCCTTGAGAATCTGAGAAGGGACCTTATAACTTTAGTTATCATTTTCCATTTCTATACAGAGAAAGAAAAGTGTTAAAAAGAACTTGCCCCATCCTCTGAAGAAGGAGCCCTCGTAGTATAGTGGGTTACCCATTGGGTTGCTAACTGCAAGGTCAGCAGCTCAAATCCACCAGCTGCTCCTTGGGAGAAAGGTGAGACTTTCTATTACCATAAATATTTACGGCCTTGGGAACCCTATACAGGGTTACTATGAGTCAGAAACGACTCGATGGCACACCACCACTGCCACCACCTTCCATGGAAAAGCCCTTCAGATAATTGAAAACCTTGATCATTGATGCCAAACACCTGCTCCATGTATTTTTTGGAGGGTGAAGCATTCATCAGTGGTTTCCAATAACTTGTTTTGAGACCCTCTTCGCCATGCTGGTCTCTCCATTCTCGTTGAAATGGTAATACTGAACAAAATCTTCTTCCATAAGCTCCCCAGCATGCTCTTCTTGGTAACTACTTGTTAGCCCAATGCAGAAAAATCTGAATTCTAGACTTAAAATCAGAAAGTTAGTAATCTATGCAGCCACCTCAGAGTCACAGCAGAGGGCAATTGAGGTGGGTTGGGCAGGGCTCCTTAGCCTAGAAGATCAACTCCACCTATGGCGATTCCATCTTTGGGATCTCAACAGTTTCATCTTCCAGAATCCAAAATAAAGACCGCGCCAAATAGGAGTCTAACTCTGCCACAGAACATCTGAGGGGTCCACCCTCACCTCCATTGGCAGGGATGTACAAATGAAGTGGGTTTCACAGATTTATCAGTTGTGTTTTCTGGTGTATTCCAAGCACCTTAGAACTGAGCTAGCTTGAAGGTGCTCAGTAATGAATTGATGACTGGAGAATGGATGAAGTAGACAGAAAACAACCCTGCAAATGGCATAAAAATTAGAGTCCTATCTGAATTCTCAGTGGTAAGGGCGTCAGACTTCTGAGCAGTCAGCCTCGACATTTATGACGTCAAATATCACTGTCTGCTTATTGACAATTCATAGCTCTCCCTGTAAGTGTAATTAACAACAGAAGAGAATATAATCGCTGTGCTTTTCCACCAAAATAAATCCTTCTTGGTGAATTTTAAATTACCCAGAGATGTCAGAATGCCCAATCAAAGAAAAACCTTGAGTAATCATTGAGCGAGCTTACCTCGTACCAGGCACAATCACAATTGCTGCTGATTTGGAGTAATTGAGTCTATGTGAATATGTCTGGTTGCTTCTGAAAGGAACACCTTGCACTTTAAGAGCATTTTCTAAGAAGAACATGAAGCAGAGGTGAAAACTCAATAAGAGACCATCTCAGACTTTGCACACAAGGTGATGTGGTTTGTGTTTTTAAAACTAGCTATAAGGATAGGGAATTAGGAGTCTACTCTCATGAATGTGTGACTTTTACTTCTTGTGTCAAATAAATCTATACGTGTTGAATATCTACTAAGCAGAGCTTGCATACGTCTGCCCATCTCAACTTGCCATAAGACTTGGTGCGGGTTAAATGACAAATCAAATTACTCCAAAGGATGCCACGGAGAGAAAGAGACAGTTCTTCAGAGACTATTTCTTTGGGGGTGTAAAAGAGTCCTGGGTGGAAGGTGGTTGTTGCCTAAACCAAACTGGGGTGAGGAGGAGCCCCACACAGACATAGTCCTTATGATTTGTTTCTGCCGCCTGTGTTTCCTGTTGTCAAATGTGCATTTGTTTTGGAGTCCTAAACTGAAGCACAAAAAGATGCATGAGACATCTTACTCTGCATCTGGTGTCACATGTTGGAACGAAAACCTTGCAGTGGTAAATAAACCATTTCCAACAGGGTCTGCTGACTGGTGTTTTGTTTTGTTTTGTTTTTCCCTTCTCCTTGATATTTCAGACATTCAGAAAAATATAATTTGGTAATCCCTCATGAACTACCATGAAAACCAACCATATAGTTTAAGTCATATCACAGTTGAAGCCCCCTCAAGAGTTCATCATCTTGCATTTGGGCTTTCTCCCTCCATGCCCCCTAGACATGTCTCTCTATTTTTCTACAGGTAGATATAAATTCTGAGCAGTAGAGTACTTTTGTGTGTTTTCAAAACATTTCAATTGTATCACACTATTTTTGCTCAACATTAACATATTGAACTTCATTCATATAGATATACCCACTTAAGCTGTCTTTGTTTTTTTTTGTTTGTTTGTTAAGTGCCGTCGAGTCGGTTCCGACCCATAGCGACCCTGTACAGGGTTTCCGAGGGTGTAAATCTTTACAGGAGTAGAAAGCCTCATCTTTCTCCCGCGGAGCAGCTGGTAGTTTTGAACCGCTGACCTTAAGGTTCGCAGCCCGATTCGTAACCACTACGCTACCAGGCTGTCTTAGGCTGGGTTTTCTAGAGAAGCAAAACCAGTGAGATATATTTTCTTGATAGCACAGAACTGGTTCATAGTTGTAGAGATAGGAGAGTCCCAAGTGCAGGCCAGGGGAACCAAGATCAGGGGGCAGGAAGGCAGGACTCCCTGGAAGGCAAGGCCCAGAGCAGGACCCCGGCCCTGCAGTAGGGGCGGCAACAGTGTGACTATTGACCAAAGCTTGGGCAGGCGAGCTGCAGAAACAGGGACGAAGCACAGGAGCTGGGGCGACAGGAACAGGCATGGAGGACACTCCAGTGGGTGTCCATTTTCCAGGCACACTTGGCTGGCATGCCCAGCAAGCAAACACACACTAGAGCAGGCCACTGGTACCAGTTCAGAGAACTGGAGGTCAGGGGATGACCCAGATTCGAGATTCAGATCCAGTGGGAAAGAAAGACAGTCTTTCCTGAATGTCCATTATATTGGGAGCAGGCCACATCCTCAAGGAAACATCCTCTCAGTTGATTGGCTGCTCATAGCCAATCATCATAGAGTTAACTATGCCTGCTCATAGCCAATCATCATAGAGTTAACTATCAACTGCCAAATAACTGGCTCAATCAAGTTGACACAGAACCTAAGTATCACATTGTTGTTGTGTGCCGTGGAGTCGGTTCTGATTCATAGCCACCCTGTGTAGGGTTTATGATACTGTAAATCTTTAAATCTTTACGGGAGCAGAAAGCCTCATCTTTCTGCCACAGAGCAGCTGGTAGTTTCGAACTGCTGACCTTAAGGTTCGCAGCCCGATTTGTAACCACTACGCTACCAGAGCTCCATAGACCTAGTTTATTTATTTTTTTTGTGGTTGGATAGTACCTCATTGTATGGGTAGAACACAGTCCCATTCTCCTGTTGATATTCACATAGATATTTCTTTCCTTTCTTTTTTCTTTGCTGCTGCTATAAGAAATACTGCTATGAACACATCTCCTTGGGCACATATGCAAATCTTGTATATACCTAGGAGTGAGTGAAGTTGACTGGTCCTGGAGTGTGTATGGGAGCCCTGGTGGTGTAGTGGGGTCAGCATTGGTCTGTTAACTGCAAGGTTGGTAGTTTAAACCCACCAGCCACCCTGTGGGATAAAGCTGAGGCTGTCTGCTCCCATAAAGATTTCATTTTGGAAATCTATGGAATAATTCTACTCAGCCGTCTAGAGCGGCTATGAGTTGGAATGAACTCGATGGAAGTGGGTGAGAGAGTATGAAGTCACTGGGTTAAGCGCTCAGCCATTAGTCAAAAGATTGGCAATTCAAAACCATCCAGACGTGCCTCTGAAGACAGACCTTGGGCCCTGCTTCTGAAAGGACACAGTGTGCAAACACTATGGAGCAATTAAGGGGGTTACCATGCATCAAAATTACAGCTAACAACAATAGTGTGTGTATTTGCCTTGATAGCCAGGCTGGTGCACTGAATAAGTAGCGTAGTGGTTACGAATCGGGCTGCGAGCCACAAGGTCAGTAGTTCAAAACTACCAGCTGCTCCTTGGGAGAAAGATGAGGCTTTCTGCTCCTGTAAAGATTTACAGCCTCAGAAACCCTGTACAGGGTTGCTATGAGTCGGAACCGACTCCACGGCACATAACAACAACATCTACATTTAGAGATGCAAGGATTAGGCAAAACCTCTTAGGACTTTGACTTCATTCCCAAGGAGGAAAGTTTGATGGAAACCAGACTCTTTTTTTTTAACATTTCAAGTGAACCATTCCCATCAGTGACAGAGTCAGTGTGGACCCTGTGCCCTAGATGGTGGTCAGGGATACAGTGACCTGGGGAGTCTTGTTACCCCAGGCCTTTGGCTCCAGCCCAGGTGTCCGGAAGAAGAGCTCTGGCATCCATCCACCAAAGGGTGTGGCCTGAATTTGAAAGTCAGCAGGAAATCAACCAGGTCACAGAGACCTAAAATCAAAGGCTCTTAAAAAGGAAAAACAATCCATAAAGATAGCCATTAGATGATGTTGCTTTCCAAGTCTTTGCATGCTGTTGTTATTGTTGTTGTTAAGTGTGGTCAAGTTGGTTCCAACCCATAGTGACCCTGTATAGGGTTTCTGAGGAGCAGCTGGTAAGCTTGAACCACTAACCTTGTGTTTCAAACCGGCTTTGCAGTCCAGTACATTAACCACACAGCACATTAACCCACAGCACCATACCAGGACTCCTTACAATTTCTTATATTCATATGTATTATATTTTACTATTCAGCAGAATATATGTGGGTCTTATCCAAACAACAGAACATTATGTGGACTCTGTTTCACAGTTAACTATGAATGCAAACCCTCCTGAACTTAAGACTAATATATAAGATCCTGGGTTTATATGAAAGATAAATGGATAGAAAGGCTCTTTAGTCACATACAGGGTTTCCGTGGCAAGTAACAAACGCTGCTCCTGAAGATAAAATCGAATCAGGTCTAGAAGACTGTAGAACCAGTAATTGACTTTGTCGCTGGCCACCTTCATGTCCCTGGGCAAGTCCTTTGTCTCTAGGCCTCAGTTTTCACATCTGTCAAATGAATTTGGACCAAATGCTTCTCCCAAGGTCCCTCCCACTCTTTATATGTTATGAAGCTGTGGTCTCAACTGACAACAATGGACACCTTCCACTAAACTCATGTGTACCTTCCCTCCTTGCCCCACACTGGTAATGCCCCTTGGTATCTCCTGATGGTCCCCCAGCCACCCTCTCCCCAAGACATATGCAATGTCACCTGAGGCTCTGATGCAGACTCTTCTCATTTACTTAACTGCTGATGAGACTGTTGGTAATTTTCCAACTGTTTCTATATTTTTAGAACCATTGGAAGCATCACTATTTCAGAAGCTCTGAACCCTAGCATCTGTTCTGTCTCTCTCCCAGCAAGGAGAGCACCCCAGGATTTGGCTGTAGACAGATTTAGGGGGCTGGGCACATTCTTGGTGTGAGGGTTGGAGAACTCCTCTGGAGCATCCCTCCTTTGTCTCCTGCAGGTAAGACAGCACAGATGGTTCCGGACTGGTGACCCCACATGCTTCCCCAAACCAGAGATAGAGATGCCCACTCAGGAGGGGGATGGGAAAAGTTAGTCTTGACAGTGGAAGTCAGATGTTGCCATGGGAACTACAGCTGTGTGGTGGTACATCCCTACCTGGTGAAGTCTCTTCACAAAGCCCTGCTGGTGTTCTGCCCAGAATTCGGGGTCCCCAAAGACCACCAAGGAGCCAACACCAATGCAAGTGCACAAGGGTTGTTTATTCAAGCTCGGGCTCGGACTCCACCTCATCCGATGCAGCAGATTAGGGATAGAGCCCCGAACCCTTTGTCTGCGGGGTTTTTATAGAGTTTTCAAACAAGCTCGGGTTTCTCAGCTTTACAATTTTTGGGTTGGTTAACAATTGGCAAACTATGAGATGTTACAGTTTAATTGGTCAGGACTGGTGGTCTTTGTTCTTAGGCTAGGGCAAAGGAAAACATCTGGCATCTGGCCTTGAGCTGCCTGGCTATTTATACATATATCATTTTCTTGGAGCTAGAGGACGTGCTAAAGCTTATATACAAAATGGATTCTTCTCTTTGGTCCTACACTGGGGCTTGGTTCTCATCCCTTTTCCCAGGTTGCATTGTTGGCAAGTGGAGATGACAGAAAACCTGTCCCAGAAACCCAGGATTCAAACCAGAGACAAGCAAGGACAAGTCTGTTTTTCCAACCCTTGAGGACCAGATCAGATGAGCTCTTGCAAGCAGAATGCTACCCTTGGATCCTTTATGCTGAGATGGGAAAAATGGCTTCCAAGCCAGGCAGGGATGTCAGCTGCAGTGGTGGCTCAGTTAAAGGCCACAGACAATCCTCACCTAAGATTGTTGTTAGGTGCCACCATGTTGATTTTGCATCACAGTGACCTGTGTGACAAAGCAGAACTGCCCCATAAGGGTTTCTTGGCTGTAATCTTTATGAGAGCTGACTGCTGGTCTGTCTCCTATGGAGCCTTTGGTTGGGTTCGAACTGCCAACCCTTCCGTTAGACATTATGCCCCCAAGATACCTCTTCACTTAAAGTTGTTTTTGTTAAATGTCATCAAGTCGGTTCCAACTCAGTGACCTGGTATACGGTTTCCAAGAGTGATGGGTGGATTTGAACCACTGACCTTACGGTTAGCAATCCAATGCTTATCCTATAACATCACACCAGGACTCCATAATAATGGCACAGTTGCAAAATGAACTGTGATATGCAGGAGGAATAAAGAACAAGGGCTTGAGGGTGGTTGGGAGAGACCTCTTTGAGAAGGTGGAACTCCTGAGATCTAACAGAAGCCCAGCCATAGGGCCATCCTGGGGAGATGACTCCAGGTGGTGAGGCCAGTATTAGAAGGTTCTACGTCAGAAAAGAGCTTGGTGAGTTAGAGGAATAAAACCAAGGCTTCTCTGACTGGAACACAGCGCAGGGAGGAGGGCACAGATGAGGTGGGTCATGCAGGGTGGATGCCTCATGACTGGGAAGCCATTGGAAGGTTCCTAGAGAGGACACCATAATTGGATTTGTGTTTTTCAAAAGATGTAGAAATTACCACATGGAAGTCTGGAGGTCTTTGGGCTCCTGAATCTTTGAAGCAAATGTCACCAGTCCCCTTATCTTTTTCAATCTACTTCGGAGAGGGAAGATGGAAGAAGAGAGACAGATGGTAGTAATACAGATCTAACCCTCTTAACCATTCCCCAGCCTCACTGTGGGAAAACTGATTTCCTGGCCATGGGCTTCCAGTGATGAAATCAGGAAAATGCATGTCCAGATACAACAGCAAATACAGTTAAAATTGGGGCCTAATTGGGGTGAGATTTGTGAGCATGGCTTTGGCCCTGATTCACCTGAACTGGTTAGATGTGATGGACAAACACTGTTGTTTCCCATCTGCCCCCTCCTCTGGCAAGAAGAGAAGAGAAGGTTTCATGGAGGATGGCTTACACAATAGGACCAAAGGAGGAGGGAGGGCCTCAGGAACTGAGAGGAAAACATTAAGATACAAAGGGAAACAAGAGGAGAAAAGCAGAGAGAAGGCCCCCAACTGGAAGCTAGAGGGTGGGAGCAGATGCTGGCAGTAAAAGAACTTAGCATTTCTTAAAGGGAAAATACAAAGTTATCTATGTCTTTATTGAATGTATGTGTAGCTTCATTCTAAAACAATGTGAGCAAAACAGCTCCCATCCTCAGGCCCATTCCAGAGGAACTATTGGGAAAACTTTCACACTGGAGATTCAGTCAGAGGAAGAATTAGAATAAAAGTACATTCCAACAGCTCAGAGAGAGTCTAGTGGAATAAATGTACGTGGGGGCATATATATCGATTTTCAGTGGCATGGCGTGGCCTGACTGGCCTGAGATCTGCTGGTTACCTGCTGAGAGTGACTCTAACAGGAAAAGGAGAGCAGCAGAAAGGAGCTCCTGCCATAGCTACAACTTCCTTCCAAACTGGTGGCCGACTCCTCACTGGCTACCCCAGCCCTTACTATGGTATCCATTTTCCATCATCCCCTGAGCACACGACTAGGAGAGTCAAGGAGACAGGGATTTGACCTCGGTGAGTAAATTTAAATGCTTTTATTAACAATCTTCTTACATTACAAGGATAATATGACAAAAGGAAAGTTTCTGCGTACATATTACGATAAAACCAACATAGCTCTATTTGTATCCAGTGTTCTAGGCCCCCTCACACAGGTACTATAAAGCATAGTCTGAAAAATAATATTGAGATTTTTTTTTTAAGAAAGAAAGTATTAACATATTAATATGTACGTGATAATAAACTTCTAGGTATTTCCCCCACCCCCATTTTATATTTCCTCTGTGATTGAAATGAAAATGATACAGCAGCGTGGGGATGAACAGGAGAGAGAAATGGACAGGAAAAGACCATAGCAATTTCCGGCTCTGTAGACAGACAAAAGTGACGGCTGTAGGGTGCCCAGGGCAGTCTGGCCGTCCTCTTTTGTGAGCAGTATTGTAACCGGCTGTCCTCCTCTGGTCGGAGTGCTGAGTCCTCTCGAGGTCCCGTGGCCGTGATCTCTCTCTGAGGTACAGTGCATTGTGGGATTGCTACCCGGGGATGCCCATCCCCTGCCCTAGGGTCTGACCCATCGCATTGGGAGGAACGCTTGGCGGGGCCTGGTCCCTCTTGAGCCAGGCATAGAGGGTGTCCTGACACCTGACTGGCAGCTAGCCGTGGCTCAAGCCAGGGTAGACGTGGAGGGGCAGGGAAGTGGGCATTGGCAGAACAGACCTGGCCCCGAACTCCCAGGTAGTAGGGGTAGGTCTGCTGGAGACTGAGGTACGTTGGTAGGATGTGAGGGAAGAGTAGGTTGGAAGTCTGAGGAGGGCTCAGGGATGGGAAGTGTGTGCCTTTTAGAGCCATAAGAAGAAGGCTGGTTTGGAGAGCAGGGCTTGAAGGCACACTGTCCCCATCGTCCAAGGTCCCATCAGACCCTCCACCCCACCTCTAAGGGGAAGAAACGGAGAAAATGGCAAGTGAAATGGGATTCTGATTCCTGTCAGGGCGAGAGCCCTCCGCCATGCTGCTCCTGTGCCCGGTTGCCCACCTCTTGCCCCCAGACGCCCGGCCCGGCTCCCATGGGCGCTGGGGACACGTCCTGCGCAATAGAGGTGGGTGAGTGCAGGGCGTCGCGGCTCAGCCTCTACCTGGAGTCACAGAATCGGAACAGTGTACATGAACTAAACTTGCCTGAAATGTGGGCCTGGGAGGACAGGTAAAAGCGTGTCCTGAGTACAGCCGGGGGAGCGGCTGCGCAAAACTGAAGGGGCCAGAGCCCTGCTTCTGACCTTGACTTGTCATTGAGCTTAGGAGTATGCGGATCTCTCTCCCACCCTTTTCTGGTAGCTGCTGCCCCCTGCACTGGACAACAAGCCTCTAGGTGGAGGGCAGGCTGTCTAGAGTCGCTCTCACTGCCCACTTCACTCCCCATACTCCACCCCATAAAAGTCTTAGCCGCTAACCAAAAGGTTGGCAGTTCAAACCCACCAGCCGCTCCTGAGAGAAAGCTGTGGCAGTCTGCTTCCGTCAATATTCCAGTCTTGGAAATCCTATGGGGCAGTTCTACTCTGCCCAACAGGATCGCTAAGAGTTGTAATGGACTCCATGCAATGGGTTTACCCGAACCCCTGTAGGAAGACAGTGGGCCAGGAAGGCCAGGACGCTGTACTTCCAAGGTGTGACCTCTAGGGGGCAGTAAACTCAGCCAAGTGGGGAAGGGCAGCATCTTCCAGAACCACCCTGGATTCAATTTGCATTTTCTATTGCCACTGACTCTGCTTATCCTGGGGGGGGGGGGGCTTCTGGAGAAGGTTGTGCATTGGTTCCTCCCCCAGAGAGCAGAGACGACGCCCTACTGCCAAGCAGTAGGCTTGTGAGGGGATGTTGGGGGCACTTGAGCTGGGGTTCTGGGGGTTATCTCCTTCCAACCACAGACCAAACCTGGAGAAAGGAGAGAAAGTCACGGAGAAGACAGGCGCCCAGGCCTCCTGAAGGCATGAAGCAGCGGGCCTCCCCTCCATCAATCCAAAGGAGCCCGACCCCAGCACGCCTTGCCAACTGAGCCTCCTGGCTCCCCAGAGAAGGCTCTGCTCCTGCCCATTCACACACAGCGCCAGACTTCCCTCTGGCTCCCAGCTCTCTATAGACTCTATTTTTATATCTATTTAAAACATAGAAATGTATAAATATATAGGATATTATTTATAGATATATAGATGTGATTTCATCTCTTACTCTGTGTGTATACGTCCTGTATATGTCCATATATACAATATATAGGCTGTAGCATCTGTAGTCTACAATGCATGCACCCCAGTTTCCATGCACTGGCTCCTAGGGAGACTCAATTGCATAGGTATTTCCAGGGTCATACCACTTGGAGGGATAGGGGGAGTGCCAGATTGGAAGGGGAGGGCCGTACCATTTTACTCCCCAAAGGGCACTTTCCCCCCCTCTGGCTAACATGGAAAGGTCACCTCAAAGTTTCCTTAAAACTTCGCAGCTCCATCCACTCAGCTAAAGCACCCTCACCAACAGAGACAAGAAGGGCCTCCCTCTAACAAGTCTCCTGCCAAAAACTTTCCCTCATGGAGATTTGACACCAGTCTAGGACACACTGCCACCTCCCAGGAGATTGGTGTCTGGAATGGTATTCTCTACCTTACATGTCCCTCAAATACGCTAGGCTGGCCTCTGGAAGAGACAAGATGCAACCTGGAATCTTCTACCCAAACCAATGTAAGTATGAATGGAGAAAACATGAATGAAGCCAACTATATGGAAACCAACTCAAGCTGTAGCCCAAACCAGATCTCCATCGAGAATTCCTGTTTCCCGAGGGGAGAAAAGCAGCAAGGGAAGGCATGCTAGAAGAGCGAAGTCCCTTAGTCTACCTGCTGGACCCCATTTGGCTCCAGGTGAGCAGCAGCAAAGATGATGCCAGCCCCAGACCCCAGACTGGGCCCAACCTGTAGTCCATTTCAGCCTCCCCACTATCGTTCTCTGTCGTCTACATGCTTTACCTTATTTCCTCCTTCTTGCATCACCTCCAAACACCAAATATTTCAATATTGCCTTAAGTTATGACAAGATCCTGCCTCCAAGCTCAAGGGATTGGCATAAACAAGACAAGGGAAGAGGGCTCAGCCAAAAAGCCTGGCATGAAAGCCTGGAGCAGGAGCGGGGGTCAGGTACCTTCAGGCCACCAATTCAGGCCCGGTGCTGTATCCAGCCATCCAGGAATCCTGCTCTCATTCCCAGGTGAGGATGGGGAATGGGGCTCTGTTCGGGACCACCATACATCAGGCAGAAAACCATTCTATTCTGGAATGGAGAGATTGCAGATGGGGCTGGGCTGGTCTTACGTCTCACAGATGGGTCTCCCCTGCACCCCTGTTAAGGAAGAGCAGACTATTTCAATCACAGGGGCTCCTGGATCTGCAATGGGTCCGTCTGGTACATTTGACTGCAAACCTGGGCTTCAAAGTTGATCTCACTTCCTACCCCTTCCATGAGCCAAAGTGAGCCACTCACCGTTAGCCTAGCTGGGACAGGTCTTAATCCCAGAGGCACAAACACTTAATCCCAAGCCTGTAGGTGTCACTCCTAAGTCAGTAGCCAAGTTCAGGGACTCTGCCTCATCTGAACCAACCACATTTGGGAGGCAAAAGCTGCCTGAGAAGTCTGTAAATCCATCAGAGGACACAAGAGTAAGCAAACATGTAGTTTCCTCAAGGATCACATCAAGAGTCATTTTCAAGAAGGCAGAAGAGTGGAAAAGCGTCAGACAGAAATCACAGGGAATCACACGCAAAGATCACAAGACAGAGCACTCAAACCCTGGAGCAGCAGTCCCCACGGTGAGCAAGGAGTGCTGTGGAAATTCCAGTGGCATGTCACCCAAACCATTCCCTGGTTATTCCCTGTGCCAAGGCCAAGTGGCCTATACAGTCAGCTACACCTAATGCCTGACTGAATTTAGCAGACACCAAGCACACTCAGAATTTGAAAAGCACTCTGCTAAGCTTCAAGGCCCCCCTCCTACCCCCGGAGAGCACAGCTTTTCCTAGGTTTGGAGGCTGGCTTGGGAGGCCCCTGGCCTATAGCCACCAACTCTTTGTAGTAGCTCCTCCTTCTAGGCCCAGAGGCCAGTGACCTACTCCTAGCCTTCCCATGAGTTCTGGACTTGACACTGGCATTGGCCCAAAGGTTTTTTTCCTCTGGATAAAGATTTAACTATAGCTATGGTCTCTTGAGACGAAACAGTCATGGTCCTAACTAGATGCTCAGGCTGACATGAATGCCACTCTTCCTGGTTTTCAAAGTGGTCTAAGAAATGAGCCCCAGTTAGTAAAGGTCCCAGTGTAGTAAGTGACAGGAGAACAGAAGAGGGAGGAGAAGGTGTAAGACATCTTCTGGCTAGAAGATTCTAACCTATTGCTTCTGTCCCTAGGCCCACCTTGCCCACCATCTCTGCCCCCTCCCCACTGCTCTCTTGGTCTCTGTGATGCTTAGTGAAAGTTCCAACAGCCTCAGTGGCCTGGGTGAGTGGGTGGTGAAGAAGTCCAGGAGGGAGAGGTGGAAACTTGTGCTTTGCAGTCGCTTCCCACTTGACCACAGTTTGGCCATACCCTGGGTGGGAGAAGCTGGTGGACAGGAGACAGCAGCTTCTAGTGGGAAAGGAGAATTCTGCTGGGAATTTCAAAACATCAGGGAGGAGCTTTGGGTCTTTTGTTGCTATTTCCTGCTTTCCTCTTTTTCAGGGGAAGTGGGGAAAGTATGTGGGTGCAACTGACTGGGGTAGGGTGGAGGTGATGTTACCAGGCAAGGGTGCGTTGATTTGTTGAAGAAGGCAGCATATGACGCCTGGCAGTGGGACAATTGGAAGAAACCAGGTTTTTTTTTCTGTTTTTGTTTTTAACATGCTACATCACTGTTGAAAACAAACAAACAAACAAAAGTTTCAAAAATAATAGATTATATATATATGTGTATATATATATATATATATTTATATAATGAAAAGCTATTGACTAGCAGCAATGATTCTAAAGTTATCTTAGCACCAAGACCATGGGGGCAGTGGGGAGGGACTGGAAGGGAATGAAGGCAGTAGCAGGACAAAGAAGGAAGAGTGATGTGTTCAGTGTTGATGACCTCTATTCACTATGGTTCTCAATGGTGGCGTGTGGTCTCTGAGTCAAGAAAAACCAGGAAGGAAGGAAGCCCCCACAGTTTCACAATGTCTGAGCCAGGCAGATTAAAGACATTGAGTCTTGTCTGTGGCCACATCATGCCAACAGAGAGGGTGGTTCCCAGTAGCACGGACCACCTACAATTTAGATCTTCCTCCTTTCCCAAACATGACCTGTATCCATGTTCTAGAACGTCTGCACAGAAAAGATGCATAGACCAAATGTAGAAACATGAACAGAAGTGTGTTGTTTTTTAACAGCTCACGCACATTTTGTTTTTAACTCCCTTGCGAGGTATACTGGTAGTTAAAATGAACCAAAGAGCATTGATCAGACTCTACTTTGAACCACTACTTGCCCCAGGGATTAGGCAAGTAAGTAGTTATTTCTAAAGCTTATCTTGTGTGTGTGTGTGTGTGTGTGTGTGTGTGTGTGTGTGAAGGCTCATGCCTTGAGAGTCCTGTTTTCCTTCTCGTTTTCTCCTTTCCTTTAGGACTGCTCTGCCCTGTTCCACAAAGGGAGAACTCTCAGGCATCGCTACATCGCTTGGTTTGCTACAGCCTTCCTGCCACGTTGCAGGCCATATTATCAGCCTTGCGGCGATACAAGGACTAAATATTCGAGTCTCGTTTGAGCTCGGAATCACCTAGGACATATCTAGCATTGACACCTCCTGCCACAGAGCTGTAGCAGGTACTTCTTGATTACTAAAGGAAAAATTACCCCCAACACAGTATGTGATTATAAAGACAGAGCATAAATAATTCATATAAATTGAATATATACGTTTCATCTTTTTTCTTTCTTTCTTTCTTTCTTTTTAAAGCCAAGAATCACTGCCCTCTTGGGGGTCTCGATTTCTCAGCTCTTTGTGTACCCAACAGGCTGGATCTGAGTGGCTTTATATTGTTTATCTTCCCACATGTAAAATGGAAATGCACACAGCTCGTTCCTCCCTCCCTCCCTCCTCCAGGATTCCAAGCTCCTTCAGCATAACAAGTAATATCTTTACTGTCCAGGGAGATGGAAGGAGGGAACTGGCAATGTAGGGAGGCGAGAGGTGACTGAGGTGGGGATTAGTGGCTGTCACAGTTTGACCCAGACTTTTGTTTCTAACAAAACAAAACAAAACAAAATGATTTCTCAAGCTGAAGACGAGTGGAGGAGGAAGCAAGATCAAATACCCCAACTCAGAAAAACCATATATCCCATCCCAAATCAGAGATCTGCTTAAATTGGAGCACACTGTCAGTAAAGAGGCTAAGAAATGGCCCTCATAAAACAGATGGCAAGAGCATAGCCCAAACCCCAGCCCAAAGCCCCTCACTTCCAGACGTCAACATAAACAAAGTGAACCATCCAGAGCCTGTCGTTTTAGCTTATGCTGGGTGGGAACACGTGTGGCTCCAGCATAAGCTTCTGTGAGTAAAAATGAGTTGCCATCTCTGTTGCAGCTGCCATATTTTGTAGACAAGTTCCCAGCGTTATTCCTTTCCAAAAGCTCCCCGTAGCTTCTGGTGGACACATCACCTTGTGTTATTCTTTTTATAAATTTTTCAGTGTGAGTGTATATATATACACATATCTATATATGTATATATATATATATATATCAAAGCTTATGAGTATAGATTAAAAAAATATTCATCAGCTTAGTGGACTCTGTGGTGTGGGCTCCCTAGATGTCTGGGTAAAACTCTGTCCCGTGGTCTACGGCCTGAAGCACTGGTTTCTGCTCCAGCGTGGACATCCTGCTGAGGACCTCAGCAGACAGTGTGTAACTGTTAGCAGACTTCTCCTCGAACCAGCTGTCTAGGGCTCGCTTGGCATCGAAGTTAGCAATGGGTGGTCCGTTGACAGCAATCGTTAAGAGGTCGCTGAGCTGCTCTAGGGTCAGGCGGGAACGGTGGTTTTTGCGTACACGTTGGAGGGCACTGCGGCCCTTCTCACAGCAAGTGGTGGAAGTGGGGAGGACTTTAAGGATCTGGATGACTTTGTTTAAGAGTGGAAACCTCTGCTTGTACTTGCAGATGTGGCTGATCAGGTCTTTGAAGCCGTTTTTGGTATAGTAATCCGCCTTGAGCTCTTGCCACTCTATCAACAGACTTCCCCGGGGGTCCAGCCCTTCCCTGCAGACCTCTCGGGAAAAGGTCGGGATGGCCTCCAAATGGTCAAATATCTGAACCATATCCTCCTTGCCATAACTCATGAGTTCCTCGCTGCTCCTGGGCCAGGTGGCCAGGTCGAACACCTGGCAGGCCTTCACAAAGATCCGACTGCGGGAATCGAACCTCTGAGCCAGAATCACTTGGGTCTTCTGGCAGATCTTCTCCCTGATGGATTGGAACTTGGCTTCAGCCACCCTGAGGTTCTTCATTGCAATCCCATTGAAGCTCTCGCGGAAGTTCTCCTCGAACTCCTGAAGGTATTCTCCTGGGGAGTCGGCCAGCCGACTGATCTCCTGAATGGCCTCCTCGATCTTGTCGTCCACCTGGGACACTAGGAGGTACTCCCCCTGGAAGACGTAGGCCAGGCGTGAGAGCACTGCAATCACGTCCAACAGGAAGTAGATGAGCTTGATGGACTGGTAGTCCATGAGGAACTGCAGCAGGGCCAGGGCAATGGCCGAGGCGTCTGCTCGCTGGGTCTGGCTGCTGATGTCCCTGAGGTGGGCCACCACCTCCAGGTAGTCCTTGATGAGGGCATTGAGGACGTTCTGCTCGCCAATGATCCACTTCACGGCCCGGATATCCCCCAGGAACTCAGTTTCCTCACAGAGGGTTGAGGCTGTGGAGCGCAGCTCGCACATGAGGCGTGGAGAGTAATGGTAGAAGCTTAGCAGCTGTTTCAGGTTGTTCTCCAGCTCCTCCAAGCAGGGGAGCTCCTTCCCACTGATGGCATCCAGAATCTCCAGGTGGGGCCGGTGCACCATGAAGGGCAGGCACAGCAGCCAGGGCAGCGTCTTACGAATTGTCATAAACATGCTGGCGCGCAGGCTGGCTGTGATGTTGGCTCCATCGACGCCCAAGCCAACAGTTGGCTTCTCGTCCTGTAACCGGATGCCCAATGTAGAGAAGGCTCGATCAAGTGCCTGGAGATAGCTTTCTGTGCTGGAGAATCCGAGTTCCTGCAGGGACAGGAACTCTGTGGCTGGGGGCCCGTCACTGCTAGTGTACTGGACATAGACAGCCACGGTATCGGCCAAGAGGTCATCGCTCTGCCCATCCAAGATGATGCTGAGGCAAGGGGACTGGCGGATGCGCTCCACCAGGTCTTCCCGCAGAGCCCGGGCGATGTGATGAATGAGGATTTGGCAGTCGCCCTCATTCATGTACTGATCCACCACCTTGAGCTCGCACTTTCTCAGCAGCTCAGCCAGGGGCCGGAAGTCCAGGTAGGGCCTGCCCTCAAGGGCCAGGTGGTAGGCGGTGTTGAAGAGCAGGGTCATGTTGCGGCACATCTCCTCCGTCTTCTCAGGGTGCATGCGGAGTTTGTACAGCTGCAGGCATTTCTTGTGCAGGTTGCTCTGACTGTGCAGTTTGATGGTGTGGATCTTAAACTGCTTGGAGCCGATGATGAAGGCAGAGGTCCGAGAAGACTGCACTGTGTACTGGCGGCAGACGTGGCACCACATCTCATTGAGAGTCGGGGAGTACCGCAGGAACCAAAACTTCTTCAGCCACTCCTGCTTAAAGCGCCGGATTCTGCGGCCAGTGGCAGATGACATCTTGGAGGGCTCGTCAGTTGCAGTCATCATATCATTTGAGACGGATTCATCGGCTGAATCGACCTCCTGATCATCGTCTTCCATAATGGCGGGGCCAGAGACCATGCTCTCTGAGGCTGGAAAACAAATTGGAAAGGAGCATTTACACCTTTGTCTAGATGTCTAAACATAGACTTTCCAAAAAGTGAACAGCAAACATTATCCAGAACGGTAGGTGCCACTCTATATAGACCAGAAGTTATTAGCTATGGCAAATGGATTCCCACTGAGGGTTACTTTGTAAGCACTCTTATTAGACACATGAAACTATTTATTCTTTGTGAATTACCCAAGGGGACCTCTCTGCTCCAGTCAGCCTGACTTCATCCTCCATACTGTTCTATACAATGTGCTATACCAACTGGACAGAGCAAACTAGGAGAGCAGATCTGATGGAGAAATAAAAACATGCCAAACACTCAGACGTCATCCATGGAAGACCTGAGACTCGTTAACCTGGTGGGGAGGAAGGCTTTCCTTGAATGAAGAAAGCTTTGATAAATGATTTCAGGATCAAAATGCAGTTCAGATGAGTGCTTTGAATCTCTGAGACACCTCATTCTGAACTCAAGAGATGGGGTTAAGAGAGGAAGTGCTATGCAAATCTCAAACTCAGATACTCAAATGTGGCCTGAAAAACCTCCGGTTGTTGGCCAGCTCTAAAAGGGGCAGATGCCGGCAGCTAAACACGGCGTGTGAATCCTCTGTATCATCCCCACTCCCACCCCCGAATCTTCTAGAACTCCAGGGGAAACAGGACCATGTGGGACAGAACACTGATTTGGGAAGAGAAGAGCTAGGCTGTGTTCCTGGACTGAGTTCAAGAAGGTTAAGAGTTTTCTCCAACAAGACACCCTTCCTTGTGTGGGCCTGGAGAGAGAGAAGGATGGGGTTTAGAAATTGGGCTTTGGTGTAAACCACTACTGCCAAGAAAGGCAGTAGGTCAAGAAGACAGCACACACCTTCCTGCAGTGCAACTTCCTTTATTGACCAAGACAGTACATTGGTGACCCACGAAGCATCCCACCACAGTACAGTAGGTCTGCCAAAGGCACCTGGGGGCTCTAGGCTAGGACCGATGTCCACCTCCATGTTACACAACTCAGATCTCCCCTCAGGTGGCTCCAACAGAAAGAGTCTTGGGCCACTTTCCATACTGCCCTCTGTGTGTTCTTCCCTCTGACAATAATGTCATTCAGACCAACTTACCTGCAGGATCTGAGAACTCTGGGAGCTCCAGTACCTGTGGTGGTAATACAGGGGGCTCGGGAAGCTTCCCAGACTTAAGCATGTCTAGTTCTGCCTGGAGTTCCCGAACTTTCTTCTTCAGGCGAATACAGTTAGGGCAGAAGGAGGTGGTAGGAAGCTCATGAGGGTCAGATGCAAGGGAGGCCTCAGCGGGACTGTCAGCCTTGAATGATGAAGGTTCCTCTTCTTCATCCTCCAATGAGCCTGGTTCCTTGGAAGCCCCTTGGGGAATCTTCCAGTCCCCTTCCCCAGGGGTCCGGCTGACATTCTGTACACCATGGGACATGGTCGTTGTACACCGACTATAAGCGTCATCCTGGTACTTAGGAACTTTCCTGATGACCAGCGAGGTGCTCAGGGCCAACTGGTGGGCTTCCACTTTTGCAGATTCCAATGAGGCCTCCAGCACATCCTTGAAAATCAGGTCAATTTTCTTCTTCTTGGCCTGGGGGTGCACGTCCCCTTCATCAAAGCCACGCTTGTAGGGACTTTTGCCCTGTCTCAACACGGGGAGCTGTATGGAACCCCTCAGGTCTTCTAGGTGCTCCAGAGCCTGCTCAGACTTCCCCCTCTGCAACCTCTTCTCTCCTAGGAAGGAAAACCAGGGCGTGAGGCAGTGGGGAAAACCCCCGACGTGAAAAACACCAACAGAAAACAAAGCAGGTCTCCTGTTAGGAAGTCACTGTACACACCCCTTCGGGCCTGGCCTTGGGGGTCAAGTGTTAAAATAAGGGAGAGAAGTAGATCACCAGGTGATCACGGGAACTCAAATCATAGGACTTGAAAAAGTAGACAGCACTATCTTTAAGGAGACCATTTCGATGGAGCCTTAAGTATACACTCAAGAGTTTTAAGTTGAGAGAATTCTATTGGGGATGGTGACTAGAAGTCCTTTCAAAGGGGTTTGTCAACTATGACCCTAAAGGTGACATTCAGTTCAATCAAATTGGGTGGCTAATAACATATTTCAGAACCAGCGAGTACTGGTTCTGCCAACCCTTGAGGTTTTCCCTCCAATCTTAGCAATTAGAAGATGGCTGCTTCACCTTGGTAAAAGGTATACATGAAACACCATGAGTGTCACTGCTTTGGGCCCAGAGAACAGCTACATAGAGCAAAGTCCACCCCACAGCAGCTCTCCTATCTAGTTCTCCCAGCAAACAGGAGAATATACGATCTGAATCTCTGTGGCTCTCCCTGACAACTGAGGTGGGAAGAAAATGGAAGACAGCGATACCTACAGCTACCTAAGGTTTCAAGATGGTGGCCTCTGACAAGAAAAAGGGTCAAGTAGCCACACTGATGCAAAGAATGCCTATATTATAGCTGTGTGGTGTTTCATTTTCTACATATCAATGATTTCAAACTTCTAGACTTTGGAGAGGTCCTCAATCAGAAATTCGTTTAGCCTGATGTTTCAAAATGGCCGACATACTTTCATCAATGGCTACAGAAATGCTAGCACTTCTGAAGGAGGCAGAGGTATCTCTTCAGCCCTCAGAAGGTCCTGCTGGCAGCTCAGGGAGCTCAGAAATCTTAACAGCTCCCCAGAGCAAGGGTAGGGGCTCTGACGATATGCCTTTGAGTAGTATGTTGTCATCAGACGTCAGATTGTCCTTTGTTAAAAGCCAATCCCCCTGAGCAATCCAGATGTTTGCTCCATGCTGTGATGAGTCTTGGCTTCCACAGTGCCCTGTCCCATGTTTGACACCAGGTTTCCAAGAGATGATAAAGCATGAATGCTTAAGGGACAACCTTATTTCCAAAGCTCTTAAAACTCAGAGGGCTCCCCACAAGCTACAACTGTACAACAGCTGGGGGGCAAAAAGGAGAAAGATGGAGTGTGTTTTTTTTTTTAAAAAATGCTTGTCTTACAGATCAGATACCTCATACACCCACTCAGAATTACAAAATACTAAGGACCAGTCAGGCAAACAGCTGAGGATGCCGGAAGGGCCAAGCTACAAATCCAGGGATTCCTCATGCCCCTCTGTTCCAAAACAAAGGCTTTCAAATTTCCTAGGAGTGTGTGTGTGGTGGTGGTGGTGGGGTCTCTTTGGATTTAAAGTGTCCAGAAAAATCTCTGGGCAAAGAGATCTTTGAGCATTATGAAACTGATCCCAAAGCCCTCAGGAAATATGGAGAGGGGGAAAACCTCCATATTTTCAGAAATGAATGATTCAAATAACCTAGATTTTCTGGATGTAAGCATCTGGTGCTTGGGTTAGACACATCCTATTTTTAAAGATAAGGAGCTCTGGTAGCGTAGTGGTTACGAATCGGGCTGCGAGCCTTAAGGTCAGCAGTTCGAAACTACCAGATGCCCCGGGGGAGAAAGATGAGGCTTTCTGCTCCCGTAAAGATTTACAGCCTCAGAAACCCTGTACAGGGTCGCTATGAGTCGAACCGACTCCACGGCACACAACAACAACAACAACAACAACAAATTCTTAAAGATAGTTATAATGACATTCTTTTCAGGATGCAGTTCTGGGCCTCAACTGATGCCTCAATTTAAGAAAGACGAGTAATTCATGCTCTGGATTTTACCAGGGCTCCAACGTACAATTATGAAGAAAGCTTCCATGTAAAACAATTGGGTGATTGGCTTTGGCAATCCTCCTCCTGGAACAGCAGGGCCACCACTAGGGGGTGTGGGGACATGTGTGGGGGATGTCAACACACTGGTGATACTTTCAGAGGAGTGAAACCAACTGACTGTCTGTAAAATTCTGTGCAGTGTTTCAGCAGATATTTTTTATAAAAATATCCTTGTAGCTAGTTCTAATAACAAAACATTTTTCATAAATATGTTTTATGAAAAACATAAAGCATCCATATATCAAGATACCCTAGAAGGCTAAAACTCTCTGTTCATTTACTTTTGGAACCTCCTAATGTGGTCTGATCAGAGCTGTCATTGTACCCGATTATAAAGTCGCTCTGAATCATATGGTTTTGTCTGTTCTTGTTGATATTGGTGTTTTTATAGTCACTGATTTTGTCAAAATTTCTGGTATTTGAGCTACAAAACTGTATTAGAGTTGTGAACCTACATCAGTAAGTGTTTTGAGAATGAATGTTGTAACTAATAATGTAATTCAATGTAGAAAGATTTTACAAAACAATTTTACTGTTAGTATTCATACTCCTACAGTCTAATAAATATTACATTTGAGCAATTTACAACTATATCACATATTAATCTGCAATTAAAATTGATCACAAGCATTATTAAGCATTCTGCATGGACTGGAATGGGAGAAGGTCCACGGTGGGGGGAGGGGGTGTGGTGTTAGGAGTTACCACCGGGTGACACCAAGCCCAGGGATACCACTGGTTGGTACACCAAGTTAAGGCCCCACAAAAGTGTCTAGAACCTGCCAAAGCTACAAGCTACAGAGCGAGATGGCTAAAGACCATTGGCTCCTAAGGGCTTGACGTTAAGTCCACTCATGACTCTGGCCCTACCCCACCAACCATGGCTTTCTGTTTCCTTCCTGGGTCCCTACTGCTTGATCTGTCCAAGAATAGGCATTCCTTCCTCCTGGATCTTCACATGTCTTGGTCTGTCTGCTACGCCTCCTTTGTACCACTCCTGATAGCTCATGCCCTTCTCTGAGCATTGTCCCTGGCTTCAGGGCTCTTTGAGGATGATGCAGACTGAGGTGTTAGAGAGGAGACACTGGGAAGAACCCAAAGGACATCACAAATCAAGAAAAATCCAAGAAGATTAGGGTCAAGGAATGAAACATGGGTTCTCAACAACATCTCTTGGTTTTCTTTTCTTCTAATGGTAGGCTCATTTGGGAGAATTCGGACTGCCTTCATTCATTTCTTCTCTTAGTCATTCCACAAAGATGTATTGCACAACCACTATGTATCAGATGTTTTATCTGAGGCATCTTCAGGGGTCATATGGAAACCACTGCCATCCCATCATGGAAACATGCCTTCCCCCGTGAAACCAGCATGTGCCCAATTTCAGATCCAAAGAGGACAAGAGATGAGTGAGTGTGTCTACTGGCTCTCCTCTCGCTGCTCATCCAATCACAAGATACTTTTTACTAAGTCAGGCAGTAGGGTGCACTCAATGTTGACAATTTGCTTTGTTGTATTCCCACACTCTTTCCATCTTCTCCACTCATATATTCCAAATGAAGATTAATTTCCAATATGTACATTGGGCGGGAACATGAAAAGAATGAGGCTTAGGCACAGTCTTGTTTCCTGGACCAGGTGGATTCTCTGAGTATTTGGATGTGTGGTTTTGTGCAAGCCAACACCCAATGAATGAAGGACCTAGGCTCACCAGTCTGCCCTGACCAGGTGGAGGTTGGAGTAGAGACAAAGGGTAAGGGGCTGGGGGACATTTTAAACCCATGACTCATTTAAATAAAGCCTGAGTGGACACCCACCTACCAGGCTCTCCATGCCTCCGGTGACCATCCCATCTCTCTCCAACCTTCTTCTCATAGAAACTGTTCTTTTGCATAATTCCATTAAGACTGTCAATAATGAGACCAGGAGGGAGCAGGAAAGAGACAAGTTCAGTGCTTTTCTAGAAGGTTAGTGCCTACTCTCTAAAGTCAAACAAATGTTAAGTGAGAGACCTAGCTCCGCCCTTCTTTGCCTTATAACCCTAGGCGAGTCACTGTTGTTATTGGAGCCCCGATTTCTACATTTGTCACATGGGGATAACAATCCATATGGGGTCATCAACATCAAGGGTTTATAATTGAACATTACTATGGTCAAGGTGGGCATTGTTTTAGATGCATTCTGTGCCCCACCTAATGCTCACAGCTGCAATTTGTGATGATCACATGGAGAAACTTAGAAAACCTGCTTCTTTTTGTTGATACTAAATTCCATGAAGTTGGTTCTGACTCATAGTGACCCTGTATAGAGTTTCCAAGGAGTAGCTGGTGGGTTTGAACTGCTGACCTTGTGGTTCACAGTCCAGTGCTGATGTTACAGAGCCATATTAAGAATCCACAAAACCTGCTCAGAAAGTCCTGAGTGAATGCTACCTATGACGCTATTAGGATAGAAATAGCAGCAGCAGGTTGTAACATCTTTCCTACCATCTGGGTTGGGAAAACAGATCAGTTTCGATTTGACTCATTTGCTGAACTTTGGGATACGCAGCTTGCACTGCTATGTTCACAATAAGAGGTTTCTGAGACCGATTCTGAGGGAAGAGAACACACACACAGGGAGACCCTCTGGATGGCACTACTGTTGGTGTAATGCAGTTTCCATTGTTTTTTCTCAGGAAGCTCCTAAGACCTTTTCCCTGGCCTCCCCCAGGGCTCAGTGGTAGGTGTGGCCTCACCTCAGGCACTCACCTCTGGCCAGGTTGCGGTGGATGGTCTCCTGGGACATGCTATGCAGACGCTTCATGTAGTCCTGGCTGTACCACACCCGGAGTCGCTCCCCGGGTCGGATGTCCTGGCACACCCGGAAGTAGATGTGTTCACTGTGCTGGAATGCTAGTAGGTTCTGCTCCCTCTCCTCTCGGGAGATGACCACGTACCTGGAGGCAAGGGGGACAGGTGAGAACCCATGAGACACCGCGCTGGCATCCACATGCAGCTGGACACCTGTTAAGTTCCTGAGCAGCTGCTCTGTTGAAGAAAGGAGCACTAGTTAGGACCGGTCACTGTCCCGATGCCATCACTGTGTGTCACCTCAAGCACATCTCTGGACCGCTATGACTCTGTTTTCTGAGTCTGGAAATGACACCTGCCCTGCTAATTTCAAACCTAAACCAACTACTGCTGAACTGATTCTGAATCATGGAGATGCCATGTGTGTCAGAGTAGAATGGTGCTCCATAGAGTTTCAATGGCTGATTTTTCAGAAGAAGATTGCCAGACCTTTCTTCTGAGTGTCTCTGGATGGAATCAAACCTTCTAGTTAGCAGTCAAATATTTTAGTCATTTGTACCACCCTGGGACTCCTCGGTTATGAAACTCAATACCAGGCATAAAGGTGATGAGAAAAGTTAAGCAGTATCTCATCCAGCCTTCAATTTTAACTGTGGGGGTCCCTAGACACCGCAGGCCTCTGATGGTAGTAAGGGTGGGGTCTTAAACTGTGTTTACTATATCATAAAGCCTGGCAGCTCTGGTAGCATAGTGGTTACGAATCGGGCTGCGAACCTTAAGGTCAGCGGTTCGAAACTACCAGCCACTCCGCGGGAGAAAGATGAACCTTTCTATTCCCGTAAGGATTTACACCCTCGGAAACCCTGTACAGGGTCGCTATGGGTCGGAACCGACTCGACGGCACTTAACAACAACAACAAAGCCTGGCAGCAATAACCCACACAAGGATGCCCAAGAGATCAATTAACAAATGCCAAAGATCAAAATCTTTCAAAACAAGGGGTCCAATAGGGACACGGGAAGAAAGAACTAAGAGGTGATGAAAGGGTGACAACCACTGGTTCATCTAACTAAGCTGTCTTTATGATAAGGGACATTGAACTCAGAGAGGTTAAGTGACATGCCTAAGATCACACAGCTAATAATGGAGGTGGAATAATGAGGCCTGTGCTTTTCCTATCATGTGGGTAGGTAAAGCACCAAACAGCAATGCCCAGACAGCTTTTAAAGTTGTCACAACCCTCAGAATCTAAGACCGTCTTCACCTGCCATTTTCAACACTCAATCCACCCACCTCAACCACTTCCAAAAGGTGAGATGATGCAACATTTGCCAACAAGTAAAGGTGAACAGATCAAAAGGATGAGGAGGAATCATCAGGGGTCTTAGGGTTCTGTGTTATACATCTAAGAAATCTGTAGTCAAAATAAACATTTTCCCTTATGCTCTGATTTGTCTCAAATCCAGAGATGAAATTAAAGTCTGTGTCTGGTATAGCCTACAGAACTGTATTTGGAGAGATCCAGGAGAAACAGTAATTCCAGGATTAATTCCAACAGATAATGAACACATGCAAAGTATCCAACATCACTAGTAAGAAATAGCATATTGTCTCATTTGCAGATTTTTTTTTTTTTTTTAATGAGAATACTCTGAACAGGCCCAGGTGTTGAGAAAGTTCAGGGGGCAGAATAAAACAGGCACAACTTTGGGAAATCCATTGATCATATTGATTAAGAATTATAAGATGTGTACCCAGTATGTAAATCTCTTGCATCTATCATTATTTATAATAGTGCAAAAGCAAAAACACCTAACTGTCTAACATCAGAGATATGATTAAATGAATGACGATATGCCCATTTGATAGAATACCAGATATCCACAGGGGAAAAGAAAATGTTTTCTGAATCTTTGGTGACATGGAAAAAGGTGCTGCTACAATGAAGAGGGAGGACAATAGAGTTGAAAGCTATTTATACAACAATGCCAGCAATGCTTTGAAAAGCAGGCTCATGACCTACTTAAAGGAAACACACAATGTTTTAAGTGATGAGCCATTATAAATGGATCTTCTTCTTTATAATTGTGGGTACCTTCCAAAGTTTCTCTCAATGAACAATTAGTACTGTGAAACAATCAATCAATCAAAGTAAAAGAAAAAAGAACCGAGAAAAATACATAAACATCAATCCCAGTACCAAAGTGGCAATGGCAGCAGTGGCGACTACCAGCAGCCAGAATCTGTATTTATGACACCCCATGGGTGGCGGGTCAACAAAATAGAGGAAGGTCCCCAACAAGATAGACTGACAGTGGCGGCAACAATGGGCTCAGACGGAACAAGTATGAGAATGGCGCAGGACCAGGAAGGGTTTCGTTCCGTTGTGCTTAGATAGGGTTGTATGAGTCCGAATCAACTCGATGGCATCTAACATCAAGAAGCAAGCGGCTAGCCACCCTTTGTGGAACCTGCTCTAGTTGGCTTCTGCCTTATAAAGACGGCCGCTTGGGTCCAGGGATCAGTCCCTGTTGGCACGAGGAATGAGGATAAGAAGTATGGAGAGCAAACCCTTGCTTTGCTTGCTCTTTCCCTTTGACAGAAGGAAAAGGATCTTGTGGTAATTCGGGTGCTTAGATCCCTAAAGCTTGCTTTCGGCCCAGGATCTTAGCCTAGACACCTCTGTGTCTTCATGAGCATCCACTGTAGTTGTCAGCCTCCTTCAGCTGTGAAGACAACTCCATGAACCACAGGCAGGATGTTATTACCGAAGAACTGAGGGCAGAGGGACAGAGGACCCCAGTCAGAGCAGTCCTTCCAAATGACAGGCAGCCCCCAGGTTACCAACTTCTGATGGACAACTCCCATTTGCCCTTTGTTGTTGTTGTTAAGTGCGGTTGACCCTATATAGGATTTCCAAGGAGTGGCTGGTAGTTTGAACCACCAAGCTTTCAGTTAGCAATCTAGTGCTTATCCTACAGCACCACATCAGGACTCCATTTTTGGATCTTTATATACATTTGCCCTCACTTTGAAAGCTTTGAGCCAACCCTTGGTGGTGGTATTGGTTCTGACTCAGAGACCCTACACAGGGTTGCTGAGGCTGTAAATCTTTATGGGAGCAGAAATCCTCATCTTTCTTCTGCAGAGCACTTGATGCACTCCAGCTGCCCATTGTATAACCCATCGCACTACCAGGGCTCCTTGAAGCCAACCTTACTTGCAACAGATTCTTCCTCACTATCACCTTCATTGCATTGAAAATATTTCAAGCCTTTTCCTGCACTAAACTGAACCCTAACAAAACCAAACCACTGCCATCAAGTCAACTCGAACTCCAATTTCTAACGACCCTAGAGGACAAAGTAGAACTCTTCCTTAAGGTTTCAAGGCTGTGAACTTTGAAGGAAGCAGACAGTTTCATCTTTCCCCCAAGGAATAGCTGGTGGATTTGAACTACCAATCTTGTGGTTAGCAGTCCATCACTTAACCCACTGTGTATGTAGGATCCTTTTTTGTTCCAAACCCCCCAAAACAAAGCCCAATGCCATTGAGTTGATTTTCACTCATAGCGACCTTATAGAATGGAAAGTGAAGCTAAATTCGAGCTGTATGCACGTGTTCCGACTGACCTAGGCAATCTTAAAGACACAGATAGGAACGAGTCTTGTTAAGGAACCTGGGGACTGCCTGTAACTGTCCCAATCTCAGCTCTACAATTCCAGGAATCTACCTTTGCTCTGTATGAGATTCCTTCTGGAGGTGCCAAAGACTTTCTAGTTCCTGATTTAACAAGAGCCTGGGATCTGATCCTCATCACCTCCACAAAATTTCAATCTTGGGGTCAGCACAGAACACAACTAAGGTATAGCCCAATTTTTGTATTCCTAGATACAGAAGGCAAACCGTTCATTCAGTCTGCCTCTCAAGAACCACTTGAATCACACAGCCTAATCAAGTAGTCTTCTCCCTTCTCCCTTGTTTCAGATTCTAAACAGCCTTCAAGCTCTAAAAGCTAGGACTATTTCCCTTGACACTCAATTTTAAGTGACAAAGATAGAGGAGGACCAACTTACAACCAGAGACTTATTCAAAACAGAAACTTCTAAAGTACCTATGTCAAAAGGTTTAGAAAGATTCAAGTCCATTTCCCTTTCCACCCCTTTGTGTTCTCTAGCACAAAAAGAAGCAGCAAAATTTGGAATAAGAACTCTGAGGCCTTTCACCGATCATGAAGCAACTTCAACCGCAGACCAAAGTTTGTTCACTATCTTGCTGGACTTGATTATTTGAAAGTGTGGCAACTGAAATATATAGTGTTTATGTATACATGGCAACTCTGAGCGAAGCTAAGAACCTAGTCCCATGATGCATACACTACATAAGTTTTTGAGGTAAAGCTCTATGTTGTTGTTAAGTGCCATCGAGTCGGTTCCGATCCATAGCGACCCTATAGGGTTTCCGAGGAGCAGCTGGTGACCTTAAACCGCCAACCTTGCAGTTCAAATGGCTTTGCAGTCTGGTGCATTAACCCACAGCGCCACACCAGGACTCCACGGAACCAGCGAAATCTCAACACCTGAAAAGCCCATTGCTGCTGAGCCTACTCCAACACATGGTAACTTCATGTGCTACAGAGAACTGAGATCCATGGGGTTTTCTTGGCTGCCCTGCAGTTCAAACTTACCAGCAGCTCCTCGCAAACCCTATACACAGTCGTGGGTTGGAACCGACCCAATGGCACTTAACAACAATCTTTACAAAAGTGCATCACCAGGTTGTCCACAGAGCACCTGGGTGGGATTTGAACCTCCAACATGTCATTTAGCAATTTCCTGATTAAGTCTCCCTCTTTTAAGTATTTTGCAGTGATGCTGATGACTTGCTCCACTCCCAGAATCCTCCTGTCTCCTTAGATGACACCACCATTATCAGGAGCCATGCCTGAACAGTACCAGGCTGCAGGTATACAAGAACCCTCCCTGAGAACTGAAGGCCTTCCTGGGAATGAAAATCTATTGGTTGTGGCTCTTGGTCACAGACCTCAATGTTGAGAATACACATGGTGTGCCAGAGAGGTGGGATCCTGGCACGGGCTGTTCTGCAAATGTTAGTGCTCATCTGAGAGCATTTCAAAACAGAGTCCCCCGAGTTGGGGACCTTTGACACCATCGAGGGGATGGATGGTGATGGCAGTGATAGGCTTCTGGGCTGAAATGTTCATGATGATCATTAAACTGATTTGATTCCAATTTCCTTGCTGACATTGGGTACCAAATAGATAAGCACCAAGACAATGCTCACATCTCACCTACCATGTCTGATCAAATGATCTAATCAAAAACAGATAGAACAATCGGTCTACCTCTAACCCATAGGCATGCACTTTGTTAGCAAGGACGATGACGGCTCTGTGGGAATTCTCTGATGGACAGGAAGCTGCCTGTCAGGGAGGCAGGAATGGGACAGGCAGACTAAGAAGAGATTTGTTTTCATATGCATTTCTGTTTCTGGGTTGGGAGGAACTTTGGGTCATGACGTCCACCCATGAGGGGGTCACCCAGCCTCTCACACAATGGCATGGTGATGAGGATCCCACTAGGTCTTGTCATGGCTGGAGGACTCTAGCCTTTAGGAGGGGCTTCCCCTCTAAGCTGAAGTTAACTTCTCGTTAAACGCCTTCCACTTTGACATGCTAGCCCCACGATTCCACAACGTTGATGGAAAGAAACTGAAATCTTTTCCATCTGAGTTGACAAGTCTTTTTACTTCAACTGTCCCTTTGCTCTGACCTCCATTTTCCTGCTTCCAACCTGGCCCCTTCCTTCCCCAGGTACACACAAGGGAGAGGCCAGCCAGTCTTTGCTTAATCCATTGACTTTGGTGTTGAAGACGCCTGGAAACAGGACCATTTTGGTTTCCAAGGCCTTGCTTTTTGGTAGCACACCTGGTTCTGCCCAGAACTGCAGAGGATGGCCTGGGTTCCAGGAGGCCAAAGGTCGGTTGGAGCTTTTTAGAAAGGGGATCCCTGGCCAGAACCTGGGGAGTCCTGCCTGGGAGGACTTCTCCCTGTGACAGGCAGTCAGTTAGGGTTACCCCCTTCACTGAAGGAACCCCCAAGGGGAGCCGAAGCAGGAGTTCTAGCTACTTTGCTTCAGATCTAGGTGGGTGAGGTCTGGCCTATGACAGACACCCTGGGTGTAAAGGATGCCTCCAAAAAGTCTGAGAGTGGTCTCTAAGGTACACTGGCAAATGGACAGCCCTTGACCCTCTGGGGTCTCCCTCCAGAAACTGATTTCCTAGGACCCCTAACTTACCTTTATGGACCAGAAAGTAAAGATAATTTAGTAACATGTCTTTTATGATGTATGAGACATGAAAAAAAAAAAAAATGCAAGGATTTTTCAGGTTGGATGCTTGTTCTCCCTGGCCTCGTCAGTTCCCTTCCCTCCCGCCAAGGACCTAGTTTGGGCATCAGTGAGTGGATGGGACCAGAGCTCTGCCAAACACGCTCCTCCTCACTTGTCTAGCCTCTGCTTGGGTGGGTGGCGGGGGAGGAGGACCCTGAGGTTCTCACGGGAAGTGAAGAAAGCGCATACACACCAAAGAAAGATCCTGGAGACTGGGGGTGTTCCAAGTGCAAGATCTGTCTCTTTTTATTGCCGTCTTAACAAAAATACTCCAGAAGGCAATCTTGGATTCCAGCATATAAGGGCAGGGCAAGACCAGGCGAGAACTAAGCCATCGATCAGGCTGGTGGGTAGGGGAGTGTTCAGTTTTGGGGAGCAGAAATTCCCAAAGAAGGTCAGGCAGGAAAGATGGAGCCACAGGGCACAAGGGGACACGGGAGATGCCCTCCTTTCTTCCCACGTGGGGCCATGTCTGGTCTGGAATGGCCAGGACACTCTGGGGAAACCATGACGGGCAATGGGTCCCGCAGTCCTCCTGGCCCATGCTCTGGCTCTGGGGATGGAAAGGTGACATGGGAGATACCTGCTAGTCTCCGCCTCTGAACATGGCTGGCTGCACCCAGGTCAGAGCTAAACCTGTACCTGCCCCTCCCACCTCCCACTCTAGTGCTTCGAGCCCAGCTCGTTCCACCATGAAGCCTGAAGCTAGAGATGTGTACAGCTTAAGCATGAGCAGCCCAAGCAAGCAGAGGCAAGACATGCTGCAACGGGACACAGTCCTGCTGGGCTCCGGATTCTATCGATGCCAGAGGAAGGGTGGCCTCTGGCTCATGGGACTGAGGTCCTGCTTCCCTCCAGCCACAGGAGGTAAGACCTGGGCAGGGCAAGTGGACTCATCTCTTAAACGCTGCTGTGGTCTCCTGCTGAGGCAGAGGCTGGGGGACAATGACCACCCCGCTTCCCACCACTCTAGATCTGGCCTCTGGCAAGAGAGCTGGAAACATCCACAGTCCGGGCTTCCAGCCCTGGCCCACCACTCACTGGCAGTTTAATCAGTCACCCATCAATGCAGACGATGATAACAACAACAGTAATAGTACTACCTGGCTTGGCTGCCTCTCCGGCTGTCCTGAGAACCCACTGCAGTTTCACGTCTACATATGCAAGGACAAGCATGAAGTGCTAGCTCTAAGATAGCAAGGCCGTCTTCACCTTCCTCCAACCGCATCCCTTCCTTCTCCCCTCTCCAGGACAGGCAAGCACAGAGGCTGAGCACACGCACGAGGGCAAGCAGGAGGCCAAGGCAGGAGCACCAGGGAGGACAGCCCACCTCCTTGGAGGACTGAGTGCAGCCTGCCCATCCTCAGGACTCCCCCCTTTAGAAGCAGCAGGACCAGGGCTGCATGGGCAAGATGGGAAGGCTGATGTGGCAGCACCGAGGCTGGGATGCAGGATTCCACTCAGAGAGCATCCCCAAGTGCTCCTCTGGTCCTTGCTGGAGAAACACCAGGAGGAGCAGGGTCCTCCGGGCCAAGCAAGCATCCAGCATCCAGCATCCTGAGCATCCACCACGAATGAGGGAGATGGTCTGAACATGTGCTGTTAGAGCACAGAATGACCCGCCAGCACTGTGGCGGCAGGTGACAGTCCCCTGAATATCCTATGAAGGTCGTGGGTCCTGTTCCAGACATAAGAGACTGGCTTGTCTCCAAGCCGGACAGTCTGCCTCCATCCTCTTTCTCCCAGGGTGGACCGGCCTGGTTAGAAATTGTGCTTTCTCTTCCGAGACCTGGTAGTCCGTGCAGGGGCTGGTTCTGGGGGAGCTTGGGGGGGCTCTGCTGGCGGGGGCTCCACAGGAGGAGTGGAACCAAGGAGGGCTGCCCCGTCTGAGCCCCGCTGAGATGCCTGAAGCCCATCCCGGATCTCCGTCAGCGTCTGGCACATCTGACCGATGCGGCCGGTCAGCTCAGCCATGGTCTGGCTGATGATGTGCATGCTGCTCGCCATGTCCCGGTGCACGGCCACCAGCTCCTGGCAGAACTCCCGGAAGACCTCAGTCTGCTGGCTGTGGGCGTGGAGGAGCTGACAGTCAAGGCCCACATCAGGTGGGCTGACGTGGGGCCGAGGGATCCTATGAGCAGCCTGGGCCTGGGGTGAGGGCCGGGGCAGGGCCTCCGACTTGGGATCCACAGCCTCAGACTGGTCGGAGGAGGAGGATGAGCGGAGCAGGGTGGGCCTAGCCGGGCAGGCCTCTTCCTCCGGAGAGTGCTGCAGGGGTGCCCGCAGAGGGGGCTGTGAGGGTCCGGGCATCTCCTCATCTTCATCATCTTGAGAGATAGAAAGAAAGAAGGGCAAACGATTACAACAGGGAGGAAGGGAAGTCCAGGGCTTAGACTCATCCCCGAAAAATACCCTAGCAACCACCTGGCCCACCATCTCCAGTCTAGCTCAGCACACACTCCCTAACAAGCCCAACCGGCTCCCCAACTTCCTAACGGATACCAGCCAGGTGACCCTGGAGAGAAGGGCACTGTGAGTCGTGGCCAGTCCTCTTCCACATTCTCAGAACAAGCCAGGACCAGGGGACCTGCAGACCCCACCATGTCCAGCCTCTAGCTGATAGTCTGGGCCAGGTCACTTCATCTCAGAGTAAACAACAACTGCTTTATCTACCTACCTACCCACCTGTCCCCATACCAGGGTTATGAAGAAGACTAAACAGGGTCCCAAGCAAGAAGGCCCTCTCTAAGCAGCCAGGTGGCATTCAGCCACAAGGACATTTTTGAGTTGATTGGGGACACCTTGTGGCCTTGCTGGAACCTGCAGCTTTAAGTCCCTATGTCTACCACAGGGAGATCCTGAGGAGATGGAGAAGAAAGGTTGGGGACAGAGACAATGCTAGGACAGACCAGACGGTGTAGTCAACAGGGCCACCTCTGCAACCAGCCAGGCAACCCTCCTATGTCCCCACAAGGCGACTGCCCAGAAAGGTACATCTCACATAGGGTCACCCAGTCACATGCAGAGGAGGTGTTCCTTGCAGCTTGTCCCAGGGAGGGGCCCAGATCTGGCACTGGGGAGTCTGAACTGTCGTCCCTTGATCGAGGTTTTGGATTGCCTCCCACAGCAAGACTAAAAGGCCGGGCAGACTGACCCTAGGTCTGATCTCACCTTCCTGCCTGGATCTGTGGAGTTATATTCAGAGCCAGCCCCCAGGAAGTAATGGAAGGACAGGGCAGGGCCCTCCTGTTGGCGGCTGCTCTCTCCCCTCTTCACTAGGGCCTAGGGCCTCAGTGGCCCTGCTGGGAGGAGCAGCAGCCATCCTGGGGTCTGGGAAGCCACTTGGGCATGGCCAGGAGAATGCGGTTAGGAGCAAGCTAGGCAAGGGGACTGCCAAGCCCTCCCTCCCAGGGCCTCATTCCACCAGCTGGGCCTGCAGGCAGGGGGCACCCCACCCCGCACTGGGCTCCCTGCCCAGCCCAGGTGACATTTGGCAAGCTCATTACCCCTTATCTCCAGAGTAGGCAGGGTAGGGTTTAGGGAATGAGCTTCACTGGGTGATGAGTCCTCTCTTTTTCCCTAATTAGGTGCATCCATTCAGAGACTTAGGACAACATTGATGGATAGGAAGCTGGGAGACTGGGGCTTAAGTCCTGATTCTGAATCTAGCTCTGGGGCACCTCCAATTCTGGACCTTTGTTTCCTCATCTGGATAATGAGAAAGTGGGACCCCACGTCCCATGTCCATTATCCAGTTCTGACTATCTGACTGATTCACCACCTGTCGGGAGCTCCAGCCCAACAGGAAATGGATGAATCCCCAAGGTCAGGGGCCCTGGGATGGAAGGGGCTCCCCAGGTCTCCTGCTCATTCCGGGTCTCACACAGGCCAGCTGGTGGGCCACATCCCTTGGAACATTGTGTGCAGAGCATAGAAGGACTTTGACTACCCCCTTCTGGTGAGCCCCAACTAGACCCACACTCCGGGAGGCCCAGGAATTTGGCACCCCAGCCCCTGAAAGCCCTTCCCAGAGAGACACAGGAAGCAGGGGGGTAGGGAGACCAGGGGTGGGAAGCAGTGCACAGGGAGGGGGAGCTAAGCTGGTGAAGGCAAGAGGGGGGACTTAGGGTGAGCAGAAAGGGCGAAAAGGCTAAGAGAAATGGGAGAAGGCAGCCTGACACAGGGAGAGGGAAGGGCAAAATTCAGTAGGGAAATAGAGACTAGGAACCCAGAGGGATCAGCTTAGCTGGTCTCTGGCCCC
The DNA here is from genome assembly GCF_000296735.1 of Chrysochloris asiatica. Taxonomy (NCBI): domain Eukaryota; kingdom Metazoa; phylum Chordata; class Mammalia; order Afrosoricida; family Chrysochloridae; genus Chrysochloris; species Chrysochloris asiatica. The sequence goes on along the minus strand of NW_006408593.1, from coordinate 10,623,700 downwards.
CTCCCCCTTGCCGGCTTCCCTGCCTGGCTTCTTGCTGTTCCTGGAACGTGCCAAGCGCCTTCCTGAGAGGGGCCTTCGTACATGCTGTTCTCTGCCTGCACACTCTCCCCTCCCCGCCCCTGCGCCCCACGCCGCCCTGGGCCTGCTTAACTCTTCCTCTGCCTCATTGCTCAGCTCAACTGCCACTTTGTCAGGGAGTGGAAAGCCACTTCCCACTATTCCTTCCTCTCAGGCAGGACCAGCTATGGAGTGTGCAGAGCCAAATGTGGGTAACAACAGAGAACAACCCCCCCACCTCCCACCCCGTGAGGGCGGCCTGGGCCTTGTCCTCCCCACAGACGTATTATCCCTGTGCATCTAGCAGCTTCCCAAACACAACTCTGTCCCCCCAGCACCTGGTGCAGGGAAGCTCAATACAGAGTCTAGAACGAATGGACACAAAGGGGTGGAGAAGAGAGACAAGTTGGGTGCAGGAGAGGATGGGCAGAGTGGGTCAGAGGAGAGGGAGAGGACAAGGGACAAGAAGCCCCTGACTGGGGAGGGTCAGGTGATACTCACAGCTGGTCCAAGGGCTGTCGGTGCTGTCCAGGTCTACCCTTGGGAAGCTGTGCCCGGAATGGGCGGTGAGCAGTGCTGACTTGATGGCTCTCTCATGGGCCGTGAGCACAATGGTGGGGGCCCGGCCCCCAGCCCCAGGGCTCCACAGAGACTGCTGCATGCAGGCCAGCTTGTCCTTGGTCCTCCGTTTCATGTCATCCCATCTGTGCTTAATGTCTTTGATGGAACGGGGGACCTGGCTGATGGAGGTGATTTTCCGAGCTATGCCTTCCCAAATCTTGTCCCTGTCGGCATGGGACAGTCGCATGGTCTCCCTCCCAAAGAGAACTGCTTCGTGACGGGTCACCTCTGTGACCAGAATGTCCAGCTCCTCCTTGGAGAACTTGGGCTTCCTCTTACGCTCGGTCAGGGGCACCACGTTCCTTGGGTTGAATATCCCACAAAGCACAATTGGGTAAATGACCATCAATGTGGGTGGTCCTCCTCCTTCCTAATTGCTGGACCCCAGTGGGGGAGCCAGGAGGTACCTGGGATGCCCTAGCCTGTGGCCTGCTCACCATCACACCTTTCCACTTCTGCCTACTCCTCAGAGGATGATGGGAGAAGAGACATGGCTTATACAGATAGGAGCATGGGCTGTGGGTACAGGCCACCCTTGACCTCGGACTAGCTGAGGCTTAGGGGAGCTCATGGAACCTTCCCACGTAACCTTCCCCAGGCTCATTCTCCCCACCTGTACCAGGAATAACAACCACAGTAGCCTAGAGGGGCTGTTACTAAGTAAGAATGGAAAGGCTTAATAGTTCTCCTCTCTCCTCTAGGGTCCTTGTGAGTCAGACTCAACTTGTGGCTGACTTTTTTCTTTTTGAGGACATGCGCAGAAAAGCAGAGAGGTCCCTCCAATGCAAGAGCCCTGGTCAGGGCAGCTCCTTTTGGAATGACCTGCTGTGGCTTTAGGGCTGCTCAGGCGTAAAATGTGAGGAGCCCAGGAGCACCACAGTGAGACCAGTTTCACGTGATGAGACCAGTTCCACGTGATGAGACCTTGGCCTCCATCCCCGCCACAGCGCGGCCCTCTTTCCATCTGGCCTAGCCTCTGCTGGGCTTTGGAACTCAATTCCTCCACAGTTCTATCTACCCTTTAACTGGTGCCAGAAGTTCCCAAAGATCCACCCAAGAGAGGCATCCCACGGTGTAGAGGGAAACCTGGATCTAAAAACCAAGGTGAGACACCAGGGCACAAAGACCCTCAGCCTTCACTGCACCCACCCGACCCCACCACCTCGGCTCCCAGGCCTGGAAGACAGGAGAGAAAGCCAGGACTCTGTTACTCGGTCTGAGTCGGTATCAGGAGTGGGCCTTGGACTCAGACAGACCTGGGACCAGAAGTGGAGTCTCCTTGGTCAACCCACAGATCACTGCCAAGGAGGACAGTAACTCCAGTGTCACCTCCAAGATGTCAGGAGGACGTAAGGCAGAATTTCTGATTCTTGGCACTATTGGCTTGTAGGGCTGATGAGTGTTTATTTGGAGGGGCTGTCCTATGTCATGTCCAGTGTTTATCAGCACCCCTGGCTTCTACCTACTAGAAGCCAGTAGTAGCATTCATCCTCAGCCTCCAAGTTATGACTACCAGCAATATCTCCAGACATTTCTAGATGCCCCCTGGAAGAGAACCAGTGCTTTAATGAATGAAGAGCACCCAGCTACCATCAAGGCGGAGCTCAAAGCATGACGCCCATTCCCTTCCCAGCCCACCACAGCAGCACTTTCCTACTTCGTAAAGAAACTGGTTGACTCCATTCGACCAGACCCAGGCCCCAGGCTCTGACCGCGGGAGCTACACAGTGACAGCGGACTGTGACCTGTGACGGAGCTGAACAAACATCCTCACCAGGGAACAGGATTCCCAGGGTAGACTGGCTTTCCCCTTACTCCAGCCACCGCCGGAGGGGCATCTCCAGGTAAAATGGTTCACTTGGCAGGTATCTCCAAGGCAATAAACCACATACTCAACCCCAACCTACTCCTTGAGTCTTCAGTGAGCTGTAGGCCCCCAGCTGTGATGACCTGGGTGCCATCTTGGACCAGGATGAGGCTGGGAGCAGGAACAAGACAGATCCTAAGCTAGCGAGGCAGAGGAGCAGAATCCAGCCCAGGGAAGCCACAGTGCACCTGCTACCTTGTGCTCAAATGACAAGAACACTACAAGTCCAGAGCTGCAGGCTCTCAGCCTTGTTTTAAAACCGACTGCGAGATCTTGAATAAGACTCTGAGCTCAGTTTCACCATTGTAGCATAAAGACGCCACTAGAGCAGGGGGTCTCAACACTGAGGGCACATCAGAACCACAATGAAGAGCTTCAAAAAGATCAATGCCTGCCCACCCTCAATCCCCAACCCTGTCGCTCCAACTCAGCTAAGCCAGATTCTCTCCAGTGTCAGATGGCCATTAAATTCATTCAGTTCATGAAGCTCCTTCTTTGAGGTTTGGTAAAGCCTTGGTCCCAAGGGGAAAGGTCAAAGACTGGGTGGGAGGGGGGACATAGTCAGCATAAAAGCTCTGGAGTCTTGAATGTGACAGTGCAGAAAAGCCTGACCCTAGACTGGGCGTGTTCACTAAGTAAAGGACACACTTGGGGTCTGGTCCACTCCAACCATCCAACAGCCTGTCTGAATGATGCCTTGACACCTGTTCTGTGCTTTGGCTCACAGTAACCCCAACAAACTCCTGACCCACTAAAGGTACCAGTGAGGCTCCCCCTAACCACCCTTCATCTGGACCCTCACAGTGCACTGTGAGGTGTTTTCCTTGGTGGTAGGTGTGAGTCCTGGAAGGGCCAGGTGGTCCATCCTGGGTGCCCAGCACAGAGTGGTGACCTGCCTTTCTGGTTCAGGGTGGAGTGTGGCCAGCCTGGGTGAACAGAACAGGGCTGGAGGGGCTGTTTGCTTGTTCTAGGTTCTGGGACCAGACACATCACAAGGCAGGGGCCCTCAGTACCCTGTGCCTCTTCTCCTGAGGCACTGAGAAAAGCCCCCCCAACCACATGAGAGGACTAATCCCAAAATGATGACTCTCAGGAGGGGGCACACATGAGCCACGGTGGGCCACTAGAGAAGGGGGCAGGAGACTTGCCATGGTCCCTTCATTTGCTGGGAATGTCTCAGCGTTTCAATACAGCAAAGACCCGCTAACTGCCCCCCTTCCAAGCAGATTCACTGCCCCACTTGGCAGGTCCCAGCACTCATGGGCCATGGAACTGCCAACACCGACAGAGGACTCAATCCAAGGGGCAACCGTGTCCCTGACCCCAGCCATCTGAGGCCTTCCCCTTTCTCCTCATGCAGATCCAAAACCCCAATCACTGGTCCTGGGTGCCCGGGAGAGGCCACCAAGGAGGCAATTGTGACCTCCCCCACACCTACCACAGATGTCACAGGCAGGGTGCCGGCACACAGAGAGCTCAGCTCCCCCTGGGAGACCCTCTCAACAGTCTTTAAGGATCTTTCTGACATGCTTCATTCCCAACCACTGGACCAAGATAAAATGACTTTTGGAAGTATTCAGGTCTGGACAGCCAGCACTGTCCAAAATAGACTACTCCGGACTGTGCCGGAAGCAGCCTACTCATGGGGACCATTTCAGTAACTGCTGGACTGTGGTGAACCCTCCACAACTGCAGCCAGAGTCCTGGCCTGTGAGAAAGTCCTGGAATACTCCAGACACATGGACAAGGGTACAGCCCCCTGGGACCCTCCTCCGAAGCCCCCTAATGGGAGTCTGGGGAATAGGAGGCCCCAGAATGATGTAGTCCCAGAGCCTTCAGGGGCTCCACCACTGGAGACCTCATGGCCCAACACGCTCCTTTGGCCCCCTTTTCAGAGGTGGGGCGAGACTCCTGGGAAATCCGAAGTGAGGAGTACTCACCTCATCCAGTTGGCTTTAGTCTCATCTGACCCGTCTATGGACTTGTAGCGGTTGTTCTTGTCCACAATCTGGAAGACAGAGAGTGAGTCTAGGACGGGCCATCCCAGAGGGGCCTCTCATGCCCAACCTAGAGCCCAGGGTCTGGCTCCATTTACTGCCCATCCTGCATCCCTCTGACTTCACCCTTACAAGGGCCCCACAGTTGCAGGGCTAAAACCCTGGGCCCAGGAATCCCTGCCACCTCCTTTCCATCCATTTCCATTCTCCCAGATATACTGTGGAGCGATGAAAACCCTTCACATGTGTTTTTAATACCTGGGAAATGAGACACAGATGGATGAAACCAACTCCCTTCTCTGTCTTGATGTAACCCCCAGTACCATGGCCAACAGATGCCATTTTCAATAGGATTACATTGCAATAAGAGCACGAGAGTCATATACCTTCTCCCTCTACAGTTTCTATGGGAGTTAGACACCAGCTCTGGATAGCTAAGGGCATCTAACCTAAATGCTTGAGAAGCTAAGGGTTTGGGCTTGGGTCCCTATCTCTTCTGTGGAAATGTCTTTATTTTACTCTCATATTTGAATCAGAGTTTTCAGCAGGCTATGGGATTCTAGGCTGATAGATTGAATTTCCACCAGTGCTTTGAGGATGGCCAAAAAGGCTGCCCTAAACTCATAAGAAATATGCTAATTTAATTTCACTCTTTAGTGGATAATCTGTGTATGGTGAATTTTAAGACTTTCCCTTTATTCTTGATTTTCTGCAGTTTTACTATGTTACTTCAAAGTGGGAATTTTTCTTTCTTTTTTTTTGTTTGTCTTAAATCTTTCCCATTATTTGGTGAGTACTTTCAAACTGAGAACTGACATTTCTTTTTCAATTCTAGAAAATTCTTAGCTGTTATGTGTTAGAATACTGTTCCTCAGCCATTTGCTCCAGTTTATCCTTGAAGAATTTCTACTACACATATGTGGAAGTGGTTCAAATCGACCTCGCAGTCCAGTGCATTATTCTGCAGCACCACATTGTATAGGATAAGCAATAGACTGCTAACCACAAGGTTGGCGGTTCAAGCCCACCAGCTGCTCCTCGGAAACTCTATACAAGGTCACTCTGAGTTGGAACCGACAAGACAGCACTTACAAACAACAACAATTAGCAACGTGGTGATTAGTGATGACTGATGGGATGAAATGTTAGTTATTATGACTTCTGGGTGGTAGAAGTCTATGAATGGATACTGGGATATTGTAGTCAGTTTTTAGCAGCTTCCACTGGGCCAAGAACCAGGAGTAGGAGCTGTGAGGGGCACATCAGCTACCCAAGGCCTCTGTTGCTGGATTTCTTGCCTTATCTTTCCTACCAATCAGGATTTCCTCTAATGGAGACTTCACTCAATCGTTCCCACTCATTCAATCAGTACCAATGAAGGAGTGGTTACTATGATAGCTCTGGGGATAAATGACAACTCAGGTTGACAATGTCCTTCCTCCCACAGAGCTCTCAGTCCAAGGGAGACATGGAAGAGAAAGTGCCGTGATATTGTGTGGTCAGTACTGTGATGGGGAAATGCACAGATTATCCCCTTCTTGTGGAATGGAAAGTCCATACTAAAATCCAGAGAAGGAGCATGGTGTTCTAGACAGGGAGCAGGGGAGGGGAGGATCATACAGGTCCAGCTGGCCACTGTGTGACTACAAGTCACTGATGGGTTCAGGCTATCCTGAGTGGAGACTGGACTGTGGGCCTTCAGGTCTAGGACTGAGATAAGTACAATGGCCAGCCCAGCCCCGGAAGGTTGGTCTCCCAGCATCTTCTCTCTCTTGAGCCCCTGCCTTATCCCTCAAGGTCAATGTCTTGGCCTTCCTATACATCCAGGGTTTCTTAGATCAGCCTAGTGCTAAGCGCTGTGATTCTAGGACTCTGATAATCTGACCTGACAAGAGATGGACAGCCAGCATGACGAGGGGTCACCATGGCACCTGAGGTGCTCTCAGGAGACCAGGTAGGGCCCCTCTCCTTAGAGGGGAAAAGACCAGACAAAAAGTGAGCCATCATGAAATGTGGGAAGGACCACCACATGGGGGAAGACAGGACTAGGATCGTCATGGACTTAGAGGACGGACCCAGAGCCGAACTCAGCTTAAGGACTAACTGTAGGACTCAGCACCATCTTCCAACACGATGAGCAGTTCTGTGAAGTGGTGAGAGTCTCATCCCTGATGGATGCTCTACTATCAGGGAGGCTAAAAGAAAGGATTTCCCCATGTAGTGAGAATTTACCCTAAATGACCTAAACCTAAGGCTGTGATTTCACATGGGCAGGCCCTCCAACAATAATTTAATTACATACAGTTCCTTAGGTCAAACTTGATCCATGTGAACCAGAAAGTTAATTCTGAATATGGTAATAATGAATGTAGTGGTTGTTAGATGCCATCGAGTTGTTCTGACTCTGTGTACAAGTGAATGAATGAAACACTTCCTGGTCCTGCTCCACCCTCACAATTGCTATGTATGAGCCCACTGTTGCTGTCACCGTGCTAATGCATCTTGTTGGGGGTCTTCCTCTTTTTCACGGATCCTCCACTTTACTAAGCATGATGTCCTTCTCCAGGGACTGGTCCTTCCTGACATCACGTCCAAAGTACAAGAGATGAAGTTTCGTTACCCTCACTTCTAAGAATCAGTCCGGCTGAACTTCTTCCAAAACAGATTTTCCTGGCACTCTATGGTACTTTCAATATTCCTTGCCAATAGGTAAGCAACTTTCTTGTATTCTCTGCTTTTAGCCAAGATCCATTTGATGTCAGCAATGATATCTTTCATTCCACATTCTCTTCTGAATACAGTTTAAATTTCTGGCAGTTCCTTGTCTATGTACTACTGTAACCATTTAAAAATTATCTTCAGAAAAATTTCACTTGCATGTGATGTTAATGATATTGTTCAATGGTTTCTGCATCTGTTGGGTGACCTTTCTTTGGGATGGGACAAATATGGATGATCTCTTCCAGTCGGTTGGTCAGATAGCGTCTTCCAAATTTCTTGGCATAGATAAGTGAGCTCTTCTAGCACTGCATCAATCTGTTGATACATTTCAGTTTGTATGCCGTCATTTTCTGCAGCCTTCTTTAATGTTCATGCTTTCAGCACAGCTGATCATATGCTACCTACCTCGCAAAATGGTTGTATATCAACCAATCATTTTTTGGTATACTGACTGTGTATTCCTTCTATCCTCTTTTGATGCTTCCTGCTTCATTCAATATTTTCCCCACAGAATCCTTCAATATTGGCTTGAAATTTGTCTTCACTTCTTTTAGCTTCAGAAAGGCTGAGTATTTTGATTTTTTAACTCCCGACCTTTGTACATTTCAC
>NW_006408593.1:10606024-10614768 GCF_000296735.1 Chrysochloris asiatica | reverse complement strand
CCGGTAGCTCCACTCTCCACTCAAGTCCTCCATGGCCACGCCACTGACTCTGGGCCTAAGAGTCCCCAGGTCTCCTCACACTGCTTGCCAAGCAGGTCCCCAACTGGGTCCACAGAAGCCCACTGAACATTGTAAAGCTGCTTCATTGCTGTTTTTACCCCTATTCCCCCTATCGGTGATGCGTGTGGTCACCAATCAGAGCGTGTATTTCCTTTGAGTCTTAGTCTTGGAAGGAGGTTTGCATTGAAAAAACCCGACCACTTGTCTTGATGTTTCCTAGGGAAGCGATTTGTTTGTTCTTGTAGTAACAGTCCATCTGCCTCTATTGTTTTGTATTTTTCCTGTAGGTCTTTCTTTCAAGAAGTATCTTTTGTTCTTCTAGCCACTCCAGCTCTAGGCTGGTCTGCTCGTCCTTTTAAGTGGAAATTTCTCATCTCTGGAGATCTGGATGTGGTTCGGGTTTCCACCTATAGTTTTATGTATTGCAAAGGCTTCGCAGGAAGCCTCATTCACTGAGTACACTGTAGCCCCAATTTAGGTATTCCAATCAGTTATAGGCAGAAGACAGACTTACAAGCCTTCTAGTGTGATGTTTCTGACTATTCCTTTCTCTCCCATTCCAGTGTCTACTCTATATTATAATGCAAGGAAAACCAAGATTCAAAAAACAGTCAAGCATCTTAACACGATTCCCCGCCCCCCCCCCATTCCAACCATGACTCAATCCCTGTATCTCAGAGCCCTGCAGTTCCAAGGCTGTGCATATATCGTCCTTTATCTCTGTCCCATATGGCCCATTCAAACATCCTTTCCTGTCTTTTAAATAACATTTTGCTTTCTTCATATACGACGGTCTTGATGTCATCCCACAACTCTTCTGGTCTTCATTCATTAGCATCTAATGCATCAAATCTGTTCTGATGGTCTACAAATTCAGGTGGGATATACTCAAGGTCATATTTTGGCTCTATTGAACTCGTTTAATTTTCTTCAGCTTCAGCCTGAATTTGTACCTGTGCAATGGGTGGTCTGTTCCACAGTCTGCCCCTGGCCTTATTTTGGCTGATGATATTAAGCCTTTCCACTGTCTCTTCCCACAGATGTGTTCAATTTAGTTCCTATGTATTCCATCTAGTGAGGTCCATGTGTGTTGTCACTGTTCATATTGTTGAAAAGGTATTTGCAATAAATAAGTCATTAGTCTTACAAAATTCTATCATGTGATCTCCAGCATCATTTCTATCACCAAGGCCACATTTTACAACTACTGATCCTTCCTCTTTGTTTACAACTTTCACATTCTAATCATCAGTAACTATCAATGCATCTTGATTGTGAGTTTGATCAATTTTCTACTGAAGAAGTTGATAGAATTCTTCAATTTCTTCAATGTTGGCTTTAGTAGTTGGTGTGTACATTTGAATTACAGTGGTATTAACTGGTCTTCCTTATAGGTGTGATAGGTGTGTGGATATTATCTTATCACACACAGCATTGTTGTTGTTTTTAGATGCCATCGAGTCAGTACTGACTCATAGAGACCCTACGCAAAATAGAATGAAACACTGCTCGTCCTGGGCCCACCTCACAATCTTTGCTACACTGAGCCCACTGCAGCCGCCACTGTGCCAATCCATCTCATTGGAGGTCGTCCACTTTTTCATTGACCCTTCTCTTTACCAAACTTGATATCCAGGGCCTTGAATACACATCATTGTACTTCCAAATAAATCTTAAAATATTCTTTTCGAAAATGAATGTGACACCATTCTTCTTTATCATTACCAGCATAATAAACCATATGACTGTCCAATTCAAAACAGCCAATATCTGTCCATTTCAGCTCACTAGATATCAGTCTTTATGCGTTCCATTTCATTTTTGACAACTTCCAATTTTCCTAGATATATACTACATACATTCTGTTTTCTGACTACTGATGGATGTTTGTAGCTGTCTGCTCTCATCTTGAGTTGTGCCCTATCAGCAAATTAAGATCCTGAAAACCTTGCTCCACCCACATCATTATGGTCAACTCTATTTTGAGGAGGCAGCTCTTTCCCAGTCGTATTTTGAGTGACTTCCGACCTGAGGGGCTCATCTTTTGGAATTATATCAGACAATGTTTCACTGCTATCCAGTAAGGTTTTCAGTGGCTAGTCTTTCAGAAGGGTTCTGCCTCTCTTTCTTCCTAGTCTGTCTTAGTCTGGAAGCTCAGCTGAAACCTGTCCACCATAACTGACCCTGCTGGTATTTAAAATACCGGTGGTATAGCTTCCAGAATCACAGCCACACAAAAGCCACCACAGTTCGACAAACTGACCGTCATGTGGTGGGATCATTAATAAAGGCAATAACAAAACATCATCAATAGGTGCCATTCACATAGGAATCTGTCTGTCCCAGTCAGTGTTCCAAGGACTCTAATAGCACATTATCTTATTAATTCTCAAAACAATGCTATGAAGCATCTATTACTAACATGTCCATTTTACAGATGAGGAAACTGAGGTTAAGGGTTATCATGTAATTTGCCTGAGGCCACAAGGGAAATGGGAAGGTGGAGAGTTGGAGGAGTATGTCTTTGTTGGCATAGTTGGTGCCATTACCTACAAGTGATGGGTATTGCCCATGACTCCCAAGCGCCCCCTAATGACTCCATCAGAATCAACCACCCAAGAATGTCCCAGAACCCTCTGTGAACTTTCAGCTTTGTCTCTCTGGCTTCAGTACATTTGCTATGTGGAAACTGACACTTTCACAGCAAGGAACACTTTGCAACTGAGAGTCTGCTGTAATCCAGGAGTCCCTGTGGGTCTCCTCTACACGGGGCCATAGCCAGACACTGCAGAGACTGGATTTTCAGACACTGATTTGCTTACATGTTTCCATGAACAAATCAGATCCATAAAGCATTCTGATTTTCAGCCCTGGGCCTTCTCTTAGAGCAAACTGGTAACAGGAAGGATTTGTGAAATGGCTCTTTCCCACATTTCAGGCGTTCCTCCCCATAGCCTTCGAGAAGGCAGGAACACCTGGTTCTCCTGTCACTTCTGGGGAATGAAATGGGACTGAATTTAAACTTGAACTCTGGCTTCTACTACCCCAAAAGCAAAGCGTGAAGACTACTTAGCCAATAAGGGAGCTTCTAAGATGATCTTGGTGCTCATAGGCAGGCTTCAAGGCATCTTTTAAAATGTGTATGCCACACTGTGAGCTTTGGCACATTAGTATAACTTCCTAACCAAAACCCACTGCCACCTAATTGATTCCAACTTATAACAACTCTAGATAGAGTTTCCAAGACTGTAAATCTTTATGGGGGCAAACCTTTCTCCCATGGAGTGCCTGGTGGTTTTGAACCGCTGATCTTGCAATTAGTAGCTCAAGGTCTAATACAACTTCCTGCTGTGGCTGTGCCACTGAGTTGGTTCCGACTCATAGTGACCCTTTATTGTAGAGTTTCCAAGGCTGTAGCTCTTTATGGGAGCAGAAAGCTTCATCTTTCTCCTGCAGAGCAGTTGGTGGACTTGAACTGCTGACCTTGCAGTTAGCAGCCCCACACATAAACCACTACACCACCAGGGCTCTTAGTAATACAAATTCCTCTTGTCAAGTGCCGTCAACTAGGTTCCAACTCACAGCGACCCTGAATAGGGTTTCTGAGAAAGGGCTGGTGGATGTGAACTGCCAACGTTGCAACCAGCAGTCCTGTGTTTATCCTAAAGTGCCACACCAGAACTCAAAAAAGCTCAGAACTACTGCTCAAATCCATTCTCCTCAATTTAACTGATAAGGTCATTGTTATTGTTGTGAGTCAGTTCCGACTCATAATGACCCTGTATAGGGTTTTCAAGGAGCAGCTGGTGAGCTTGAACCTCCAACCTTGCAGTTCAAACTGACCTTGCAGTCCAGCGCATTAACCCACAGCGCCATACCAGGACTTCGATATGACCATTAGTACTTCCTTTCATTGTTCTAAAACTACCTTTTATCAAATTTTAAAAAGGCCCTAGAGACCTGGTAAATGAGGCATGTTTACATATAATTCCAAAGTCAACACGGGTTTTACATACTTTCATTTCAGCTCCCTTACCCCCAGTCTTTCCTGAACCCACATGTAGGTAAAAACAAACAAACATCAAACCCAATCCAGTGCTCTTGAATCTATTTTGATTCATAGTGACCCAAAAGACTAGAGTAGAACTGCCCCCACATTTTTCAAGGCACGTCTCCATATGATAAGCATTTGAACCATAAGTTCTGCGGTTCGAGCCCACCAGCTGCTCGGCTGGAGAAAAATAAGGCTTTCTGCTCTCAAACAGATTAAAAGCTTTGGAAACCCTATATAGGGTTGCTATGAGTTAGAATCGACTCGACCGCACTTAACAACAATAACAAAAATCTTTATAGGAGCAGAGTGTTACATCTCCTCCCCATTTTCCCCACAGAGCAGATGGTGGGTTCAAACTGCCAACCTTTCAATGAGCAGCCAAGTGTTTTACCATTGTTCTGTTCTGGAAATAATGAAGCCAGCTATGATCTGCTTATTAGCTTCTATGCAGCAGGTACATACCACCCATTTATATATAGAGCAAGTCTCATTATTATGCTTCCACATCTCAGTATCTATAAAGATAAGAAAACTGGAGCTCAGAGAACAATGGACTTGCCAAGGATTCACTGCCAGCCAGTGGCAGAGCTGGGACTGGAATCCAGGAAAGCCTGAAACCAGAGCCGGGCTGTAAACCAGTGAGGACAGCTCTTCCCATCACAAGTCCCTCTGCTCTGTCTGTGAAGGGCACATGGATTTTTGTATCAGGATCAAGACCAACCAGCCCCTTCCCCAACCATATGACCTTACTCTTCTTGGTAATGAAGCCAGTCGCAGGTGATGCCAAAAAGATTTTGAGGTGTATGGAATGGGCCTGTAAGTGGGAGCTTGAAGGGCAGTGGTAAGACAGATTGGCTTGAATTCTCTCTCTCTCTCCTGATTTTACCTTATATTAAGGTCCTGGGATAGCAAGAATCGGGGAGAGAAAGCCAGAGTATCTGCCCAGCAGTGAGGGCAGCAAAATGCAAATTGGAATGGACCTGTGGCTAAAGAGAAATGAGGTAGAAACAAAGTTCAAATATCATGCTGCAGGTTTGAAGGGTCTCCCAGGTTACCATGGCATCGGGAAGCAGTGGGCAGGGCTGATGTGAAAATCATCCCCACAGACTGTTCAATATGTGACCTGTACATCCATCGTGGGCGGCCTTTTCCCAGGAACCATGAAACCAAGAGATGGGGGGGGGGGGGGGGGGGGAGTAGAGAAAAAGCCCAAAGCTACAAATTCTCATTGGCAACAACCAAACATGGCAAATGAAACCACCTTAGATCATAGGCTTGAAAAGCCTTCCCTCAAAAAATGGGACATTTAAGTGTGAGTGGAAGAGGGGTATCACGTGCCCACTTAGATATTCCACATGTGGGGTTTGGTGTTTCCCACTTCAGCTTTGGTTTGAAATCCTCGCTGCACAGTTAGCTGTGTAGGTCTGAGTTGCGAGAACCACCCACTTATTCTGCTACGAGAATAGGATGCGTTAACATATCCAAATCATTTAGGACCCAATACATGGCAACTACTGTTATTTTTATGATAGCCCACCCACCCTAACTAGGGGAGTCCCTGGGCACACCCCAGAGGCAACCCAGGAAAGAAAGCCTCGAGATCCACTTTTGCAAAAAAGAATCCGCTTCAGAAAACTCTGGAGTGTAGTTCTATTCTGACCCACATGGGGTTGCCTGAGTCAGAATTGACCCTACAGCAATCTTAACTAGCATTTTCAGTGGACCCACCAGGGTTGCAGTGCTGAGTTCAGGTTGTACAGATCAGGTAAGACTTCTCTCCACAGGGCATTTTCAAACACCAGGAAACTCAAAATCCCTTATTGTCAAAGCCTGGAAATTTATGCGTAATTAGACTTTGGATATAACCTCAGGATCTGAAAACTTTAAGAACTTTTAATTCAATGTTTTCAATTCAATGATTTAAAAAATCAATAGGAGGGGATCACTGTGAGATTTCCACATGCACAAGACTACTATGGGGTGACTGAACTGGAGCCTGTGGTAGATTTGAGTTTCTGGCCCTTTGCCAAGTGTCTGCACAGTTCTCCCTTTGCCAAGTGTCTGCACTGGGCTCTGCTTTAGGGCTCCGTATCTTCCTTGCTCCTGGGCTCTGGGAAGAGCCGTGTGACTGGCTTGGTCAATGGGATGTTCATAAACATGACACAAGCAAAGGCTTCACATGTATGTGGACAGACGAGCTTGCTCTCTGGAGCCTCTGCCTTCACCATGAGGAGAGATTTGAGACCCAGACCGGATACACAGGGAGCAGATCTGGGCCCAACCAGCTGAGACAGAGTGATCCAGTTCAGCCCAGCTCATGGCAGCCAAGTGATGTCATCCAGCAGATATAAATGAATAAATGAAGGTCTGATCACATTTGTAGGAAATGTTCAGACTAGGCAAGTGTAGAGTTATTATTAGGATGGGAGTGAGGGGGAAGGGCAGCAAGCTCAATGAATATTGAACTTCTATTGATTGGAAGCTGACCGTGGTTAATGGTTGAACAAGATAAACATGATTAATGATCCAGAATTGTAAATGCCAAAACTGCTGAAATGGCAAATGTTTTGTTGCATATATATATATTTGTTGTTGTTATACACTGTTGAGTTGATTCCAACCCATGGTGAGCCCCCAGGATAGAGTTTTTGTTGTTGTTGTTAAGTGCTGTGGAGTCCGCTCCAACTCACAGTTACCCTGTATAGGGTTAGAGGCTGTAAATCTTTGTGGGAGCAAAAAGCCTCATCTTTCTCTCACATAGGGCAGAGTAGAACATTTATATTTATCACAATTAAAAAAGATGAACTACAGTCAACTAAACTAGTAGATGCAAGAATGAAAACGTTGTCAAGAGCCGGTGAGTTGATTCCGACTCCCCATGTGACTGAGTAGAACTACCCTATAGGGTTTTCTAAGTTGTGCTGTGGGTTAACGCGCTTGACAGCAAGTCATTTGAAACACAAGTTTGGTGATTCAAGCTGACCAGCCGCTCCTTGAAAACCCTATGCAGAGTTGCTATGGGTTGGAAATGACTAGACGTCACTTAACAGCAGCAACAATCTTTATAGAGGGGAATGCAGTAGCTTTGTAGGACTAGGAACCACAAGGTTTATGGCTCGAACCCACTAGTCGCTCTTACAGGAGAAATATGAGGCTTTCTGCTCCAGAAAAGATTTATAGCCTCAGAATTAGGATACAAGGTCCCTGTGAATCTGAATCAAATCAATAGTACTTCATAATAACAATCTTTACAGAAGTAGATTATAGATCTTGCTCTCATAGGGCGGCTGGGTGGGTTCAAACTGCCAACTTTTTGGTTAGGAGCCAAGAACTTTACCACCAGGCCACCTCTGAAAGGGCAGATGGCTGCTTTTGTACGCCAAGGTTCAGGCAAAGGTGGTCTGCAGGCTAAATACAGCCTACCACCTGTTTTCAAAGGTCACCAGCTGAAAAATGAGTTTTTAACATTTTCAAATTGTTGAGAATAAACCAAAAGAAGAATATTTTATGAAGTAAGAATTATGTGAAATTCTAATTTCAGAATCCATAAATAAAAGTTTACTGGGCCACAACACACTTACTGTGGCTTTCTTGCTACAACAGCAAAATTGAGTCGTTACAATCAAGCAGAAGACATTGACTATGTGACCCTTTACAGAAAAAGTTTGTCCACCTCTGTTCTATGCCACTGGATTTTAAGGTTGGTTGTTGCATTGTAACAGCTGTCTGATACAACACCAATTATTGCTACTTGCCATGTTGTTGGTGTTATGTGTTGTGGAGTGGGTTCCGACCCATAGCAACTATATAGAATTTCTGAGGAGTGGGTGGTAAATTTGAACCTCCAACCTAGCAGTTAGCAGTCCAGTGCTTATCCTACAGCACCACATCAGGACTCCTACTTTCCATGAGCCAATGAAAAATGAACAGAGGCGCATGTATATAAAAATGATACGTTCTGGGCAAAGAAAATGTCAAGGCGCAGTTGCACTAACAAAAGATTTTTCAGTATTTCAGAGATGAACAGCAGGAAAATAAAAACATCCTATGGAGTACCACTCGTCTGTCAGTTTGTTGCACTGTGGTGGCTTGCATATTGCTGCGATGCTGGAAGCTATAATACCAATATTTTGAATACCCACAGGGCCATTCATGGTGGGTAGGTTTCAGTTCAGCTTCCAGACTAAGCCAGATTCTGAAGAAGGCGAAGAGGACTATTTCCAAATTATTAGCCACTGACAACCTTATGAACAGCAGTGAGACACTGTCAGCACCAGAGTACTGAATATTGCTTAAGCGCAGCAACAATTGTGAGAATGGCATACGACCAGAGTTGTAATTGGTTGGAACCAATTTGATGATGTGGCGCTGTGAGCTAATGTGTCAGACTGCAAAGTCGTTTGAACTGTAAGTTTGGTGGTTCAAGCTCACCAGCTGCTCCTTGAAAACCCTATACAGGGTCGCTATGAGTTGGAATTGACTCAACGGCACTTCACAACAACAACAACAACAATTATCTTGGAGATCGCATGATAGAATTCTACAGAATCAATGATTTGTTCATTTCAAATACCTTCTTTAGACAGCACAGGAGACGACTATACACTTGGACCTCACCAGATGGAATACA
>NW_006408593.1:10582183-10604426 GCF_000296735.1 Chrysochloris asiatica | reverse complement strand
CAACTATCAACACTCACGGAAGCAGCAATCAAGAAATCAAACGATGTACTATTGCATTAGGCAAATCTGCTGCACAAGACCTTTTTAAAGTGTTGAAGAGCAAAGATATCATCTTGAAGACTAAGGTGCACCAGACCCAAGTCATGGTATTTTCAATCACCTCATGTGCATGCGAAAGTGGGACATTGAATAAGAAAGACTGTAGAAGAACTGATGCATTTGACTTATGGTGCTGGAGGAGAATATTGCAAGTGCCATGGGCTGCCAAAAGAACCAACAGATCTTTGTTGGAAGAAGTGCAGCCAGAGTGCTCCTTGGAGGCCAGGACAGCCAAACTTCATCTCTCACACTTCAGACATATTGTCAGGAGGGAGCAGTCGATGGAGAAGGAGAGTCAGAGAAAAAGAGGAAGACCCCCAACGAGATGGATTGGCAAGTGGCAGCATCAATGGCCTCAAGTGTGGCGACAATAGTGAGGTTGGCCCAGTATTGGGCAGTGTTTCGTTCTGCTGTGCAGAAGGTTGCTACAAGTAGGTAGCGACTCAAAGGCACCTAACAACAAGAAAATCAATAATAACATGGGACACAAAAGCCTAAGGATCTGCCACCTTTTGCCTTATAAACAGCAATTTGGTGTTAGTAGTCATCTAGTGAATTCAAGCATTGGAAACTCCATGAATAACAAAATGAAACAGTTCCCCAACCTGAGTCATTCCCATGATAGGCTGCAGATTGAATTGCTGTGATCCATAGGCTTGTCATTGGCTGGTTTTTACATGTAGATTCACCAGGCCTTTCTTCATAGTCTAATTTTGGATGTTCTATTGAAACCATTCTGCATTACAGAAACACACAACACCCCACTGACGGGGATGGTGGCTGCACATGAGATATAATGGTGGAAATCCCTCACAGAAGGTGATAAGTCAACCACGAAACAATCACTGCCCTGAAGAGCAATGTAGTTTCAGTAAAACAATGTCGTCTGTCACATTAAATTAATTTTATTCATTTAAACTGTGTGATTTTTTTTTTGTAGTTCTGTTCATCTTTTTTAGTTTTATCACTTTGGTTTTATAATTATTTAAAAGCTGTAAGAAATTTTTGTTTATCTAGAAGTCCTGGTGTAGCACTGTGGGTTGAAGTGCTGGACTGTAAGGTCAGTTTGAACTGCAAGGTTGGCGGTTCAAGCTTGCTAGCCACTCCTTGGAAATCCTATATAAGGCTGCTGTGAGTTGGAACCCATTTGACAGCACTCAACAACAACAAAAGTTTCATGCCATAACTTTTTAACTAACATTAACATACAATGTTGGGTCCCCACAAACGTTAAAAAACCCTCCAAAACAAAAAACCACTGCACCTGACATGAAAAACCCAACATCAGTAGGGTACACTGAAGAGATCCGATTAGGAGCTGGTTTAAAGTAAGCATGGCTCCCAGAGCACACTCACCTTGGGCCCAAGTGCAAACAAGCCAAACCCACTGCCATCACAGCGTGGATTCCAACAGCAAGTAACCTAGTGGACAGGATGGAACTGCCCCACAGGTGTCCACGGCTGCCATCTTTTGCCACATCTTTCTGTTAGCAGCCAAACACTTAACCACAGTACCACCAGAGCTGCTTATACCCATGTGCACAAATGGTAAAACTGGACTCACATAAGAAATAAAAACTGATGAAATAGTATATCCCTTCCAAACTCGTCTTTTAAATTGTGGTCAAAATACATACAACAAAACCTTAGCCATCTCAACATTTTTTCACATATACAGGTCAGTGACGTTAATTAAACTCAGTACCCTCTAAACAGTAATTCTTCCTTCCCCTCTTCCATCTGCCCCTGGTAACCATGAATAAACCACGCCTGTTCCACATAGTTCATACTGGTGAACGGATACAACATTTATCCTTTCACGGCTGATTTCACTTAACAAAATGTGTTTTTAAGGTTCATGCATGTCGCAGCATGTACCAGAACTTCACTTCTCTTCACAGTTGAGGAATATTTCATTGTATGTATAGGTACACAGTCTCCAGGTTGCAAATTTCAGGCTTATGCACAACCCCCCTAACGCCTAATATATTAAAAATTTGAGGTACAAACAATAGTTCATGATAACAAATGGATGCTACTTGGCCATATGCATCAAATTATGATTATTATTATTGTATTATTATGTGAAAGATGTTCAAGTATTCCTTTAATTTTTTTTTATGCATAGAAAGATACACTCTGTACTATATGCTAAGACAAACATTTGTCTAACTGTTCCAACACACATACAAATTCGACTTATAGACAGATTTAGGAACGGAACTCATTTGTAATCTGGGGACTGTCTGTACCACGTTTTGTTTATCCATTCATCTGCTGATGGACAACTAGGTTGTTTACATCTTCTGGTGACTGAACCGTGCTGCAGTGAACATTGGAGTAGAGACAGGACAATTTCTAATGTTCCACTTTTGTTTGTATATAGAGGATGTTGAGAAAGATAGTCTCATGTCAGGCCAGAATTGATATGCTAGCATAATACATTGCTAGTTTAATGTAGGGGAGACTCTTTGATTTGGTTTGTGATTCAATAACCAAACACCTATACAAGCTGAGCCCAGTTAATGCTTCTGATATCAAGAGGGCTCTTATAATCAAGGGTCCCTCTTTTCCTCTTGAAAAAACGTGATATAGAACCAATAGTGTTTTATGGCCCATGGCATCTTAGAATTTGAGAAAAGTGTGGTTTTCTAGCATCATCTTCCACCAAGTTCACTCCTCTCTACTACTACTATTTGTCCTATTATCACCCACCTCAATACTACATGTGTGCCCCAGGTCCTTTGAACATGCTGCTAGAGCCCGTGATGCTGTGTTCTCTCAGTTCCTGACTCTGCAGACCAAACACTTCAACTCATCCCTCAAGACCTACTTTAGGTCTGGAAGTAATGATAGCCCAGAAGCAATGCACACACCCAGTGTGTCATGATCCTGGTTTCTAAACCCCATTTTTAATACACAGAATCCCAGGAGAGATGGTGATTCAGAGATAGGACATGACAAGTATGAGCCTACACCATCTCTTTGTGCCAGAAGAGAAGGAACCACTCAAAGAATAGTGGGGATACGGCAAGAGGACAAGCAGCCAGCCTGAGGGGCTCCCATTGGCACATACAGGACAATTTAAATATCAAAACGGATAATGACAGAAATGGACTAAAAATAGAAAATTCATGAATTTATCTGTTGTTGTTGTTAAGTGTTGTCGAGTCAGTTCTGACTCATCGCGACCCTGTATAGGGTTTCCAAGGAACAACGTGGGTTTGAACTGCCAACCTTGTGATTTACAGTCCAGTGCTGATCCTACAGTGCCATAGTAGGAGTCCGGATTGCTAATAAAATCCTTTTTAAATAGGGGATTGGATGAAGATGGAGATGGAGCATTTTTGTTTTTGACAGAAGAATGCTAAGTAATAAATTAGAAGGAATAGAAGAAAAAGAAAAATTGTTTTAAACCACAAATAATAATTGACACATGCAAAAATCATTAATAGTTGCTAAAACTGTTGAGTCATAAAATGCAGAGGAATTTCTTGAAAAACATCTTATCCATCCCAAAACTCCCAATAACAAGACAAAATGACTTCAGGTGCCTCCTGATACAATACAAGGAAAAAGACACAACCCGTGCCAAAAGTGAAGGAGCTTGAGCTATCATGAGAAAACAATCAGATAAAGCTACACTGCAGAACATTCTACAAGCAAAGGGTCTGGATTCTTCTCAAAAGAGTCAACAGCATGAAAGAAAGTAAGGAAAAGACAAGTGGGGAGGGGCTATATTCGAGAACAAAGAAGACTAAAGAGCTATGATAACAATGTTAATATGTGATGTCTGAGTGGGTCCTAGAGGGAGCTGGGAGAATCGGAACATGCAATACAAATTAATATTATATTTCTGCTACATTCTCTGTGTGTAATGATTATAGCATGACAATATAGGCCAGGGGAGTCCCGGTGTGGAGCTGTAAGATAAGTGCTTGACCACAAAGTCGATTTGAAATGCAAGGTGGCGGTTCAAACCCAGAAGCTACTCCTCAGAAACCCTATAGAGGGTCGCTATGAGTTGGAACCAACTCGATGGCACTTATTAACAACAACAATCTAAAGCCAGCAGTCAGAAAACTATTGCCAGCAAGTTCAGTCCAGTCCTGTACAACTCCATTTGTTTTTAGACAGCCCTAGTGATAAGGAGTCCTGGTGTGGCGCTGTGGGTTAATGCGCCAGACTGCAAAGCTGTTTGAACTGCAAGGTTGGAGGTTCAAGCTTACTAGCTAGCTGCTCCTTGGAAACCCTATACAGGGTCGCTATGGGTCGGAAACAACTCAACAGCACTTCACAACAACAACCAGTGTTAAGGGTTAACACGCTGTGGGTTAATGCGCTGGACAGCATAGTCGGTTGAATCGCACGGTTGGCAGTTCAAACTCACCAGGCGCTCCTTGAAAATCCTACACAGAGTCTCTATGAGAGTTGGAACTGACTTGACAACACTTAACAACAACAACAGAATTAAGAAGGTTTTGGCATTTTTTTAGCATTTGGGGGAAAAAAGGATACTTAAAAATGATATGAAATTCAAATTTCAGTGTTCATAAATAAAGTTCATCTGGTAGTGTAGCGGTTATGAATCGGGCTGTGAACCGCAAGGTCAGCAGTTCTAAACTACCAGCTGTTCTGCAGGAGAAAGCTGAGATTTCTGCTTCTGTAAAGATTTACAGCCTTGGAAACCCTGTACAGGGTCACTATGAGTCAGAACCGACTCCATAGCACATAACAACAACAACAAAGGTTCACAATAAAACTGGGAGAGTTGAATAGTTGCAAAAAGCTATTATTTTTGTTGGTTGTTAAGTGCCATCAAGTAGGTCTGACTCATAGCAACCTTGTAAAAGGTTTCTAAGGAGCAGCTGGTGGATGTGAACTACTGACTTTGTGGTTCACAGTCCAGTGCTATGGGATTCACAGTCCAGTGTTGATTCTACAGCATCACACCAGGAGTCCCACGAAATCTAAACTATTTACCAGGTGGCCCTTTCAGAAAAAGTCTGCCAACTCTGGTATAGGAGAACGCCTTGTTATTAAGATATCAAGGTTGAAGTATTTAGAAATAAGGTATCATGATGTGTGTACAGCTCAGAAACAAACAAAAAAGGGTGTGGTATGTATGTATGTATGTATGTATGTATGTGGGCATGCATATAGAGACAAAGACAAACATAAAGTGTTAGCAATAGCTGAATCCACATACACGATGTGTGGCTCTTCATTATATTGTTTTTTATCATACTATTTTTACAAAATAAAGTTAGTAGAAATGAACAAATCAATAACCACAAAGGACATGAACGTATACACACACACACACACCCAGCTGTCTCAAATGCCTCTTCCTTCTGAGACGGGTCTGGGTGGATTCAAAACTAACCACCTTTTGCTCAGCAGTCGAAACCTTTGTGGACAAGCCTGTATCCTCCCTTCCCTGCACTCCCCATGAACTTGGTGAGACCTGCCTCCTGTCTCTTGCTCACCTCTCAAGACATTAAAGCTGTCTCCTTGAACTTCCATCTATCCCAGGCACTTGGATTTCTCAGATCCGATTCTGGAGAGTGTGCCGCAAGCTTCTGCATGTCCAATTTCAGATTTTAAAATGACTCCCCATTTTACGGTGGGAGCTGAAATAGAAGCATCTTTTCTCATCTGCTTCAGAACAGTGGGAGTCTGGCATGTAGGGAGGTTGACAGTGAGGAGAACTTCCGTCACACAGCATCCTCTTTGTAAGGATGCCAGAGAAATCTCCTGTCCAGTCTCAGTCCCGAAGGACTTTGTTGTTGTTGGGAAGATGCACAGCAGAACAAACATCAAAACAATGTCTATATGTACAATTCAGTGACACTGGTTAAATTCTACGAGTTACGTATCTGTTCTCACCTTCCTTTTCCAAGTTGTTCCTTCCCTATTAACATAAACTCACTGCCCGCTGATTTCCTGTTTAATCTTTCAAGCTGCTATAGATAGATCTTTGAAAAGTACCAATGCTCGCAGCAGACATTTTAAAAATTATTATTAGGTAAGCTAAACACCACTTAGCGTAGTGGTTACGAATCTGGCTGTGAACCGCAAGGTCAGCAGTTCGAAACTACCAGCTGTTCCGTGGGAGAAAGATGAGGTTTTCTGCTCCCATAAAGATTTACAGCTTCGGAAACCCTGTACGGGGTTGCTATGAGTCGGAACTGACTCCACAGCACATAACAACAACAAACACCACTTAAGGAGTCCCAATAGCGTAGTGGACTACAAACTGGACTGCTAACTGCAAGGTCAGCAGTTCGAATCTACCAGTTACTCCACAGAAGAAAGATGATACTTTCTGCTTCCACAAAGATTTATAGCCTCATGGTCACTATGAGTCGGAACCAACTTAATGGCACACAACCACCACTATCACCAACACCAAATACTGTTGTGTTTGAAGAAGGCTTCAGGGGAGATTTCTAGTTTACAGCTTAAAGATGATCTCAGGGAAACAGTGTCAGGAGTCCAGCCTCAGAGGCTTCAGAAAGGCTCCATTCTAGGAGAATTTAAGATGCTGCTGTGCATTTTCCCTCTTTAGATCAGGCATCTCCTATACTACTTGGTATTTTCCTACAATGGGAAGACTGTACTAGTAGCTGGGCCCTCGCTGCTTTGACTCAGGGCAACCCCATGTGTTCCAGAGTAGAAGTGCCCCATAGTTTTCTAGGCTGTAATTTTTATGGATCACCCCGACTTTCTTCCAAGGTTCTGCCAGGTGGGTTTGAACTGCCAACCTTTTGGTTAATGGTCAAGTACAAAACTATTTTCACCACCCAAGGACCTTAATACCTGGTCAGGCTCCCCTTTTCCCAGATTTGGACCCTACAAGAGTATTTATTGTTGTTGTTAAGTGCCATCGAGTTGTTTCTGACTCATAGTGATCCCTGTATAGGGTTTCCAAGGAACAGCTGATGGGTTTGAACTGTGGACTTTGCAGCCCAGTGCTGATCATACAGCGCCACACCACAGCTATAGATTGTCTATGAGCATAACATATATGGAGCCCTGATGTAGCACTACAGGATAATGCACTGGCCCAAAAGGTCAGTTTGAACCACAAGGTTGGAGGTTCAAACTCACCAGCCACTCCTCGGAAACCCTATACAGGGTCACTATGAGTCGGAACCGATTCAATGGCACTTACCAACAACAACAATGCAGCACACATAAAGTACCATTATGGTATGCATTTTAAACCTCATTCCTGGCTCCAATAAGAGTCTCCACTCCTGTTTTCATTTTCTTTTTTTCCCTTCCTCTCTCAGTTTTAATAGAAAATCATGTTATATTTTATACATCCTGCTAGGCTGCCCTAAATCCTTTCTAGAACAAAACTGGGTGTATGTGAAAATGAAAATAGAAACTTTGTTGGCTTCCTCCTTCTTCTACCTCTTTACCAAACCAGACAGCTGCATCGCACCCACAAGTGCCACCGTACCCACGGTGCTGTCCCTGGCCTGCCGTGCCTGAGGGCAGCCCAGGAGACCACAGCCATGGTTGATGGGGTTTATCATTTCCAATGAGATGAAAAAAACAGGAACGGACATCGCTTTTCTAAACAGTCAGCAGTGAGTGTAAAACTCCTACTAAGGAAGCCAGGTCATGAAGGAAGAGCACGAGCTGGAAACAGCCATTTGCTCCATGAAACCCAGACCCTGTCCCTGCACCACACAAACATAGAAAGACCAGCTTTCCATGCATCGGGGTGGGATGAGGGAAGGCAGGGCGGGGAGGTTGCTGAGAACAGAGCTTAGCAAGGCAAGAAAGTAGGAGCAGGCATGACAGATCAGGGAGGCAGACTGAGGGCAGTGGAGTCAGACAGTGTGGGTTTGAACCCCACCTCAACTATTCTCTAGCTGTTTAGCTTTGTGCAGAATGACTCAACTTCTCTAGGCCTTGGTTTTCTCGGTAGTGAAAGAGAGGCTTGCAATCTCCTTCTGAAAGATCAGCATTGAGAACCCAGGGGAGCACGATTCTACCTGGGCACACATGGGGTCACCATGAATCGGAGCTGACTCACAGTGACTGCTGGTTTCTATTTTCTCTTTTTCTCAGGATCACCGTCCTCATATCTATTGGAATAGAGAACATGTGGGGACAGTGGAATGGAGCATGTTCTACTGGAGAGGAGATAAGGCATTTGAAGGCAGGAAAAGGGTCAAGACGGTGATGCTAAGTCTAGCTTGGGGACAGGATTTGACAAATGAATACAGTTTAGGAGGTGGAGCTTCTGATTCTGCTCCCAAATCAGTGCTGTGGCCCAGCCTAGCTCTCCTCTCCTCTGCTACCACTGAGCTCACCTGAGCACCCCATTGCCTCTCCGCATATACACAGAGCCCCTGCTTTTTGCACCATCTCGAGCCTGTCTTCTTTACCAGCCCTTCAATGCCTTCTTCATTTGGAGATCATGAAGGTCACTCTTTCCCCGTGGTCCTCTGATGTCCAGTGGCTCTCTCTCTGCCCTCACTCACTTGCCCCAGCTCCACAACCCTGTGCTCCAGCCCCACTGCTGGGGAGCATCTTCTTGCAGGTTCTCGATGTCCTGGTAAGGAACCCCTGAGAGAGTAACACCCCTGTTCTCTAGCCCTATCCCTGGAAGTCTGCTCTTGACTGGCAGACACTAGTCCAGGACCAGGGTGTAAGCTTAGCAATTTTAAATACTTCTTTCATGCCCAACTACAGATGAAGGCCAGGCAGAGAACCTGGGGATGTCCCTCTGCTTTAGACACCTTAACCTACCTTCCTTGCTGGGTTCCCCCAAGGTGTAGACTGTGCTTTGGGGCAGGGGGAGGAAATGGGTTCCTAATAGCCTCCCCGCCTGCCCCCGGCACGGTTTTCACTTTGCTCCCTGTAATCTTCCCGAAGGCTGAGATCCTGCCAATGGCCTCCTTGCTGAACTTCTACCCTTTCTTCAAGACCCATCCCCACTGGGCCCAGTCAAAAGCAACCCTCCCCAGTCCCTGCAGTTCTGTGCAGTGCTGCAGCCGCTGGCAAAGCTTGCCTTTGTAGGAGGTGGTGGGGGAGGTACCCTCCTATCGATGCAGACCCTGCTCCCTGGAGCTGGACTCAGGGAGAAAGCCCCCTGCACTTCTGTCTCCCTTATGCCTCCCTGCCCGGGGCTTGAATGGGAGTTGTTCTGTGTCTATGTGGGTGGGTTTAAGTGGAATGTGTGACCACATTGACCCAGGATGACTATTAAGTGCTCCAGCCCTCGATCAAGTTGAAGGACTCCCCAGAAAGCTCCTTTAAGCTCCCTAGCTTCGTGGAAAAGCCCCATCTCTGAAGGAACTCAAGCTCTACCATGTACCAGCTACTGGACGCAGGGCCATTACTTCATCTTTTTGGCCCTGTGCTTCCTTACATGAACGAGAGGGGTCACCATGCCCACCTCTAGGACTGTGGGAAAGAGGAGTAAGATGGTATACAGAAGGTGCCTAGTATTTAGCTGGCACATAATAATTGCTTCCAAGCACCAGGACTTTTAAAATTAGCCATCCACACTATTGGCTCTCTTCCTTATCCCCACTCACATTCAACCCACAGCAATCTGGCTTCTGCCAGTAAAATGGCTCTGGACAAGGGCCTAAGACTCCCCCATTGTCCAGGCCAGTGGGGACTTTCAGTCCTCAAGCTTCTTGTCCTGGTGCAGCACCGACCTCACGTCCAACCCTCCTCCTCCAAGCTTCCCACTCATCCTCGGAGACACAACCATCTTGCCTTTGCTGCTCTTCCACCTCCCTTACAAGCTCCTTGCTTCGGCTCATCCCCTCTGAGGACTCGTTAAACTGGCGTTTCTCAGGGGAAGGCTTCTGTTCTCCATCTCCAACATCTCTCCTCCCAGAGCTAAGACTGCAGATATGTATGTGCCACTTGAGGACTAAGGTGCACCAGACCTAAGATACGTTAGTTCTGATTGCCTCACGTACATCTGAACGCTGGGCAGTGAACAAAGAAGAATTGATGCCTTGAAATTGTGGTGTTGACAAAGAATACTGGATAGATCACAGACTGCCAGGAGAATGAACAAATCTATCTTGGGAGAAGTACAGTCAGGATGCTTCTTAGACACGAGGCTAACCAGACTTGGTCTCATTTACTTTGGACATGTTATCAGGAGGGACCAGTCCCTGGAGAAGAACATCAACAAAAAAAGAGGCAGACCCTCAATGAGATGAATTGACACGGGGGCTGCAGCAATGGCTCAAGCACAGCAATGATGTGAGGATGGTGCCGAACCAGGGGGTGTTTCATTCTGTTGTGTGCAGGGCACTATGAGTCAGAACCGACTCGACGGCACCTAACAACAGCAGTTCTCCCTGACACCCAGCTTTTGCCTCGGGATGCAAAGTCTCTGGGGAGCGCCCGACTACTGACCTAAAGGTTGGTAGTTAAACCCTCCCAATGGCACCATAGAGAAAAGGTCTGGCAAATCTTCCTGTATAACAATTATAGTCAAGAAAATCCTACAGAGCAGTCCTACTCTGTAACACATGGGTCACCATGAGGTGGAATCAACTTGATGGCAATGGGATTGGGTTTTGTTTTGGTTTATTTATTTTTTGCCTTGATGCTGCAGACCTCCATATCACACCTCTGGGCAGCTCCCCCTGGTCATCTGACAGCCACTTCAAACTCTAGTTACCCCAGCTGAACTCGCCTTCTCCACTCTCCTTAATCTCAGGTCCCCTTCCTCCACCTTGTTTCCCATTTTAGCAGACGTCCCCTCAAACTCATTAGTTCCTTTTCTGTGCACCACAGACGTAGTGCTCAAAACAACGTATACATACAAGAGGGCTCCAAGAAGTTTGTAGAAACATGGAATGAAAGATAATGGAATTTTTCCAGGAATTGTTTGGAGGCCCCTCATACTGACATACAGCTCTGGAGATCTTAAGTCCTAAAGGCAGGGACTTGCCCAAGCTGAGGAAAATCTGTTTCGTTGACTTTTCAAGCTTTTAGAGGCTGTCTGCATTCCTAGGCTCATGGCCCCATCCCCTATCTGAAGGCCAGTAGGCTAGCATCTTCCAATCTCTCTCTGACTCTAATCCTTCTGCTTGCCTAACCAAGTACCCTGGTGATAACATTGGGTCGACTCAGATGATCTAGGATTCATTCCCTAACACAAGAGCCTTAACTTAATTACATCTGCCATATCCGGCAACACAGTCACAATTTACACGGATCAGGGCACTGACTTCTTTGAGGATGATGATTCAGCCTACCGCGCCTAGCAGATGTGTTCCTATCTGCTTTCATCCTCTCCTGTCCTCTGGACCATTTTCATCACAGAAGAGAAGTTAACCCACTTTCTTTCCATGTCCAACACCTCCATCTGAACCTTCTCATGAAACACAGACATTTACTGATCATGCTTATCGCGACTTTATATCCAATCATTTCTTCAATGGAATACCTCCCTGTATGTTTTTTCAGTTTTTTTGAATTGTGGCAAAAAGAGATACAACAAAGCATTTGCTGATTCAACAATTTTTACATGGACAAAAATTCAGGGACATTGATTATGCTCTCATATTGGGCCACCATTGTTTTCTTTATTAAATACCGTTGAGTCGGTTTTGACTCATAGCGATCCTGTATAGGGTTTCCGAGGAGCTGCTGGTGAGTTTGAACCGCTGACCTCATGGTTCAAACCTACAGCACCACACCAGGATTCCACCATTACCACTCTCCTTTTTCAAATTACTCCATCAGTGTTAATGATGGAGGAATTTGAAAATGATGATCCCATCTCACTTTTAAGGATTAAGAAACCCTTCTGACCCCATATCTTCCTCCAGCATCTAAGAAGTGGCTATGATAGTCACCCCCTTCATTCTAAAAAGGTTTCCACCCCATCACTCTTCTGAAAGCCAGTCTCAGATGCTGACATTTGGAACCGGATCATTCTTTGGGGGTGGTGGGGAGAAGGCTGCACTTCCTATTCCTGAACGTCTAGCAATCTCCCTGACTCTACCTTCTAGATGACATTAGCATTTCCCCGTCAAGTGGTGACAAGCAAAATGTCTCCAGACATTGCCAGATGTCCCCTGGGGAGCAAGCTCATCCACAGTTGAGAGCCACAGCTTTCCAGTAACAGCTAAAGTCACTGGTGACCAATGACCTCCCTGGCACTGAATCCAGTGGATGTTATTTTAGAACTTCTCTTGCTTGTCTTCACAGCAAAATCTGACGCTGCTAGCCCTCTGGACCCTCCCTTCTCCCTCTATGTCCACAGCACTGTCCTCTTTGGAGCCTCCTTCGCGTCTCTGGCCTCTCTTTTGCAGGACCGCCTTGCATTCCAGGCAATGAACTACTGAAATTCCTCAAAGCTCAGGACTAGATCCCTTCCCTAGGTCTTCCTCCAGACAGAGCCTTGGTCCAATGGACTACCAAGGTACAGCTGATTCATAAAATAACCTCTTGAAGTTTCTCCTCCAACCTCCAATCTCACATGCTCAACTGCTTCCCTGATATCACCATTTGAGTATCTTGATGTCACTCTAAACTCACCAAGTCCAAAACCAGAAACACAGTTTTCCCCTCAATCTGGTCCCCTGTGCAATGTCCCCATTACTCAAAAGAAATAAGCAAGGCCACCCTGGACACTTCCCATGCCTTTGCTTGGTTAATTTCCAGGTCAGACAGACCTTGTCCATTTCTGAAGTATTTCACAAACCAATTCATTTGTCTCCATTTCCTGAGTCCCCGCCCTCGCCCACAGCTCCACCATTGCCAACTTAGAGAAGTACCAACAAAGACCATTGCTGTCCCATCAACTCCAACTCACAACAGTCTTTTAGGACAGAGTATAACAGTCTTGTAAGGTTTCTGTAATGTTTGCAGAAGCAGACTGCCACTTCTTTCTTCCAAGAAGCAGTTGGTGGGTTCATACCAGCAACCTTTCCATTAGTAACCACTGCACCACCAGGGCCTCTAGAGAACTTGGCACAGGCCTCTAACTGGGCTGTGGGCACCCATCTTGACCAACCTCTTTCCATTAGTTCTCCAGGCTAGAGGCAGCAAAGTTGACCCTTTCAAAACATCAACACCACAAGGTGACTACCTACCTGATCCTGACTGTCCTCTCCAAAGGACCCCCGCTCACACCCTGCTACCACCATACCCAACTTTCTCCAAGTTTCTCTGAATGGTCCACTCTTCTGGATGCCTGGAGCAATTTTATACCCACTTCTAAGACTACAGGAGTCCGTAGCTAGTGCAAATGGTTACGAGCTCGGCTGCTCACTGAAAGCCTGATGGTTCAATTTCAATCAAGTGTGCCTTGGAAGAAAGTCCTGGCAAACTATTTCTGAGTGATCACAGCCCTTGAAAACTCTATGTGGCACAATTCTACTCTGTAATATGTGGAGTATCCAGGCATCAACTCGAAGGCAACTGTTACTCATTAAGTCTTCAGCTACAGCAAACCTTCCCTGGCACCCTCGACTAGGCTAATCAACATCATCACACTAATACTAGTGGACAGCCACTGTGCACTTCCTAAGCACAGGTGTGGTTCTAAGAGCGTTACAATATCAACTCATTTAATATCCATGAACAGTGACTACTATCCTCATGCTACAAAGCAAGTACACAGAGAGGTTCAAGGTCACACGAGATAACAATGAGCAAAGTTGGCTGAGATTATGGAGTTGGGCTCCAGGACCCAAATTTCCAGGCTCTGTGGACACTGCCAGAGTCCTGGTGTGGCACTGCGGGTTAATACGCTAGATTGCAGAGTCATGAACCTCAAGGTCAGTGGTTCAAGCTCATTAGCTGCTCCTAGGAAACCCTATAGGAGGCTGTTAAGAGTCGGAAGCAGCTCCACGGCACTTAACAACACGAACACTGCCACCTCCCTCTGTAGTTACGTTTCTAGAGTCTCCTACAGCAAACCCCTCCAGTAGCAATTTTCCCATGTGACTGTACTTGTCCAATGCCTGTCTTCCACACCACACCATGTGGTCCCTGAGGGCAGGGACTATATCTGTCTTGTTAAGACATTACCTCTAGCACCTGGCCCACTGTGCTCTTTAAATGGATGGTTCTGCACCCCCACAGTTCCCAACTCCAAGGTGCCCACTCTACAGGAAGAGCAGACAAAACCCTTTGCAGACACCACTGAATGGCCCACCAGACACACATGAGAAATCGTGGGAAAATCATCCCGTGTTCTGCCTGTCTGGCTGCCTGTGTTCTCATTGGATCCCCACTAACTACTGTCAGCTGGGATCCTTAGCATGGTTCTTGGCCACCAAGGGTCATAACCACTCAGCCTGGAACAACCAAGAGCCACCCTCTACAAGTCTGGGAGAGATGGCAGAAAAGCACTGGGGTCAGGCTGGGCCAGGATACAGCTCCCCCTGCTGGTTCCTCTCTAGGTTCCTGACACCCTCTCCCAGCAAACAGTGAGGGATGCTCACCAGCCACGAGAAGAAGCCAGCCGACTTGTCCTGGGTGGAGATCTGCCCCTCGTAGGGACCGAAGATATGGCCCTTGGGGATGACTTCATTGATGCACCGCACATCCTTCTCACCACTGGCTTCCTTGACCACCTCCATGCCCTGGGGAATGGTGAGGGCCGCCCGTTCCGGGATGCCCATGGGCACCGGAGTGTCAGACACAAACACAGGGGGGCCGTGGTTTGGGCATTCGTCCACAAAGTATTCCTGGCAGGACTCACAGACTGCAGGGAAGGAAAGAGGAGGGGGTGCTCAGTTGTAGCGGGAAGGCGGGATGCCTGTTGCATGTAGCTTGGGGCTCCGAGCCAGCTGCAGGTCCCTGTGTCTTCAATACCAATAACCCATTACCCTCCCTGAGGGCTCAAAGGGTACTGCTGCCAGTGCCAAGGAAGCCAGCAGTTCCCTTTGTCTCAAATTTGAAAAAGGAGAAGAAAGAATGGGTCTGAGTTTGAATTGCAACTGTGCATCTGGAGTTCACAGTTGTGCATCTATGTTTCAGTCTCCTCAGACGATGAGGACTGACTGGGGCCTGGCCCTGTGGCTGACACATAGTATCATTAGTCTATTGCTGAAAATTCACTGACAGGGAGATGAGGTGCGGGGAGTGAGTGAGGGACAGCCCAGAGCCCCAAACTCCACTTACACCAGAAGTCCACTTGCTGCAAGCTTTGGGGCACGATGAGGTCACGCTTCCCCTTCAGTTTCTTGGGCTCAACATCCATGGCTGATGGATCTGGTCTCCTAGAGCTGACCAGAACAGGGGCCAGTGAAGATAGCAAAGAAGCCATCAACGAGGGAGAGGCCAATGGGGGTTGCGGGAGCCAGAGTCTAGCCAGAAGGCCACACAGGGACATGGGGTGGGTGGAGGAGCCCCTGCCAGCCACCAGCTCTCCTCAAGAGGTAGTGGAAAGGCAGAAGCTTGGGCTCAGGCTGACTTGGACCACTGCTTGGGTTTTCTAGAACCTGTGCTCATGTCTGGCCTGAAGTGCTGCCTAGAATAAACAGGGTTAAGGTAGGTGGGCTAGAAGTGGGAGCTCTCTCCTCAGGGTCCCCAATCAATCCCTCCCGTCCCCACAAGGGGCCTCACCAGGGCTGGCCATACTCCTGGTCGTGGAGTGGCGAGCAGACCTCTGTCTTCACCACTGTCACCATGTTCCCCACAGCAGCCTTGGTCTGCCCCAAGCACTCCTTCATGTTCTCAGTCATTCTGTCCTGGGAATGCGGGAGGCGGGACAGGAAGAGGATCAAAGAGACAGGGGAAGTGGGGTGAGTGGTGGAGAGGGCAAGCGGGGGTCCTGTGGAGTCTGGTTACCCTCCCTGCCATCCCCAGAGGAAGTGCTGAGAGTACACACAACAAAAACAGCTGTAGCCCGGCCAAGAGAAAATACCATTTCTATCCTGGGCTGGTCCTGGGGACGACTGGAGCCACCAGCCCCATGGGGTCAGGGGCTGGGGCAGCTCAGGCTAGGAGGCAGGGCTGGGAAGGACAGCCTGGGCCCCAAGACCAGGGGGCAAAGGGCATAAGGATCCCACATAAGTCTGAGCACAAAAGTCTATACAGTAAGGCAACAGAGAAGGGGGCAATTCGAGTCCAGCTGGGACCAAGGGGTCTGAGGTGTCAGTGCTGCCCCTCACCCAGGGTTTGCCAGCACGTGCAGACTGGCCTTCTTGCCTGTTCAAAGCAGGTACAGGCGGAGCCTGGGGGTACAAGTGTGGACTGCTGGGGGCTGGAGCCCTGACTCCCAGCCCCACCCCACTCACTCTTAGGGCAGTTTCCCCAGCCCTCCGCTTACCGCCCTCCGCCACTGCACTGGATTTCAGCCCCTCCCTCGGGGCCCCAGGGTCCTCATGCCAAGCCCAGAGACACAGGTCGTGCCTGGCCAGCGAGCAGCTCGGTCTGGGAGCGCGCTCGGCCCAGGGACTGGGCGAGCAGTGTGTGTGAGTCACTACCCGGGGCCCCGCTGGCCCCACCCCTGTTCCTCGGCTAATCAGCCCCCTGTTCCCCACCGGGGCCCCAAGGCCGGCAGAGGCGGCAGGGAGGGGTGTAGGGAGGCAGGACGGCCTGCACCCTCCTCCGAGTCAGCAGAGACAGGGGGCGCCAGGGCTGGGGGGACTGGGGTGCCCGGGCCACCCGGGCTCCGGCGCCCGCGGATCGTCCCGTGCTGGGGTCCCGCGGGGGAAGTGTGAGAGATCAGTCCCGGGGGTGAACAGGGCAGGCGCAGGACCAGCTCTTTGCTCTCACCCACCTTCCCGGCGGGGAGCTCCCTGCCCGGCCCGGCACAGCGCCGCCCCCCACCCGCCAGGCCCGGCATTCCTTGCGGGGGCATGTGGCTTCTTGCCGGCCCCGGGGGCACGCAGTTGGCTGGCGGCCGGGTGGGGGGCACGCAGGGAGCGGTGGCCGCGGCGGGAGGAATTCCAGACCCTCTCACGGGCTCCGGCCCACGCGGGGATCTGGGGTGGGCGACAGCGCCGGGGAGGGCCTGGCCCTACCACCCGGTGAGCGTCCGAACAGGAATGGCAGCGAGCGTGGGGCAGGTCCCAGAAAGGAGCTGCCCGCTGCGCAGCCTGCAGCACCACCTGGACACACACCCTACTGGCTGAGCCGCTGCACCTTCTCCACCTGTGTGCCAAGCAATAGACAGGGCACTAAGCACTTGGTGCTTGATCCACCCAGGGGATGGATGGTCCCTAAGCAACCACGAGTGGACAAGGGTTGAGGATCATCCAGGCATAAACCAGAGCTCAGAGATGTCAAGTGACTTACTCAAGGTCACACAGCGCATTCCTGATGAGGTCTGGCCTGAAGCCTAGGGTGCCCCTCCAAGTAATTTTGAGACACAGAAACCCAAAATCCAAGCTTTCTGTTTCAGGTCTGGTTCACCTCTCTGTCACGTCTGCACCTAGTTCTGGTCCAGAATCTTGTCCAAGTGCCACATGGGGACAAGGCT
The DNA here is from genome assembly GCF_000296735.1 of Chrysochloris asiatica. Taxonomy (NCBI): domain Eukaryota; kingdom Metazoa; phylum Chordata; class Mammalia; order Afrosoricida; family Chrysochloridae; genus Chrysochloris; species Chrysochloris asiatica. Next base: position 10,586,884 of record NW_006408593.1, on the reverse strand, counting down.
CCTAGGTTTGTGAAGGATCACTCAACACCCCCTGCTGCTCTGAAGAGCACTTTTCATGTGGATGGGCAGTGTTCACACTAAACACAACTCCTGGCCCTACAGCCGAGTGGTTAGGAGCCTGGGCTCTGGAAATGCACTGCCTGGGTTCAAATCCCACTGATTGGCTGTGTTAACTTGGGCAGGACATCTAACTTCTCTGTGTTTCCACTTCTTCATCCGAAAATGTGGCTAACTGTAGATTCTACCCTTGATAGGCTGTATGAGGGGGCTTCCAAAAGTTCATGGAAAAATTCCATTCTCTTTTCATGTCATTTTCCCATGAACTTTTTGAAGCCTCCTTGTATTTTATGGACAGTGATGGATTTGAAGGGGGCCAGGCACCATTTCTTCACATCCCACTGAAGAAGTGACCAGCAATTTGTGTATGACTGATGTCATCCAGGGGTGACTTTGGATTTTAGTTGGCTTAATTTTTGAAGTCAATCCTTTGCAAACTCTGCCACTTTATTAGAAACAGACTGCTTGGAACTGTTTTTGCAATTTTCCCTCTCTGGCCCCTCTACCTTCCACAATCCCACCTGTAAGTCATGCTCCATCCTGCCAGAAGGCTTCTGAACCCGCTGCAGCCTCTACCTGCAGCACACCTGGGAAACACCTGCCTACCCATCCTTGAATCTTCATTGTCTTTCCCAGTCTACTTCTCCTGGTCCAATCTTCTCTCCTTCACAGCACTTGACACATTTATAAATTGCTTTTATTTAGATGATTATTTGATTGTTGTCTTCTTCCCATCAGCTCTTTGGAGGTAAGAGTATAGGTTCTTCGGCTCACATTGAATTATCAGCACCACCGCATAACCTTTGAGGATGCACTCACTTTCAAGGTCATACACTTGCAAGGTTGTCACCAGAGAGGAAGTGTCTTAGACACCTTGTTTGCCTGACCCTAGTCTCAGTCCTGCCTGGCACATTATTGTGGTTGTTAAGTGAGGTCGAGTTGATTCTGACTCATAGCGACCATGTATAGCGTTTCCAAGGAGTGGTTAGTGGGTTTGAACCTTGTGATTAGCAGCCCAGTGCTACCCTATGGCATCACCCCAGGACTGATTCCGAATAGATATTTGTCAAATGAATTCATGACCAAATGCGCCATGTCACAATTCTTTGCCCCCTCTTAACATGTCCCACTGTCTGCATTGAGAATCTCAGGCCTAGAAGAGACCTGCAGAGGAGACCCTGGGAGGGTGGACTATTGTTTTGAACCCTCATCCCCATAAAGCCTGTCCCAGGGAGCTCTCCAAGCAAGGCAAGGTGGGTGGCAGGAAGGTAGAGTGGTGGTGAAACACTGCAGAGATTGTGAAGGAATAAAGACCAATCCTGATAATTCGTTACAAATGAAAAGTTTTGTGACCCTGGGCAAGTCACTTAAACTCTTCAGGAATTAGTGCCTTCTTCAGTAAAATGAAATTGATACCTACGTTGTTGTGTTGTTGTTAAGTGTCATTGAGTAGGTTCTGACTCATAGCGACCTTGTATAGGGTTTTCAAGGAGTGGCTGGTGGGTTTGAATGGCTGATCTTGCAGTTCACACTGATCTGGTTGGTGATGCAGTGCTTATCCTAGGGCACCACACCAGGACTCCTAGGTTATCCCCCCAAAAAAACAAACCGAACCCAAACGATTCTGACTCACAGTGAGCCTATAGGACACAGTACAACTGTCTCTTAGGGTTTTCTAGGCTGTCATCTTTATGAACTCCTGGTATGAAGGATCAGCACTGGACTGAGAACCACAAAATCGGCAGTTCAAACCCACCAGCTGCTCCTTGGAAACCCTATACAGGGTCACTATGAGTAGGAACCAACTTGACTGCACTTAACAACATCAATAATCTTTATGGAAGTAAACTGTTACATCTCTCTCCCATGGAGTAGCTGGTAGGTTTAAACTGCCTGACATTCCAGTTCGAACCTGAGCGCTTAACCACGGTGCCACCAGGACCACTTAGGTTCTCTCTATGAGGAAGAAATTAGATAAAAGTTGTGGGAAAGAAGGCCTCTGAAGAAACCAAGTGCTACTGGTGTGTAAGGGATGGTTAATACTGGGTCACAGAGGCTGCCCCTAGGAAAGTGGGTGAGCAGGAGGAAAAGAAAAGATAGACAGACAGAGTGAAGAGAGACAAAAAGGAGATACAGGAAAGAGGGGGAAAGCAGGCAATAGTAAGAGAATATTGAATGCAGTGGAAGAAGAGGAGGAAAGGGAGGAGAAAAACGAAGTTGGGGATGGAAAGAAACTAAGAGAGGGGGACAGAGGAGACACGACAGGTAGCGCAGTAGTTAGGAGTCAGGCTGCTAACCTCAATGTAAGCAGTTCAAAACTACCAGCCAGTCCATGGGAGACTGATGAGGCTTTCTGCTCCTGTAAAGATTTACAACCTTGACCACCACCACCAAGGGTAGTACAAGGAGCCCTGGTAGTTAGTGGATTGTGAGCTGACTGCTAACCACAAGGTAAGCCGTTCAAATTTACCAGCAGCTCTGCAGGAAAAAGAAGAGGCTTTCTGCTCCCATAAAGATGTAAAGCCTTGGAAACCCTATACAGGGTCACTATGAGTCAAAACTGACTCCATAGCATACCACCACGATCAGTGTTAGCGCAGTAGGCTAAGACTTGAGGTCAGTGGGCTGAACTCACCAGCTGCTCTGCATGAGAAAAGATACGGCATTCTGCTTCTGTAAAGATTTTCAGCCTCAGAAACCCCGCAGAACCATTCTACTGTGTTCCGTAGGATTACTGTGAGTCCGAATCAACTCGTAGCTGCGTGTAATGGTCCCTGGTAAACCAACCATTTTCTTGTCAGAAAAGCATTCGTTTGTATCTCAAATAGAAGTGTCTGTGGGCGACTTGCTTGCATGTCTAATTTTTCATTAATATGCCACCTTTATCACATACAAAGTTTGTGATGGTTTATAATACAAACACCTACTCAACAGGACAGTTAAAGCAACTAGGGCTTCAGAAATCTCAGGGGAAAAGAGTGTGCCAACTATGCCAAGGTGGCTAGGCTTTCCATTCAGTTCTGAGCCTCCTGGCAGTCAAAGCAAAAAGGGAAACATGACAGGTTATAGTGTTACTGATGACTGTATGCACACTTATGCTTTCTTCAGTCTGGGATGAGTCCAGCTTCCTAGAAAACCAGGATCAAGTCTCCCTTGCATGACGGATGTGCAGTACAATTCTCTTCTGTATCTGTAAGAAAGGCTTTGGGGGCAGGGAGGGAGAAGCTGGGAGCTGGTGTCCCGCACTGGGTCCATCTCAGGGAGAAACAGCCCAGGTAACTTCTTCCCCAGTCTGTGCTGACTCTGCTTGTCCATCAAGGCTTGGGGAAAGCAGTGGTCGGCAGCCTCATGGAGGACTGGGTGCTGCTGCCAACGCTCGCTCTCAGCCGGCTCCTCTGAGTCTGCACACCCAGAGATTAGGCGTGTTGCAAACCCAGCAATGAGATGCAGGCCCAGGAGGATGAGGCCGACTACATCCCAGAGGCCTGCAGCTCCATTTTCACCCTGGGCAGGGTGCCAGGGTCCCAGGGTCCTGGAAGCCCAGCAGTCACTGTGGCCAGGGGACAGGGAGCCTGTGCCCACGTGGTCCCCACCACAGCATCCTCTGCTGTCCTTTGTGATCACAAAGGGAAGTGAGGTCAGGGGGCTAACCCAACGTCATACTCTGACCTGGGTTATCGATCCTAAATCTCAGTGCCATGAACTTACATGACCCTGAGCAAGCTCCTGGCTTGTCCTGGTCCTTAGTTTTCCCTTCCTAAAAAATACAAGATCCAACAAATGCGTCTTAACCAGTAACCCATCAGGATGGAGTTCAGGGAGGGCATGGGGCTCTTATAAGGGGGTCTGTGAATTAATATGCCCAGCAAGCAGTGCCTATAGAAATAATATAGATGCATTGAATGCATATGTAAGACAGAGTTGCAGATATATATGTCTTCATGATGAACAAAATATAACTTTATTGAAAATCTTACTGACTTCGGAAAGCCCTGACCGTAGCATGACTACTCACGAGCCGTGTAACCCTGAAAAACTGTATTAACCACTCCTGCCTCAGTTTTCCCATCTGTCCAGTGGGCCTGGTATCAGAGCCTATCTCGTAGGGCTGTTTTACCCAGAATAATGCCTGGCACAAAATAAGCACTCTATAAATCTTGGTTCTTATTATCATTCACTTTATTATTATTATTTTAAAAGTACAGCAGACACGTGGGCAGATTGGTGAGAATTTGTTTGACATTTAAAAGAAGGCCTTCACAAACAGCTGTTAAGTGTCCTGGAGTTGATTTCAATTCATAGACCCTATAGAAGGCTTCCGAGGAGCAGCTGGTGAGTTTGAACCACCGACCTTGTGATCCAGTGCTTATCCCACAGCGCCACACCAGGACTCCCTAAGTCTTGTTCGTTGCTGTCTAGCAGGCTCTGACTCATGGTGACATTGTGCATAACAGAATGAAACACTTCCTGGTCATGCGTCACTTCCTTTGACTGTTGTGTAAAGCCATCGAATTCAGGATTTTCCTCATTTTCTAGGAGCCTCTAATTTACCAGATCCAACGTCCTTTTCTAGCAACTGGTTTTTCTGATGATGTGTCCAATAAGTACATAGTGATTTTTATAAATCTATGCTATTAAGGTTAG
>NW_006408593.1:10576861-10581698 GCF_000296735.1 Chrysochloris asiatica | reverse complement strand
GTCGCTATGAGTCGGTTCCAACTCGATGGCACCTGACAACAACAACAAGGTAGGAGCTCTGGTAGTGTAGTGGTTACGAATTGGGCTGAGAACCTCAGGGTCAGCAATTCAAAACTACCAGCTGTTCCGTGGGAGAAAGATGAGGCTTTCTGTTCCTGTTAAGATTTGCGGCCTCAGAAACCCTGTACAGGGTCGCTATGAGTTGTAACTGACTCCACGGCACATAACAACAACAACAATGCTATAAAGAAGACTCCCAGTGTGGTGCTGTAGGGTCAGCACTGGACTGTGAACCACAAGGTCAGCATTTCAAATCCACCAAGCTGCTCCTTGGAAACCCTATACAGGGTTGCTATGGGTTGGAACTGACTCAATGGCACACAACAACAACATGCTATAAAGATCGTCACCACAATAGAAAAAAAATAATTTATAAATAGTTTTATGGATTGAATTTTGTCCTCCGAAAACACGTCGTCCACGGTGCTGAACCGTGAGCCTCATTATTATGTAATCATCCTTCAGTTTATGATCGGATGTAATTCTCCTCACCTGTATGACATTAACGAGGGCGGGTGTAATCTACTGGATTAGGCTGTGTGTTGAGTCAATATGCTTTGGGTGATAAAGGGGTTCAACAACCAAGCAGAGATGAGAGGGGCCCACTATCAAGAAAGAAGAGCAGGGAGCCGAGTGTGTCCTTTGAACCCAGCATTCCTGCACTAGGAATCTCCTAGACCCGGGGAAGATTGATGCCAAGACACAGAGATCTCCAGGGGACACCGGGCCCAGAGATGCTGAATGGAGACAGGACTTCCCTCCTTAAACTCTGAGCACAGAGAGAGAGAAAGCTTCCCCACAGAGCTAGCATGCTGAATTCTGACTTCTAGCCCCCAAAACCACAAGAGAAGGAGCTCTGGTAGTGTATTGGGTTATGAATCAGGCTACCAACTGTCAAGTCAGCGGTTCAAATCTACCAGCCCTCCACCGGAGAAAGATGAGACTTTCTGCTCCTTTAAAGACAGACAGCCTCGGAAACCCTATACAGGGTCACCATGAGTCAGAACCAACTCCACAGCACATCACCACCACCACCGCCAAACTGTGAGAGAAAAATGGATTTGTTAAAGCCACCCACTTGCAGTATTTCTATTATATCTGTACTGTATAACTAAGTCAAACGTGAATAAACAATTTACATAGGAAGAAAGACAAAAGGCCAATACGCTACACAGAAAAACATATGCAACCTTAGAAATCCTCAAAACAAAATATAAACTAAAGCAAATAAATATCACTTCCCCTCTCTTAAACTGACAAAAAGTAAAGATCTCAATCATATTCAGTGTTGGTAAGGGTGTGGGGGAGTCAGGATACCCCCCCACCTGCTGGCCCGAGTGCAGACAGGAGGCCAAGCTGGTAGCACATTTCAACAGCTTTGAAATCAGCAAACCCTTAGGAGCAGCCCCACATCCAGGAAACTAGCCTGAGGAATGAAGTTATGTGCAAAGATCTGTTCACAACACTGAGGAGAAGGAAGAAGGAATGAAACCTCCCAAACAGGGAGTTCATATATAACCAAACAGTGAAATATTACACTGCAATTAACAATTCTGGAACCAAATATTGATTGACATGAAAAGCTATTTTCAGCATATTGTTAAATAACAACGAAAGTTATAAAAAAAAAAAATACAAAATGACTGCTCTGAAAAATTTATATATGTGTGTGTGTGTGTGTGTGTGTGTATAAGTTGTTAAGTGTGGTCAAGTTGGTTCCAACTCACAGCGACCTTGTATACAGTTTCTGAGGAGCAGCTGGTGAGTTTAAACCTTGCAATAAAGTGTTCAGCAACACACCAAGACTCCCATATACATAAATACATGGATTTATAGTCTGAGGTATCACTAGTCGTTAGTCCCAGAGGGTGGACTTATAGTGCTGTTTTCTTCTTTTTGATGATGAGAAAAGGAAAAAACAAATTACTTTAAAATCCTTTAAAGAAACTGTTTATATTGACTTAGTGTAGAAATTGCTAGAAAAGATAGTTTCTAATGTCCCACCATCTTCACTTACTTGTCAGTAGGTACTAAGATCCAAGTAGCTGGTTGGGAGGAAAACCCAAAACCAAACTCCAAACCCAAATCTTCTTTTATGTACATTCTGACTCTTGACTCATAGTTCCCCCAGAGTAGAACTTCTCCATAGGGTTCTGTCATTTTTATAGGAGCAGACAACCTTATCTTTCTCCCTAAGAGCAGCTGATGGGTTTGAACTGCCAACCTTGCAGTTAGCAGCCCAGCACTTAATTCATTGTGCCACCAAGTCTCCTTGGATGGGAAAAAGGAGGACTTCAAAATACCTCCTAAGTACTAGACACATAAATGGTCAAAACCAGTTGTCACCCAGTGAATTCCAACTCAAGATGAGCCATGTATATCAGAACAGAACTGTGCTGATGAGTTTTTAATGGCTTATTTTTCAGAAGTGGATTGCTAAGCTTCCTTCCAAGGTTCTTCTGGGTGAATTGGAACCACTTGCACCATGCAGGGACACTTTCTATAGGTGGTGGTGGTGGCTGTTAGTACAATCAGGTTGATTCTGACTCACAGCGACCCTGTATAGGATTTACAAGGAGCGGCTGGTGATCTTGAACCGCTGACCTTGTGGTTCAAACCGACATTGCAGTCCAGCGCATTAACTCACAGTGCCACACCAGGATTCCACACAGGTGATACTCAGTACAAGTACAAAGTACATATTTAATGAACGGATGAATCAGTTGGTCAGTAAGAGCTCCAATACTTCTACTACAAAGCTTCTACTACACAGCAGCCAATTTCCCTTTTCTCTTGGATCCTTATTTTGAAATATTTTGTCTTTAAATAGGCTGCATGCATTATTTAACAATTCATTTTCCTAGTTTTCCCATACACATAAGTTATGTGGTAGCCAGGTTAACACATTAATTAGTTGCTATTATTCTAGACAAAAGCAAAGAAATGTGGCATTTCCATTCACTTATCCTGCCTAATCAAAGGGAAATTTACACTCCTCATGAAGCTACTTTTGTTTTAACAGAAAAATGCAAAAACAAGCAATCTGCAAGAGAAGAGAGACAAATGGCCAATATGCTTTATAAAAAAAATGTGCAACTTTATTAATAATACTCAAAAAGTATAAATGAAAACATTTGATAGCTTCAGTAAAGAGCTACTATATAGAAATGAAAACTAATCAACTATAACTACATGCTATACTATATTGTTGTTGTTGTTAAGTGCCATTGAGTCAGTTCCAACTCAGAGCGACCCTGTATAAGGTTTCTGAGAAGCTGCTGGTGGGCTGCAGCTGCTGACCTTGTGGCTCGCAGTCCAGTGCTGATCCTACAGTGCCACACTAGGAGCCCACATGCTATACAATGAATAAGTCGTAATGCTGAGCTAGTGAGACCAATCCCCAAAAAGGGCATACTGTACATATGATTCAATTTACATTGTAAAGTTTGAAAAAATAAGTAGGCAAAATGAGGGCACTAGAGGTGAAGCAGCGGTTATCCTTGGAATGAATGGCGAGGGCATGGCAGAACCTTCTAGGGTGCTTGCTGGTCATGTTCAGGTTCTTGATGTAGGTGGTAGTCCCATGGATGTCAAGTTTAAAAAGTACATTGAACCATGCTTTTATAGTGTGTGTATATTTCTATATGGATTTATATGGTTCTGGTGTGTGGTGCGGGTTAACTCGCTGGAGAGCAAGGTTGGTGTGAATCGCAAGGTTGGTGGTTCAAGCTCACCAGCTGCTCCTCAGAAACCCTATACAGGGTCACTATGAGTCGGAAAGGGCTGGACAGCACTTAACAACAACTAAAATAAAGAAAAATATCTCCAAGGGTCCAAACACATAACTAAAGTCACCAAGTAGATGCCAACTCATAGCAGCTCTATGGGACAGAGCTGACCTTCCCCATAGGGATGCCAGCACTTTACTCTTTATAGAAGCCAACTGTCATAGCTTCCTTAAGCAGAACTACTGGTAGATTTCAAACTACCTTCTGGTTAACAGTCTAATGTTTAACCAGGGGTCTTAGGGACCAGGAACTCCCAGATAGAGACCTCCATCCTTGCCCAGCCCCTAAGTTTACAGCCGACGGGACTGCGGTCCAGCTAGCTAAGGCTCTTTGCTGAGTAATAGTAGAGTTTCACACTTTCATCTGCTGAGATGTTTTCACCGAAGCATCCTCGGATGTGCAGGGCCAGTAGAACACATTTTCCCAGGTGGTCCCTCCTATAGAACTTTCTAAAGGTAGCATGTTGACTCCATCATTGGTAAGGCTTTGGCAAGAGCAGGCCTGCTGTGACTCAGGGAAGGCCCAAGTTGCAGGGATGGGCTCAGATTGCGGCTGTTGGTAGTTGCCGTTAAGTCAGCTCTCCAACTCATGGTGCCCTTATGCATAACAAAATGAAAAGTCATTGACCTTGCGCCATCTTTATGATCACTGGCATGTTTGAAGTCCACTGTTGTGGGTCTAATGTCTGTGGCTCAGATTAACCTAAGTCAATGATGGCAGTACCATTCACTTCCCCAATGACCGGGGGCCTGGTAGTGCAGTGGTGAAGTGCTGGGATGAAAGGTTAGTGGTTGGAACTCACCAGCCACTCCATAGGAGAAAAATTGTTGCTGTTGTTCTTGTTGAGTCAGTACCGACTCATAGAGACCCTATGCACAACAGAACAAAACACTGCCTAGTCCTATGCCAACTTCACAATCTTTGCTACGTTTGAGCCCATTGCTACTGCCACTGTGCCAATCCATCTCGTTGGGGGTCTTCCTCTTTTT
>NW_006408593.1:10573028-10575625 GCF_000296735.1 Chrysochloris asiatica | reverse complement strand
TCTATTCCTGGTGACTTTTTCTTTGCCATGATGTCAAGGCACCTTGGACTTCTTCCTTCCAGATCATTTTAATCATATGCTACCTCTTGAAATGGTTGAACATTGACCAGTTCCTTTCGGTACAGTGACTCTGTGTATTCCTTCCATTTTCTTTTGATGCTTTCTGCATCATTCAGTATTTTGCCCAGAGAATCCTTCAATACCACAAGTAGAGGTTTAAATTTTTCCTTCAGCTGTTTCAGCTTGAGAAATGCTGAGCGTGTTCTTCCCTTTTAGTTTTTTAACTCCAGGTTTTTGCACATTTTTAAAAATAATATTTGACTTTGTTTTCTCTAGCTGATCTTTGAAATTTTCTGTTTAGCTCTTGTACCTCCATATTTCTTCCATTTGCTTTAGCATCTCTACGCTGGAGAGCAAGTTTCAGAATCTCTTCTGACATCCATTTTGGTCTTTTCCTTCTCTCTTGTCTTTGCAATGATCTTTTGCTTTCTTCCTGTATAAGGTTCTTGATGTCATCCCATAACTTTTCTGGTCATTTTGCAAGACCAATGAATCCTTCATTGCAAATACCTTTTTAAAACAGCATAAAAGATACACATAGACCTCCCCAGATGGAATACAGACATCAAATTGACTTCACCTGTGGAACGAGACGGTGGAAAAGCTCCATGTCATCAGCCAAAACAAGGCCAGGGGCAGACTGTGGAACAGACCATCAATTGCTCATATGCAAATTCAGACTGAAGCTGAAGAAAATTAAAATAAGTCCATGAGAGCCAGAATATGACCGTGACTCTATCCCACCTGAATTTAGAGATCATCTGAAGAACAGAACTGATGACAGGAGAAAGGTGTGGCAGTGTATCTCTGCAAAGATGACAGCCTCAGTAGCTCTCTGAAGCAGTTCAACTCTGTCTCATCAGGTTGCTATGTGGTGGAATTGACTTAACGGCAACCAGATTGGATTAGTTTGGTTTCCCCAATGACTGAATCAGAAACTTGGTCTTTAACCAATCAACATATGGCACTGCCCTCCTGATAATTACTGGTCCTACGTCAGACAGCTGAATCTACGCACATCTGCTCAATCAACAGAGAAAGGAGAAAGCAAGCAGCCATTGTTGCAAATGGCAGCCTTGTTCAGATGTCAGCAGGACACAGCCTTAGGACCTGAGGTAAGGGACCAGGACGTTGAGTGACAAGAATCAATGGGTCCTGAGATCAGCCTTACCTATTTATTTCCTGTCACTCTACTGTTCAAGTCCTCTTAGGACAAGGTTTCTGTTATAGGCCACCATTAGCCACCCTCAGTGGTACCATATCCCATCAGAACTCTGGCTGTCCTTCCATAAAGCATCCCTGGATGGTGCCTGGGTGTATAAGGGCAAACCTGTGGGACTGCAGTGATTCACCATCAGCCACCCCTCCCCACCAAGTCCTGAAGCTGAACTAAAGCTATAACCCTAGTCATTCTTTCTCATGTATTGCAGAAGGGCATGTAAACTGGTACCTCTAGGGAGAGCAATTTAGCCTTGAAATCATTTTTAAAACGCACATCACCTTTGATCCTGCAATTTCACGTCTAGGAACTTCTCCAAGACTTTGTTCCTAATGTGCAAGAAGATTCATTATAGCGTTGTCTAGAGTAACAGAAGATTAGAAACAAGACTATTCATTGGGGGTGGGTTAAATAAATTACAGCACATTCTGTTTTGTCAAAGGAGGCAGTAATGAAGAAAACTCAACCCTCTTCTCCATGGCCACCACTGGATCCAAACCACCACCCCACTTGCGGCCTGGCTGGTCTCCCTGCTTCTACTCTGGCAGAATGACCCTGTTAGAACCCAGGGGGATGGACTGTAGGAACAGAGTGGAACTTTTGCACTGGCTGTTCCCTCTGCCTGGGATGCTCTTCCCCCAGATACTCTTGCCTCAAGGTTACATTCTCTAGCCACATTATAGAACACTGCAACCCCTTAACACTTTCTGGTGTGGCGCTCTGGGCTAATGTGTCAGACTGCAAAGTCGTTTGAACTGCAAGGTCGGTGGTTCAAGCTCACCAGCTGCTTCTTGGAAACCCTATGGGTCACTATGGGTCAGAATCGACTAGATGGCACTTAACAACAACAACAACAACACTTTCTACTCTCTTTTTTTGCTTTAGGAGCCTTGGGTGGTATAGATGATTAACACATTTGGCTGCTAACCAAAAGGATGGAGGTTTAAGTACACGTGGAGGAACCGCAGAAGAAAGCAAGATTCTCCCAAAAAGTCAGCTATGGAGCACAGTACTACACCAACATACAGGGGGCTGCCATGAGTTGGAATCAACTTGGCAACAGCTGGTTTGGTTTTAGTTTTCCTTGCTTTATTTTTCTTCAGAGCACTTATGACCATCAAACGTATTTAGTCCTGATTTCTATTATTTGCTGTTTGTTTTCTCAAATAGAATGTGTCCTTGTTGTTGTTGTTAGGTGCCATCAAATTGGTACCGGACTCATAGGTCTATGCACAGCAGAGACCCTATGCAAGCACGGCAACAATACACTGCCTCGTCCATGCCTCGCAATTGTTGCCATGCTTGAGCCCATTGATGC
>NW_006408593.1:10539464-10570373 GCF_000296735.1 Chrysochloris asiatica | reverse complement strand
ACCTGAGGGGCTCATTTTCTGGCACTATATCTGACAGTGTTTCTCTGCTATTCATAAGGTTTTCAGTGACCAAATATTCTGCATAGTTCATCTCTCCTTCTTCTTAGTCTGTATTCATCTGGAAGCTCATCTGATACCTGTCCACCATGGGTGACTCTGCTGGTATTTAAAATACCCATGACATAGCTTCCAGAATTACAGTAACTCACAAGCTACCACAGTACGACAAACTGACAGACGAATGGTGTACAGCCCACGAAGTCAGTGATGTTCATGTTTTACTCAGTGCTGTAAACACTGCAACAGTACCCGGTGCAAGGAACGGTCTATTGCCTGGACTACCTAGTTGTCAGAGAAAGCAAAAGCAAGGTATGGAACACTATATAAAATGCAAGAGGCAGAAGGAAATGGTGCTTAAAAGCATGGATTCTGCCACTAGACTTCCTGGATTTAACTTCCAAGGGCAACACTTACTATCTGGGCAGCCCTGGGTGAGATCCTTAACTACTCTGTGCCTCAGTGTCCTCATCCTGGGTATATTCATAACACCACTGTAGAAGCACTGGACTGCAGGGTTGGTGGTTCAAACTCACCAGTTGCTCCTTGGAAACCGTATGCAGGGCTGCTATGATTTCAAACTAACTTGACAGCACTTACCCACAACACCTGTTAAGGTTGTTATGAGGATTAGATGAGTTAATATTTGTATATACACTTAGAATGTTGTCAGGCACAAAGCAAGTAAGCTATATAAATGTGTGTTATATAAAGTCAGTATGCCCTATTTTCATAAAATAAAAAGGACCCACACAATTACATGTGCTTGTATAGCACAGAATAGCTTTAGGCTGTTAACAGTGGTTGCTTCTGGGATTCAGGGCTAGGGGAGAATGGAACTCACTTTTCACTGAATTTCATACCAGGTTTGTGTACTTCCTGTTTAAAAACTATATGAGTAATAACACCTTGTTACGGGAGTCCTGGTGTGTGGCACAGTGGGTTAATGTGCCAGATTGCAAAACCATTTGAACTGCAAGGTCAGCGGATCAAGCTCACCAGCTGCTCCTCGGAAACCCTACACAGGGTCACTATGGGTGGGAATCAAATCAACAGCACTTAACAACAACAACAGCGGTGTTGTTAAGCAGGTGCATTCAGTTGATTAGAACTCATTGAGACCTCACATGACAGTGGAGAACTAATGGCCCCATGGGGTTTTCTCGACTGTTCTCTGTAAGGGAACAAATAACAAGGCTTTTCTCCTGTGGAGCTACTGGGTGGCCTTGAACCACCAAAATTACAGTTAGAAAGTTTAACCCAGTGCTTTTACTGCTAGCAATGCCTTGTGGTGGTTGGTGTGTGCCATCAAGTCAATTCTAAGTCAAAGTAACCCCCTCTAACAGAGCAGAACTGCCCCATAGGCCGAATCTTATCAAAGAAGCCCTAGTGGTGTCATGGTTAAGCGATCGGCTGCTAACCAAAAGGTTGCTGGTTGGAGCTCAGCAGACACTCTAGGAGAACGAGGTAGCAGTCTGCTCCCACAAAGATTAAGCCCTACAGGAGCACTTCTAGTCCATGATAGGGTTGCTATGAATCAGAACTGACTTGATGGTAATAGGTTAGTTGGGTTGGCTGATATCCTTCACAGGAATAGATCGACAGATCTTTGTTTCCGGGGAACACTTGGCAGATCTGAACTGCTGATCTTTCAATAAACAGCCACAGACTTAACCACAGTAGCACTCGGGTTCCTAAGAGTTATTCTGTGTTAGGCTGGGTCATAAGTACAGGGAAACTTATTATAGTCTTCTCTCTACCTTTTTGTATTAACAAAAATATTTATTAGTTTTAATAGTCTGAAAAACAAGTCCCAAGTTGTCCCCACCCTCTGGTCTGGTGTGCCAGCGACAGAGCAGAGAGGGAGGAGAAGGCCTCTTTGGAGGGTGGAGGGTGGGCAGACAGGGCTCCTCCCAGCCACCTGCTGGGCCTTTAGAAGGGGGACCCTGAAGCCACACTAAGTCCCCAAGATGGCCCTGGTCCAGAGTTCCAAGCACCCTGCTGGCCACAATCAAGTTGTATTCTGGGGGCGGGCCTAGGAGAGGACGAGGGAGGGAAGAGGACAGGTGACCACATGGGCTAGGATCAGGCCACGGGTGTGTAGGATCTTTGGGCTAACGCCACACTCAGGGGAAAACTGAGAAGGAGGGGATGTGATTATGGAAAGATACCTCGATATGGGCGCAAAACCCAAGCCAACCCACAGCCACTGAGTCCATCACTCGGAATCATAGCAACAGTAGCTAGGGCTTCATGTGGCTTTAAATCTGCAGGCAGAAAGTCTTGGAGTGGCTCCTGGGTTTGACCTTGTGGTTAGCAACCAGTGCTTACCCTAGAGAGCCATCAGGGATCCTTGGATGTGGTTCATGAGGGATACTCAGAGCTATCCCGCATTGTAACCTAGGCCCTTGGCTGGAAACCCAATCTAACCTTTGATTTAATCAGCTCCTCAGCCCCATGAAAGGCTCTTGGGTGGTATGAAGAGTTTGCTCTTGGCTGTTTGGAGAAAGGTTGGGCAGTCAGTTGCTGTGTGCTGTTGAATGGATTCTGTAGGACAGAGAAGAGCTGCCTTCTAGGGGTTCCCAGGCTATCTTTACAGGAGTAGATCTCCAGGTCTTTCTGCCATGAAGCAGTTTGGTGGGTCCAAACCTCTGTTAGAAGCTAAGTGCTTAACCACAAGAAAACTGTGGAGCACGGCTCTGCTCTGAAGCACATTGTGTCTGGTATGGCCATGCCTTTAGCCACACTTGCAATGAGCACTTCCTCCTATTAGCCACTGCATTTTCCATCAATTTAAAATTAATTGCCATTTATTCAGCAATTTAAAATTAATTGCCATAGGCATTATTTTCTGCATATATGCTGTAGGATAAGCAGTGGAATGCTAACCGCAAGGTCGACAGTTCAATCCCACCAGCTGCTCTTCAGGAGAAAGATGAGGCTGTCTGCTTCCGTAAAGATTTATAGTGAATGAGGAGGAGGAGGAAGCCTGATCTCTGACATGCTGGGTCCAGACTCCTGAGACTCTCAGCTTCCCACAGGCCAGGCTACAGCTGCTCCCAAA
Source organism: Chrysochloris asiatica (assembly GCF_000296735.1). NCBI lineage: Eukaryota > Metazoa > Chordata > Mammalia > Afrosoricida > Chrysochloridae > Chrysochloris > Chrysochloris asiatica. Next base: position 10,567,252 of record NW_006408593.1, on the reverse strand, counting down.
CCACCTGGCCCAAGCCCTTCCTTTCTAGAAAAGGAAACTGCTACTCAAAGAGGAAGTGACTGGCTAAAGGCCACACAGGAAATCAGCAGGGAAGAGGACTCTCCCGGCTGCCCATCTCAGTGCCAGAGCAGCCCCCTCATTCAGCACACACCCTGCCCCCTGATTTTCCTGCCTCTCTCCAAGCTAGCCGCCCCATTCTCCTGCCTACTCCTGTCTGCTGGCTGCATTGCCTCTACTTAGGAAGGTAGGATCCGCGTGCAAATGCTCCTGGTCCATCCTCAGGAACGAAATCCCAGCCTAAGACCTGAATGGAAGACCAGTGGGGGAGAGGCTGCAGGGAAAAGGGCAGCGCAGAGGGCCTGGAGCTGTCCTTTCCCAGTAGTCTCCTCCTTCCCCTCCCTCTCCCAGGGTTCCAGCCCCACCCCTACCATTCTCACCTGTTCTTTACTAGCCCAGTCTTGCCCAGAATTAAAAGGAACTTCAAAAGTCACCCAAACCTTTGTTCCTCAAGATGTGGCCCACTCACTGGTTGGCAGCATGGACATCTCAGAAATTGTCAGAAATGCAGAATCCTGGGCCCCCCTAATCAGTTGGGGATTCTGCCTTATAAAGAGATCCCCAACTGGTAAGTTTGTTGTTGTTTAGTGCCATGGAGTCTGTTCCGGGAGTCCTGGTGTAGCGCTGGGGGATAAAGCACTAGACTGCGAGGTCAGTTTGAACCACAAGGCCAGCGGTTCAAACCCAGCAGCTGCTCCTTGGAAACCTTATACAGGGGTGCTATGAATTGGAACCAACTCTACAGCACTTCACAACAACATAGGGTTTCCGAGAAGCGGCTGGTGGGTTTGAACTGCCGGCTTTGTGGTTAGCAGTCTGGTGCTTATCCTACAAAGCCACACCAGTTTGAGAAGCACTCAACAACAAGAAGTCTGCACTGCAAGATGCTTGTAAGAGAGGAGCTTCAAAAAGTTCGTGGGAAAATTCCCATTATGTTCTCATTCTATTTTTCCATGAACTTTTTGAAGCCCTCTTTCATGTATTACACCACACATGCATAAGTACCTACAGTAACAAGGAACTCACTATCAGGCAGCCAATACACCATTCCACCTTTGCACAAGTATGTGTGTATGAGCGCACAGCTGTGCACACACTCACTAAAGCTCAGGCGTGCATGATGAAAGGCAGCCTGCCATGAATCCTGGTGTCCCTGGGTATCCTTGCTGAGGAAAACAAATTGTACGGTCTAACCACTCCCTTGGAATCCTGGTGTGGTGCTCTAGGATAAGCATTGGACTGCTAACCTCAAAGTCGGCAGTTCAAACCCACCAGTGGCTTCTCGGAAACCTTATCAGCATGGGTGTCTAACATCCAGTCTGCAAGTCGTATGATGGTGGTGGTGGTGTGCGGTGGAACCATTTGGTCTGGCCCTACCAAGGCAATTGCAGTCCCAGCCGTCACATTGTTGTTGTTAAGTGCCGTCGAGTCGGTTCCAACCCATAGTGACCCTGTATAGGGTTTCAGAGGAGCAACTGGTGAGCTTGAACCACTGATCTTGCAGTTCAAATGTCTTTGCAGTCTAGAGCATTAACCCACAGTGCCACACCAGGACTCCCAGCCATCACATTGTTGTTGTTGTTGTTGTCAAGTGCCATCGAGTCAATTCCGACCCATAGCGACCCTGTACAGGGTTTCCAAAGAGCAGCTGGTGAGCTTGAACTGCCGACCTTGAGTTAATTAAATGTTTGACCAAATATGTTGTTGTTAAGTGCCGTGGAGTCGGTTCCGACCCATAGCGACCCTGTACAGGGTTTCCAAGGCTGTAAATCTTTATGGGAGCAGAAAACCTCATCTTTCTCCCGTGGAACTGCTGGTAGTTTCGAACTGCTGACCTTGCAGTTCACAGTCCGATTTGTAATCACTACATTACCAGAGAGCAGGCTAATTTTTAAGTTGATAATTTTGTATGGCCTGTAAATGATGTTATACATTTTGACAGAAACAAGGTGCCCCACCCTGCTATATAGGATTGCTATGAGTCAGAACGACTTGATGGCACTGAACAACATCACCCTCCCAAAGGAGCCTGGGGGCACAGTGTCTAAATGTTCTTTTGTTAACTGGAAGGTAGATGCTCAGAGTGCAAAGGATGTCGCAGTCTGCTTCCATACAGATTGTTGTTAGGAGCCATCGAGTTGGTTCCAATTCATAGCAAGCCTGTGTAAGATTTCCAAGGCTTTAAATCTTCGAAAGCAGAAAGCCTCATCTTTCTCCCACGGAGCAGCTGTCAGGCTTGAACTGCCAACTTTGTGGTTTACGGTCCAGTCCTTATTGGAAACCCTATGGGGCGATTCTCCTCTGTGCTGCAGCATCATTTTGAGTTCTTTCACCCTGAGCTATTTCTGTAGCTAGTCACACGGGTGATTAAGTAGGTCGGGGTGACCACAGTGTGACTGGCCTGCATCAGTTTATTCCCGGAGAAGGAGCTGGCTTAGTGACTGCCAGCCACTAAAGGTGCCAAGTGAACTTTAGGAAGCTGAGCATCACAACTCACTAAGTTCAAAGTCACCATCAGAGCCCATCCCATGAAACTTGGGGACACAATCACAGAGCTACCATACTGATTGATGATCTGTTTGCTGGGAGTAATAAGCTACCTTGCTGCTCCATTAAGCCTTGGCCACTCTCAGCAACTATGCTATGAGACTGCGGTTCTTCTCTGAGTAAGCCCTAGGTAAATAAAAAAAGAGACTGAGATACAGGGATGTATATAGTAGTTGCTCTTGTGAGCTGCCACTGAGTTGGTGACCCCCACTCATGCACAGGGGAATGAAATATACCTGAATTTCATAAGGAAATTGCCAGCTCTTTCTCTCTCAGTATATCACAGTCTGGAAACTCCGGTAAAATCTGTTTAGCATCATAGCAGCACACAAGCCTCTACTGACAGACATGGCTATGAAATTAAAAAAAAAAAAAGAAAAAAAAAAAAGGGCACTGACCAGAAATCAAACCCAGGCCTCATGTCTGGGAGGTGAGAATTCTGCTGCCAAACAGCAATGCCCTGTACAGTCATTGTTGGTGGACGACATCAAGCCAACTCTGACTTAAAGGGACTCTATAAGACGGAGTAGGTTTCCCCTATAGGAAGTCATCTTTATGGGACTAGATTGCCAAGTCTTCTCTCCTGAGGTGCCACTGATGGCCTCTAACTGCTGGCATTTCAGTTAGCAGTCAAACACGACACAGCACCACCTGCGCTCAGAATTTGAACCGTCGACCTTTCAGTTCAAACTGATCTTGCGGTTCAGTGTACTATCCCACAGTGCCACACAAAGACTCCATATAGTGATTTTTGTTGTTACTGTTGTTAAGTGCCGTTGAGTGAGTTCCAACCCATAGCAACCCTGTGTAGGGTTTCCAGAAGCAGCTGGTGAACCTGACCTGCCAACCTTGCAGTTCAAACCGACTTTGCAGTCCAGCGCATTAGCCCTTAGTGCCACGCTAGTGTTTGTTGTTATTGTTGTTGCTAAGTGCTGTGGAGTCGGTTCCAACCCATAGCCGCCCTGTATAGGGTGTCCAAGGAGCAGCTGGTGAGCTTGAACCGCTGACCTTTCCGTTCAAATGGCTTTGCAGTCTGGCGCATTAACCCACAGAGCCACACCAGGACACCAGTGATTAGAGATCACTTATTATGAACTTATTAATTACCTTTTTATGTATTTATGGTATGTTCATAGAAAAGCTCATACAGGTAGGTTCATCCTTAGACCTTTCTTGAACAGACTTGATGCCAGGTTAAGTGCAGGTCAGTTTCATTTCTGTGCCATCTACTTAATCCTCTCCAGCCCTGAACCTCACTGTTTTAGTGAGATGAAACTGAGGCTCTCTGCAGCAAAATTTCACAAGAGCACCAAACTAGATGAATTGTCTGCCAATAAGACAGTCAACAAAGAACAGGATCACTTCTGAAGTAACGGAAGTCATTTCCAAGAAAGAGATTTGCGAATTCAAGGTGTATGGTCTCTCATTATTATAATCACTGCTTGTCAGACTTGCCGAAAACGAATAGGCATTCTGAGGTTTCTTTAGCCGAGCTGACAATTCCCACAGTAAGGAGGCATCTGTGGCTGAATGTCACTGTTCTAGAAAGGTGGACTTTGGCTGTGGGAGACCTTCATCCCAGTCTTCTGGGGAGGGACGCGGGAAGGCACGGGTCTGGCCAGTGCCAGGCTGTGCCAGGTGCTTATGGGCACTGTGGAAACATCCATTCATCTACTTTCAACTTGTATCTACATGCTGCCAAGTTCCAGGCACTGTCCTAGGTACCTGCCCTCATGGGGTTCACAGCCAGAGAAAATGCCTTAGGTTTGCCTGCTTGTATCTATTTCCTCATATAAGAATCCTTGGGAGCCTCCTCCCCCAGATGCTCCGCCCCAGCAGTAGAAGTGTGAGCCAGGGCTGACCAATCAGTGCTCGTATCTGCCAGTCATAGTGATTGGTGCTAATAAGGACCCAGTCAATCAAATGAGCTGCAACCTGGGGGCTCTGGCAGGCTCTTCTGGGAATACAGAAGCCCTTTCAATACAGATTCTTCCTGAGAAAAGAGAATGTACATATGGAGCTGCTGGCAGTTGGCCACTCTGACACCAAAAATGAGATTCTACCTGTGAATGAACCCAGCACAGAAGAAAGCCGAGTAAGACCAGTAAGACCACCTAGCCCTGTGTGAGCTCCTAGATCCAATGGTGCCTGAAGCTCTCTTGATCCTTCTGAACTTCTTACTCTGCTCAGGCCATACATTCCACTTTTTATCTAGTCCCGCTAGCGTAGTGGTTACGAATCGGGCTGCTAACCTCAGGGTCAGCAGTTCGAAACTACCAGCTGTTCCGCAGGAGAAAGATGAGGCTTTCTGCTCCTATAAAGATTTACAGCCTCGGAAACCCTGTATAGGGTCGCTATGAGTTGGAACCGACTCCACGGCACATAACAACAACAGTTTGACCTGAGTTTCTGGGGATTTGAGAGTAGCCAGGCTGGAGAGAGTGGGGAGGTCAAGTTAGTCCTTGAACAACCTGGTGAGCAGAGCTTTGCTGTACTTGCTTTTTTCAGTTAGCACACGGCAGCTCAGAGAAGTCAGGTGGTTGGTGCAGGACTGCACAGCAGCTGTCTGGAGTCTACTCAACTCAAAGCCCATGCTTTTACCACTACTCTTGGGTGGCAGCCTAATGTATGGTAGGTGACAAATTCATAGGTAACTGTAACCCCTGGCAGCGAATTCAGGGCTTCCCAGGAAGGGAGACTCTGAGGATGAAAATCTGCTCCAATCAGAGGCAGGTCTACAGAAAGGTGACAGAAGGAAGCAAAAAAACTGGTCTTAGCGGCTATTTGTTTTTCCATTTGTTAGTTTTGCTTTAGTTGCTAACTTTGAAAAAGCAGGTCTCATGTAAAAATGTGATTTATCAGCTTTTCTGTAAAATGGGAAGTGCTGGCACCACTAGGTAGGTGGTCCCACAGGGCAGTGATGTGCTGGCGTTGGGTGAGAGCTCACGCTGCAGTTCTGCAATAAGCCTGCATCCTTCAGGTACCTCCCTGCCTGGCCTGGGACTCTGAGCTGGCTGCCTGCATGGCAGAGACTGAAGTGTTGTGCCAACACTGTCCTCTGACAGTCCTGGAGAAACTCAGGAGAACTCACCACTCTCCGCTAGGGCTGTTCCCAAATCCTGAGTACTCAGAACAGCTCCTGGCACCTGCAGGGTCTCAGCACATGCTTGGTGAATGGATGAACAAAATGAGATGGTGGCGCAGGGGTCTTCTGGGACTGCCGTGTCAGCAGTACTGTAAGCTCACTCCTGAGGCTGTGGGAGAGATGAGGACAGGAGCAAAGGCAGCCCTGTGGTCCACAGGCAGAGGTGGCGTGGTATAGAGGTTGAGGGCCTGGGCTCTGAACACATGCAAACCCTGCTTCCAGAGTCCCTGGGTGATGCAAACAGCCTGGACAGTTAACCATAAGATTGGAGGTTCAAGTCTATCCAGAGGCACCTCAGAAGATCTACTACTGTAAAAATCAGCCAGTGAAGACTCTTCGGAGCACTGTTCTAGTCAGACACCTGAGGGGTCACCATGAGTCAGGTTTTCCTTTGCTTCGGTGCACCCTCTGTAAAATAAGGATGTTGTTGTTATTGTTAACTGCCGTCTAATCGGTTCTGACTCACGTACGGTAAGAGTCAAATATGGTTGTTAGAGTCAAGTGGACAACAGTTAACACATGTTCATTATTAGTCCTGTTTCTTCCTCTAATCTGTCTGCCTTGAGCAAATCCCTTGCTCTTTCTGAGCCTCAATTACACAATGAGCTAGATTCTGTTAGAACACATGGACTCTGGCATCGTGGGACTGAGAAATTGACCTTTCAACAAACTCTGCAGCTAGCCACAAAGAAGCACCCAGGAGGCCATGGGGGGCTCTCTGCCAAACCATTTATCCATTACGGCCAAACCAAATCCAAATGACCTTTATGGTGAATTCATTTGATTCCTGTTCTTTTTGATCCAACCCAAGTCCCAACCCCAGGATCTGTTGTGGGTCCATTTACCCCAAACTGTGTCACCCAAGGCACTGGAATACTGGGATGGAAGCAGGGCTCACCTCAGGCGTCCTACAGTGGCTGGTGCACGGGCATCCAGCTGGAAGAGCCATTTCCATTTCTCACACACGCCCCCAGATGGGAAATGATTCATGAAAATCAAGAAGGTAAAATTAGCCCAAAGGCTGCCAAGTAATTTATGCAGCCAACAGCTCAGGGTGAGCAAGCAGGCGGGAAGGCCCACGCTGCCAACTCAGTGGCCTCCCGGGGGCTGGCAGAGGGCACAGTGGTCATCAGGAGCCCCTGTCTCTGGGGTCTTCTATTTCTGGACTCAACTTCCAGGGCTGTTGTCAAGGCTTCCTTCTGGAACTTTCTGTGACTCGCCCCTGCCAACAGACCCAATGGATATGGGGTGCACACCACTGGAGACCTGCTAAGGGGCTGATGGTTGCTGGAGAGTCACACATGTTAACTCATTTCATCCCCACCCTATCCCTATGGCAGGAAGTTTCACCTCTCCTATTTTACAGATGAGGAAAACTGAGGCTTGAAGCAGCGAAGTGGGCAGCCAAAGGTAAGCAGCAAAGCTGGGATTCAAACCCAGATCTCATGAACTCCAAAAGTGCTTTTCTACCATACTGGGTGCTGCCTGTTAGGACCCAAGTCCTCAGGGCTGGGAAGGGAAGTGGACCCAGTCAGGACAAGACCTATCACCCCACTGCCAGGTGGGTTGTCTGACTATTGAATACCAGAACCAGACCCTCAACTCTCAGCCCATTTGTCTCAACTTGCAGGAGGGTCTCTTAAAAGGGGCTGAGAAAAGAGTCAACATGGACCCTGAGGCATAAATCATACTCTTTAAAGGTGGGGCAGAACAGCCCGTGGTCTCACTTTATAGGGTGGTTCACCAAGGCCCAGAGAGGGGAAGAGACTTACTCAAGGCCACACAGCACATCTTCTGAGTCCCACTGCAGAGATCTCACTGCCAGAGCTATTCAGAGACCATGCCAGGTATATGTGAGGGAGGGAGAGGGATTCCTATATGCAGACTCACCCCTGGGCAGCAGGCCACCAGGTGCCCTCAGTCTGGTTCTATCCCAAGTATCTGCCCCCAGGAGACACACTGGATAGGACACCACAGAGAGCAGGAGGCAGCCATTGGGGCTGTAATCCATTTCTGGGGGGCCTTGGGTAAGTCACCTCACCCCTGAAACTCACACACATACACAACACCAAAAATGAGAGAGAATCACCAAGCACACTGAGTGTTCAGCAGGTATGTGAGAGTCTAACAGGAGCACAGTCATGGTGCCCGCCTTCAGTCCTCATGGCCCCTAGCTTTGCCCAGAGAAAGCCCTGTCTCCAACCATGGGCAACACTCCAAGACAGAGCATGCAGCGTGAACATGCCTCTGCTCCCAGGGCAGCCGGCGGGGCCGGTGCAGACAACCTGGATCAGCAGTATCCACTCACTGCCCAGGACACGGTTCAGGGCAGCTCAGGGGCACTGTCTCCACAGAGTGATCAGAGGCGGCATGGACCAGACACTGCCACCAACTCACTGGCCCCTTCCTATCCAGGCTGGAGGAAAGGTGTGTTGACACTCAGTTTATGGTACAAAAAAAACTGATGCTCACTTGTCTAAAGCCTCACATTCATTCATGCAACTGCTCATTGGACAGACTGATCTGGAACACCTGGCCTGTGTCGGACACCATGCCAGGAATAATAAAGGTATGTTGCTCCCCTGGTGGCCCTCCCAGCCCTAAGAGGCATTACTATGCAGTGGAAGTGGTCCACATTCAGTTCCTGAAGCCACACAACAACCCATTGAGTCAGCCCCAACTCACGATGACCTCATGCCCTCCACAGAGTTTTCACTGGCTGATTTTTTGGAGGACGTAGATCCCCAGGCATTTCTTCCAAGGTGCTTTTGGAAGGACTCAAACTTCTAACCTCTGAGTTGGCAGCTGAACACAGTAACCACTTACCAGGATCCACACAGCTGGGATTCCAAACCCTGTCTCCTGTCCTTCTGTCTGTCTGCCCTCCGTTTCCTCTGCTGGAAGATGGAGAATCATAATGATGTCTACCTCATCAGGCTGTTCGGAGGGTCACATGAAATGTGACAGGTGAAGATTGAAGTAGTAAATGCTCAGTAAGTCTCAGGGGTGTGCTGAGTCAGAAGCCAAGCGTGCATCTTGCTCCTAACTCAAAGCATGGTAGGGCAGTTTCTTAGCAGAATTGGCGACGGCCTACATCTAGAATCCGGAGGCGGGTTCGAGATTCCCCTCTGCCATCCACTCACTCAGATGAGCCTCTTAGCCTTCCTGTGCAGTGTTTTCTCTAGGCTTAAATGAAGTCCAATGACAGCTGCTCCCCGGCCTCCCTAGGAGAAGCACCCAGAGTCCCTGGGGTTGCCATTCCCTCCTCATTAACACTGGGATGGGCTCCGAGAATGATTCTTCTCCCCAGGAGGGTGAATGAGCCCAGCTGAATAGTTACTCTCAGCTCCCCACACCCACCACCGCTGACCACCAAGAGGGTTTGCGGCTGGTGCTTAGAAAGGACTGGGCCAAGGCACGCCTTACTTTCCAGGAGCTTATCTTAGCTCTCTGTACTCACCAACACACAGGCCTCTGCCTGGAGAGCTGGAGGCCAAGTGGGGCTGCCCAGCGGGTCATCTTCTGCCAAGACTATCACTTTGGGTGGCCAAGGAATTGGACAAGGAGCCAGATGGCCTGGGCGCTATCCCAAGCCTGCCAACAGCTAACTCTGTGGCTTTGGGAACATCACTTAACCTATTTAAGCCTCAGTGTCCACATCTGTGAAATGTCCTGGATCAGTCTGTGAGGAGCCACTCGGGAGATAGCATAAAAGGAGAGGGACGAAGGAGGCAGGAGACAGACAAAGTGTTATCATTTCCAGAACTAAAAATATAATCAAGTAGCAGTGACGTGCCTCAGGGGCCGAGAGGCAAACCTAGGACTAGGCCAGCCGGTGTGACCCAGAGACGCCATGGGGTTCTCAGGGGAGAGGCTGGCCCCAAGCTGCTTTCTTCTCCTGGCCACGCTGTGGGCCAAGAGAGATCAAATTGGTATCCACAACGGGTCCCATTGAGAGCTGGTAAATCTGCCCGAGGTGTGGAGTCATGTTACCAAGCTCCTGGCCACCCTGGTGAGTGACGGGTCAGGCTGACCTCCTTCTCTCCCCGTAGGCCTCTGTCCAGATTCTGCAGGGCCAAGCTGGGCTGAAACCCGATCGCCTGTCACATTCCCAGGCAGCAGCCTCCTGGGACATGTGTGGGCAGTAGGATGAGGCCATCCAAAAGGCTGGGCCACCCTAGGCTGTCACCAGGACTGAGCACTCCTCCGCCTGGGGAAGGGGGCTCTGGTGCTAAGTCAAAGAACAGACCCCAGGATGGTAATCTGATGGTGGTCGTGGCATTTCACCGTCATCTCTCTTTTACAGAGGATGAAACTGAGGCCCAAAGGAGACACGTAGCATTCCCAAAAAGAATCTGTCGGTAAGGGGCCAAGTCAGGATTTGAACCAAGGCATGCTGATTCAAGCCCACACTTTTGCCCACTTAACAACCACAGCTGCTCAGGAAAGGGGACACTGGAAGGTGTGCCTTGTGAGCAAAGGCTCCAGAGGTTGTGGCCACTGTTTGCAACTCCCTGAAACACTGCTGAGACAGGGAAGCAGATTGTCATTCTGGCTTTAAAACAGAGAACCGGGAGCAATGAGGGACCTACAGGGAGACACTGGGACTGTGCTAAGTCTCAGTGGCAGATTTTAAATACTGCATAACAATTTTTTAAAAATGCAATCAAGCCAGCTGCCATGGGGTGGATTCCAACTCATAGTGAGCGATCCCGTGTGTGTCAGAGAAGGACTGCACTTCACAGGAGTTTCTGTGGTTGATTTTCCAGAAGTAGGTCTTCAGGCCTTTCTTCCAAAGCACTTCTGAGTGAACTAAAACCTTTAGCCTTTCCGTTAATAGCCAAACACATTAACCATTTACATCACCCAACCCAGCAAGTAGCTACTCTAGATGGGCCCAAGGAAGCATAAGAATAAAATCAGATTAACCCAAATGCTCAGCAGTAACAGAAATGGCTGGATTAAGGTTGGTTTCCCTTCCAAATGCTACTATGCATCAACATAAACATTAATTATCATTTGGTAATCCTGGTGTGGCGCTGCAGGATAATGCACTGGACTGCAAGGTCAGTTTGAACTTCACGCTGGTGGTTCAAACCCACTAGCTGCTTCTTGGAAACCTCATACAGGGTCTCTGTGGGTCAGAACCAACTTGATGGCACTTAACAACAACAAAAACAATGCCAAATAGAGTACCTGGGGAGCAGGGTAGCTCTGTGCAATAAACACTACCGTGAACCACAAGGTTGGCAGTTTGAACCCACTAGCACTCTGCTGGAGGAAAATGAGACTTTCTGTACACCCTTGGAAACGCTATACAGGGTTGTTATGAGTCGGAACTGACATGACGGTACTTTACAATAACATATGCTTTACATTATCTTTTGGAGTCCTGGTGTGGTGCTGTAGGATAAGCACTGGACTGCTAACCGAAAGGTCAGTGATTCAAAGCTACAAGATGCTCCTTGGGAGCCCTATACAGGGTCACTATGAGTCGGAACCAACTTGATGACATTTAACAACAACAACAATCTCTATATTAAACCATAGCAAGCTTTCCGAGATGCAATGGTAAGAAAGAAAAACCACTTGTAGAATGATCAGTAAGTACTACATGAAACCATTTGTAGTAAACAAACCAATGTACTATCATGGGACATTTTTCTATCTGCAAACTTATCTCATATACCTCTACTATCTAGGTATTATATATATATATCTATTTATGAGAACCTGTATATAGGCCAAGTGGCAGTTGTTGGAACAGAACACAGGGATACTGAATGGTTTAAAATCAGGAGAGGTGTGCACCAGGGTTGTATCCTTTCACCATACTTACTCAATCTGTAGACTGAGCAAATAATCGAAAAGCTGGGTTAGAAGAAGAACCTGAATCAGGACTGGGCTATGCAGATGACATAAACTTGCTTTCTGGAAGGGACAAGAACTTAAAATACTCATGTAGCTCAAAGATTACAGCCTTCCATATAGATTGCATCTCAATGTAAAGAAAACAAAAATCCTCAAATTGGGCCAATAAATAACATCACGATAAATGGAGAAAAGATTCAAGTTGTCAGAGACTTCATTTTACTTGGATCCACAGTCAGCATTCATGAAAGTAGCAGTCAAGAAATCAAATGACCTATTGCATTAGGCAAATATACTACACAAAAACTCTTTAAAGTGTTCAAGAGCAAAGATATCAGCTTGAAGACTAAGGTACAACTGACCCAAGTCATGGTATATTTCAGTCACCTCATATGCATGTAAAAGTTGGACAATGAATAAGGAAGACTGCAGAAAAATGTGTGCATTTGAGTCATGATATTGAAGAATATTTAAAGTACCTTGGACTGCCAGAAGTGCAAACAAATCTGTCTTGGAAGAGGTAAAGCCAGAATGCTCCTTAGAAGCCAGCATTGTGAGACTTCATTTCTTAGATTTAGAATTTGTTTCAGGAGGGACCAGCATGCTTAGTAAAGCGAAGAGTCATCAAAAAGAGGACGACCCCAATGAAATGAGTTGGCACTGTGGTAGCATCAGTGGGCTCAAGAGTAACAACAATTGTGAAGACAACGCAGGACTGGACAGTGTTTCATTCTGTGTGCAGTCAGGTGGCTATGAATTAGAACAACTCGATGGCACCTAACAACAACATTTATACTATTCACCACTAGTCTGTCAGTGTGTCATGCTGTGGTAAATTGTGTGTTGCTGTGATGCTGGAAACTATGTCAATGGTATTTTAAATACCAGCAGGGTCAACCATGGTGGTCAGTTTCAGCAGAGCTTCCAGATTAAGACAGCCTAGGAGGAAGGAGAGGTGGTTAGCCACTGAATAGTTTATAAATAGCAGAGAAACATTGATATAGTGCCAGAATCTGAACCCCTCAGGTTGGAAGGCACTCAAAATATGGCTGGAGGAGAGCTGTTTCCTCAAAGTGGAGTAGACCTTAGTGACGTGGATGGAACAAAGTTTTCAGGAACCTTCAGTTGCTGATGGGGCACAAGCATATGGCCTAGCTACACATTGGCTGCTGACCACAGGGAAAGAAAGCTCAGGCTGTCTGCTCCTGTAAAGGTTTACAGCCTCAGAGGGGCACTGTGAGTCAGAACTGAAGCAATGGCAGTGAGTTTTAGATACTATATGGACCCCAGGTGTCGCAGTGGTTAAAGCGATTGACTGATAGCTGCAAGATTGGCAGTTCTAATCCATAACTGCTCTGTGGGCAAAAGATGTGACAATGTGCTTCTATAAAGATTTATAGCCTTGGGAACCTTATGGGTGCAGTTCTACCCCATCCTTCAGAGTCACTACATGTCAGAATGGACTAGACAGAAGTTGGGTTTTTATGAACCGTAAGGAGCCCTGGTGGTGCAGGGGTTAAACACCTAGCTCCCACCCAGTAGCTCAGCAAGAAGAAGACCCATTGTTCTGTTTCTGTAAAGATTGATGTTGTGTGGACATTTCTATGTTCAATTCAGAGATACCCCATTAATATGAGTTGTTGGTGTTAGGTGCTGTCGAGTCAGTTTTAACTCACAGCGACCCTGTACAAGGGTCCTGAGGAACAGCTGGTGAGTTTGAACCACCGACCTTACACTACAGTCCGGTGCTCATCCTACAGAGCCACACCAGGACTCCAGGCTACATGAGTTAATGTTGTTAAATGCCGTCGAGCTGGTTCTGCCTCCTAACGACCCTATATAGGGGGCTTCCAGTGAGCAGCTGGCGGGTTTGAACTTCTGACCTTGTAGTCCATAGTCCACTGCTGATTGTACAGCACCACACCAGGAGCCCAGGTCATATGAGGAGACCTTCCCAGTAGGTTGTGGGTGCTGTCCAATCAATTCCAAGTCATAGCAACCTGCTCTCTAGGGTGCCTAGGGTGTCATCTTCATGTGAACGTTTGGTCATGTCTTTTCTTCCACATAGTCACTGATGGGTTCAAATTGCCGACCTTTTGATTACCAGCCTAGTGCTTAACTATTGTGTCACCAAGCCTCCTTAATATGCGTATTACCTAACCACCACTCCGCCGCGGATGAAGGCCATTGAGTGGATTCCAACTCATATAGACCCTCAGTTGTTGTTATCAGTAAGTGCTGTCAAGTTGGTTCCAATTCATAGCCACTCTCTATGGAGTTTCCAAAAAGAGGCTGATGAGTTTGAACCACCGACGTCACGGTTCAAACGACCTTACAGTCCAGCGCATTAACCCACAGTGCCATACCCGGACTCCTGAAAAGCTGGATAAAATTACTCCTTAGGGTTTCTGGGGCTGCAAATCTTTACAGAAGCAGACTGCCTCATCTTTCTACCAAGGAGCTGCTGGTGGGTTCGAACCACTGACTTTTCCGTTAGCAAGCCAATACTTAACCCACTATTGGCTTCAAAAAGTTCCTGGAAAAACAGAATGGAAAGATAATGAAATTTTTCCATGGACTTTTTCAGGTCCCCTTGCATATCACTTCCACGCCATGTTCCAACTCATAGCAACTCTATGCAGGGTTTCTCCTGAGGCGGTAAGTCTTTATGGCAGCAGACAGCCTCCTCTTTTTCCCATAGAGCAGCAGGTAGATTCGAACTGCTGACCTTGCAGTCAGCAGCCCATGGCATAGCATATGTAAATATATCAAAAAGGGCTAAAAGGACACATTTCTAGACCTCACATGTCAAAGTAGTAATAGTGGATACCCCCATAGGAGTCTGAGATGGGGTAGATGTTGGGAAAGATTTTAACTTTGGGGTAGTATTTGATTTTTTTACAACAGAATGCATTCATCTGTTCCTTTAATGATTAAAACTTAGTAACACACTATAAAAGAGACAAGAAGGAGCTGCCTTAGGACCCAGTGAGCTTCCCGTTCCTGCCCCACCTGTCCAGCCTCTCCCTCTTCCCCCAATCCCACCCGCCAGCACACCCAGCCCCTGGCTTCAGCCTTCCAGGTAAGGGAGGAGCTCCCACCTGAGATTCTGACACAGTTCTACCCATAGGGTTTCCTAGGCTGGTCACTGTGGGTTAATGCGCTGGACTGCAAAGTCCATTTGAACCACAAAGTCGGTACTTAGAGCTCACCAGTTGCTCCTCGGAAACCCTATACAGGGTCACTATGGGTGGGAACTGACTCCAAGGCACTTAGTAACAACAACCTTTAAGAGGGTCTTTTCTCCTGCAGAGCCTGAGGAAGGGGCAGGGAGTGAGGAGATGGGAGCATCCCCCCAAGGCTGGTTCCCCCACTGTGATTCCAGCAGGACCCAGAGTGAGCCTCAGTCTCAGACACAGGCTGTTTCCCAGCACTGACCTCAAACTGAGCCCTGACCTCGGCCGGACCACTGGTCCTACTGAGGCGCTGGGTCCTGACCATGGAACAAGCACAGGTCAAGGCAGCTACAGTACAGAGAGGAGAGCCAAGAGGTGTGTGCTTGAATCCCAGCTCCATCATTCACTTTTTATGACTGCACCCTTGGAGTCTCAAGTTCCTCATCTGGAAAATGGGCTCATTAGAATCACCCCACAAGTTTGCTGCAATGTTCACATAAGCCTCTTTGTGAGTCTGACGTACTGGCTCCCACAAAACGTGAGGCCCAGTCCACACCATGGGCACTGGGCACTGAGAAAAAGGGCTGTCGATAGCTCAGTTACAAAAGCAGCTGGACAGATAAACCTAGGAGCCTGGAGACAGCCCAGCAGCCCATGGTCCTGGGCAGGGACAAGGAAGCAACAGGTGAGAAGAGCTCTCCAGGCAGAGAAAAGGGCCCAGGAGGAGTAGGTGGTCGAGCCGTCCTTGGTCACTGTCCTGGGCAGAGGGCCAGAGCGTTCAAGGAGGGCAAAGGAGCCACTGAAAGGTGCCAGGGAGAAGTCTGGTTGCTACCTGAAGCTGGGGGAAGGGTCCCAGGACCCCAGGCAGCAAGTCTTTGCCTCACCAGTGGCCCAGGGAACTGGGATGGGGGCAGGCAACAGACTAGGAAGAACACCTCAAACACTGAGCAGAGCCAAGACAGGCTTTGAGGTACAAAGGAATGGGCCTGGGGCCTGGCATCGCAGGATTCTAGAACAGACTACCTGCTAGTGGTCCTTTGGGAGTGGAGCCTCTGAGGAGCCAGGAGGTCCCACCTGGTACTCATAGTGAAGGGGGTCAGCTTAAGAGAGGCTGGGGGGAAACCTGAGGTGGGCTCAGCTGCCCCAGGGCTTGTCCTACGCCACCCTCAGGGAGGGGCCCTGATCTATGGCAAATACTCAGTTCAGTTTAGCAACAGCCCCAAGACAAAGAGGGCCAGAGGGTCTGAGGACTTAAACCATGCGTCTTCAAGGCCACTGTTCACACCAAGACACCCCAATGCCTCGCGCCTTCCTGACCAGCCAGGCCCCAATCCATAGACTCCCAGTTGAATAGCAGTCAGGCAGCCTCGGCCAACTGTGTGGACTACAGGCTACCCAGGAACAGTGGGGGGAGCAGCGGTCCTGAGGAGGACAAAGGACGGGAGGTGGAACTGATGGGGCCAGGTAAGACTGGTGGGGGGACGTACCGGAGTCTGCTCCTAGCAACTCCTGGACGGGGCACGTGGACACCTCTCAGAACCGAAGGTTGTCACAGAGCTGAGGACTAGACAACAGCTCCCCAACACTGCCCGTTCACTCACTGTGGGGCACAGGGCACAGGGAGGACCATTCACTGCCCCTCACCACCTCTGCAACGTGCTCCTTGCTCAGACCACAAATGCAGGTCTCAGCCCCAGCCCCTCAGAAGGTTCTGTAGGCACCAACTCCAGGCTTCCGTCCACTCATCATCTCCTATGAGAGCCCCATGCCAGCAGTGGCCCAGGGCCTGGACAATCCCCCACCTCTGCTTCAAACCTCAACCCTCCTCCCTCCTGCCACACTCCTAAACACGGTTCTCTACTAACAGGGGTGACCTTCACCCTCCCTCTGATAGCTTCAATGCCTCAGTGACGTCCAGGAGCCTAGGATGGTGGAGCCACCACGGTCAGCCAACCTCCTCAGATGTCAGCTCCCTGGCTAGGACACCCTGGGAGGGTCACATTGCTCACACCTAGAGTTCTGCTTTTCTGTCCAGCCATGGGATTGGTTGTCCTGGAAGCAGGAGGGAAGAGGCTGTTCAACACAACTTGTCCACTGAGCACCATGAAAGACTTCCAGAAGACTGAAGACCTGCATGGTACCTTCAACCCTGCAAAGCACCTATTCAGCTGTGATCTCATCTCTCAGCTGACAGTCACCACCAGGACTGTCTTTCCAAAGCAAAAATCTAACCACCTCTCCCCTGCTTAAAAACCATCAATGGCTCCCCAGTGCCTACATGGCAAAAATTTAACTTCTTAGTGTGGTAGTCATGGCCTGTCCACTCTGACCCTCACCCACCCCTCCAGGGCCTCATCTTGACCACCTCTTCTCCAACCACCCGGGACTGCTGGCCTTTCCCTGAGCCACGGGCTCCTCATACACTGTTTCCTGTGCCCAAAATGACCTTCCCTCTTCCTCCACCTGGAAAACTTCTCCTGCTCCTTCCAGGTCCAGTGCAAATGTCACTTCTTCTGGAAAGCCCCGTCAAGCTCTCCCTCCCCACCCACCCAAGACTTGCTCCCCATCTGCCCTGTGTGGTTTCTCCAGAAGGAAATAGAGCACTCCCCACCTTCCATCACAGTTAGGATCTGGGCCAGAGTTGCTCAAACTATTTGTGGCTAAGAGCCTTATTTTTATTTTATTTTTAATTTCCCAATCTGCTGCCTACTGAGGCTTTTGTAAAATACAAAAGAAACTGACACAGTGTTGCCAAATTGCAATCTACATTTCTCAAGGCTGGCTCTCCCTTCCTGTGTTTACCATGCTGAGGGAGCAGAACATGGTAACACAGGGGCCCACCAGCCAGGCTCTCCACAGCACTACCAAAGCCACTGTGTTCCTGGTGTGCCATCTAGTCATTTGTTTAACTTTGGACCTCCAGAGCTCAAGTGGGCGCTCCACGAACATCTATAGACCCAAACATTGGAGGCCATGCAATATAGACAGATGCCTGAACTAGACGTTCCCATTTCTCAAGTGAGTATGTAGAGACACAAAGAGGGAGGCCCGCCTGAGACCACAGCTGGCCAGTCTTGAACTCTCTCTGTGCCGACTTGCATCACAGAGATAGGACGTTGGACCCTAAAGTCTTCCAGTGCAACCTCCCCCTTCTAGCACAAGCCGCTGACAGCATCTCCCAAAGGAATCACTTACAGTAACCCTGAGGCAGTCTCGCTGATTCCAGAATCTGATGCACATTTCCCTAGCTGTGAGGCCTTGGATAGGATTCTCTGGGAAGTGCCAGTGGTTAACTACACACAGCTGCGAACCAAAAGGTTGGCGGTTTCAGTTCATCCAGAGGTGCATCAGAAGAGAAGCATGGCAATCTACTTCCTAAAAGTCTGCCACTGGAAACCCTAGTGAGTACACTTGTGTTCTGACCCACATGGAGTCACCATGAGCTAGATTCAACTCGATGGCAGCAGAGTCTTCACTAACACCAGCTTGGGTCCACACACCTATAAGCCACCTTCAGGTTTGGCTGTAATTGATGCTTTATAAAAGGCCTGGGTGCTGCTGACCCAAAACTCTATCCTGGATGCTACTCTCTTGTTCGTAAGCCCCCCTAGGCCCAACCTCTTCTCTTTGGGGTAATTCTATCCTGGCTACTAAGTTTGTTGGTTTCCTTTGGCATTGACCCTTTCCCTCCCTGCCCCACCCGTTCTAGAATGAGTTACTTCCTCCCTTCTCAACCCACCCCCCACCCCAGAACGTCTCAGCCCTCTCACACTCTTTTCCCTCTCTACCTGCCAGTCGGCTCAGGTGGGTGTGACTTCCTTTTAAGAGTACTGCCTTGTTCCTGTTAAGAAAACCTGCCCCCTTGGGCCGTGAAAGGCAGGGCTGCGCAGGCACGAAGCCCCTCCCCCGCCAGGGCCCCGACCTCTTGATACCTCTTGGCCAAGATGAAGAAGCTGGGTCCACAGAGTCTGCCCTGCCAGGCTGTAGCTGTTCTCATGCAAGCTTTACTCCCAGCTGGGGCCAAGGGTCCCGTCGTGGGCTGCTCCCCATGCCTCTGGGCCTGCCAGCTCCATCCCCTGGGAATCGGGCAGCAGGATCCTTCCTGGGCCCTCACTCCTTTCCCTAGAGGAAAGTGCCGAGATAGTGGGAGAAGCCACTCTGGGAAAGCTGACATTGTGGGGGCGGTTCCATATTTACTTGCTTAGTGACGTCCACACCAGCCCAGCTCCATGCCCAAGTCAAGAGTTGATCCTCCAGCCTGCTGGTCCACCCTCCTGCCCAAACCTGCCAAAAACCTGGAGAAGGAGCCCACAGACATTGTCCTCCTCCCCACCCCCAATTCCTCCCATCATCATCACCTAAGATGGGCTGCCTCTTGGGTGATGGCATCCCCTCAAGAGGGATGAGCACCCTGCTTCTGCAGATAAACCAGCGGCTGGCCAGCTGTCCCAAATGCACTCGGAGGTCCCCACTCTGCCTTGACTCCAGGAGAAGGGCTGGGGTGCAGAGGAAGGGGAGCTAGGTTTGGGGTTAGAATTTTATCATGGTCATACCCTCCATTGTATGACCTCCATCAAGTCACTTTCAGTCTCTGAGCCTCAGTTTTCTCTGCTGTACAATGGGAGGTTATGAGTCCTAGGCTGCCTGCCTCGTGGTGGTGGTTGTATTTGCTGTGGAGTCGGTTCTGACTCATAGTGACCCTGTACAGGGTTTCCGAGGCTGTAAATCTTTATGAGAGCAGAAAGCCTCATCTTTCTCCCGCGGAACCGCTGGTAGTTTCGAACTGCTGATCCTGAGGTTAGTAGTCGGATTCGTAAGCACTATACTACCAGGGCTCCAGAGAGAATCACAAGGTTATTTCAGTGCCGTGAGCATGCTTCCCCACTGCTCGCTTCCGCCCACCCAGGAGATGGCAACACTCCCACCTGACCCACAAGGGCGACCCAGGCCTTTCCTTCCAGCTTCACCTTTTCTCACAGGTACTGGGTGCTTCTCTCCCTGGAGCCTCCACCACCCCAGGGTTCTCAGGAGGCTGGCATTGCCAACACCCCCACTGTGAAGATAAGGAAACAGGCAGCTCTGAGAGGCAGCCTCCGGTGGGCAGGAGCAGGTCTGCACCTGAGACCACACTCTCTCTGGGGCACAGCCCTGACCCACCAACCTGCCCCCCAGCCCCTTCTTCCCCTACCAAGGGGCCAGCTCCAATGCCACTTTTACTGATTAAACAAGGGATCCCCTGGCTACTCAGAAACAGAAGCCAGGCCCACCCTATGAAGCCTCTATCCCAAGCCCACCTCCAGAACTGTTCCCTGAGACCTGTGCTCCGAGCCTTAGTGTGGAATGCCAAGTCACCCTCCTCTTTTCCCAGTCTACCTCTGCAAGTGGAACCACCAGACCCTCATCCTCTGCCACCTGAGTTCCTGCAACAGCTTCCTGCTCAGCCTCTTTGCCTCCAGCCTCAACCCGAGTTGTGGCCAAGGATCTCCTCATACAAACGTCAAGGGTCCCTGCTACCCAATGACAAAGCGTAACCTCCCCAGCTGTCAAAATCTTTTACCACCTGACTGGAGTAAAGCAACAGGGTTAAGCAGATGGGGTCAAGCAGTCCTGAGTTCGAATCCTAGCAGTGTCATTTATCATCTGTGAAAACTTGGGCATGTGACTCCATTCTCTAAACCTCTGTCTTCTAATCTGTAAAATGGGGAAATAATAACCGATGCCGGTTGCTATGGTGGTGATTAAATGAGACATGTATGTAAAGTGCTTTGCACACAATAAGGACTCATTCATTCACTCCACAGGTCTAAGAGATTCTACTATGTGTTCATGTAGCAGTGAGCACGACTTCACAAAAATCCCAACTCTCCAGGAACTGGCATTATAATGAAAGGAGATGGACGCAAAATAAATAAATAAAACATGTGCTACTTCCTACGTTGTATGACCTCCATCAAGTCACTTACCGTCTCTGTGCCTCAGTTTTCTCTGCTGTAAAATGGGAGGTGGTCACAAGGCCTACAGCTGCCTGCCTCATAGTAAGGGCTAGGAAAAGGTGAAGTTGGGAGGAAAGTCCTGGGTTGCCTTTGTGGATCAGGTGGGGCTGCTAAAGAAAATGATAAAACAGAGTAGAGAGAAGAATTGGGGGTCTGTGGGGGGTGGGGGGGAGTAGGAAGGAGTTGCAGTGTTCAAGAGGAAAATGCCCTTCAAAACCAAAAACAAACCCCCTGCCATTGATTTGATTCGGACTCAAGTGACCCTGTAGGACAGAGCTGAATGGCTCTGAAGCTGTAAATCTTAATGGAAGCAGGACTGCCTCATCTTTTTTTCGAGAAGTGGCTACTGGGTTTGAACCGCTGACCTTTCAGTTGGCAGTCCAACTCCAACACTCAGCCTACCAGAACATTTTAGCTTCAATAAAAGTGAAGAGATAAAAACTGCTAACTGATGGTACATGGAGGGGATTGCAATCATCGTAATGACACAAAGTGTATGATTTGTTGAATGTAGGACTGATGAGCTGTTCTGTAAGCCTTCATTCAATTCACACCAAAAAAAAAGTTTAAAAAAAAAAAAATGCCCTTGCGAAGGTGAAATTTGAGCAATGTTCTATTAAAGGTGAAAGAACCCACCCTGCAGAGAATGGAGGAAGGAGTGTCCTAGGGAGAAAGACCTGGAGGCAGGACAGGGTCAGTATGCTAGTCATTATTATTATTATTATTTTATTATTATTATTGCTATTGTTCTCTTTCCAGCTTCATCTCCTTCCGCCTCCTGCCCTGTACACATTCTCCAGGCAAGTGAACTTTTCAGCCCCTCTAGACACTGATGCCTTTGACTAATCATGCCCCATGGCAGAAATGCCTCTTCCTCCTTTTGCTGACTAAATCTGATTCATCCTATTCATCCTTCAAAACCCAGCTGACAGGCCTCCTCCTCCAGGAAGCCTTCCCTGACTTTGTGTCAATGGCTGTCACCCCAGCACCTCTCTGTTACTATCTGTAACCTTCTGGCCCTCACTCGCCTCCCACACTACAGCTGCAAGGTCTGCAGCCCTGGGTCTGGTACAGTCACATCATGTGTGCATGACCCACCTGGTAAATGAAGGCAGGCCTGAGTGACCCCCAAACTCAACAGGCCTCCCCTCTCCCAAAGCCTCAGCTCTGATGACACCTTTCAACGCAGACAGCAATATGCATCGGACACAGACTTTTTGTAAAATAACAACACTCTTTTTCAGGTTTCTTTGTGTCTTTTTTTTTTTTTTTTTCTTCCTGTATGGTTTGTCTTTCTGAAGTACTGCTAGGCCAACTGCAGGGGAGTTCCTCCCAGGCCCCAACCTGAAAACCACAGGGAACCGGAGCCTCAAAAGACTCACCAAGCCCAGCAGCGGGTAAAGAAGTATCAGACGCTGTCAGACCAGCCCTGGTGCCAAGCCCACCAGGCACCTTGGAGCCAGGAACCCCCTTGCTCAAATGCCAATGGTACCCTGCTGGAAGCTTCTCCAGTGAAGGCCTGCCAAACCCCATGTGATGTTTCATAGGGGCTTCTCCCTCCGGCTTCAGACTAGCAGGGTTCCAATCCTGCCAGAACACTGTGCAAAGATGAACCCTTTACCTCACTCTTGGAGCCTCAGCTTCCGCATCTGCAAGATGGAGATCGGCCTGTGTGCCTTGTGAATTTGTTATGAGTGCAGGGTACCATACCTAGTACCATACCTGGCACACATTAGTGTAGTTGGTGTTGTTAAGTGCCATCAGTCGAGTCAGTTCCAAATCATAGGGCTGAAAACCCTATATAGGGTTTCCGAGGCTTTAAATCTTCGTGGGAGCAGCAAGTCTCATCCCATGGAGTAGCTGGCAGGCTCAAACCGTGGGCTTTGTGGCTTGCAGTCCACTGCTTATCATATGGAGCCACCGCACTCCCCATTAGTGTTATTGTTGTTGTTGTTGTTAGGGACCGTTGAGTTGGTACCGACTCATAGCAACCTTATGCACAACAGAATGAAACAATGTCCAATCCTGGGCCAACGTCACTACCACTGCCACACTTGAAGCCATCAATGCTGCCATCTGGCCGATCCATCTCGTTGAGGGTCTTCCTCTTTTTCTCTGACCCTCCATTTTACCAAGCATGATATCATTCTCTAGCGACTGTTCCCTTCTGACAATATGTCCAAAGTATGAGAGACGAAGCTTAGCCATCTTGGCCTCAAAGGAGCACTCTGGCTGCACTTCTTCCAAAACAGATCTATTGGTTCTTTTGGCAGTCCATGGCACTTTTAGTATTCTCCTCCAACACCACAACTCAAAGGAATCAATTCTTCTACGATCTTCCTTATTCACTGTCCAGCTTTCGCATGCATATGAGGTTATTGAAAATACCATGGCTTGGGTCAGGCATACCTTAGTCCTCAAGCTGACATCTTTGCTCTTCAACACTTTAAAAAGTTCCTGTGCAGCAGATTTGCCCAATGCAATACGTCGTCTGATCTCTTGACTGCTACTTCCGCGAGTGTTGATAGTTGATCCCAGAAGAATGAAGTCCTTGACAACTTCAATCTTTTCTCCATTGATCAGAATGTTGTTTATTGGTCCAGTGGTGAGGATTTGTATTTTCTTGACATTGAGATGTAATCCATACTGAAGGCTGTGGTCTTTGATCTTCATTAGTAAATGTTTTAAGTCCTCTTCAATTTCAGCAAGCAAGGTTGTATTATCTGCATATTGCAGGTTGTTAATGAGTCTTCCTCCAATCCTGATGCCACGTTTTTCTTCATAGAACCCAGCTTCTCATATTATTTGCTCAGCATACAGGTTGAATAAGTATGGTGAAAGAACACAACCTTGTTGCACACCTTTCCCAATTTTAAAACATTCAGTGTTCCCATGTTCTGTTCGAACAACTGCTTCTTGGTCTAGGTACAGATTTCTTAGAAGTACAATTAAGTGTTCTGGAATACTCATATTTCTCAATGTTGTCCATAGCTTGTCATGATCCACACAATCGAAAGCCTTTGCGTAGTCAATAAAGCACAGGTAAACATCCTTCTGATATTCTCTGCTTTCAGCCAAGATCCATTGGACATCAGCAATGATATCTCTCATTCCATGGCCTCTTCTGAATCCAGTAATTTGAAAGTAGATCACCCAAACTTTCTTCCTGGTTTGTCTTAGTCTGGAAGCTCAACTGGAACTTGTCCACCATGGGGGACCCTGTTGATATTTGAAATATCAGGGGCATAGCTTCCAGCATCATAGCAACACACAGCAGCCATGGTGCAACAAACTGACAAGACTGGTGGTGGTAGCACACATGAAGCCCTCAATGAGCATTAGCTGTCTCCATCTCCTCTTCATCCCGGGATCTCCGACTTTCCATTCCTCCTGCTTTCTAGATCATATACTTTCTAGCTCAAAGGATATCTTGAGGGTCTGTTAAGTCTCACTTTCATCTCCAACCTAGAGCATCCTCTCATACACCTCTGAAACATGGTCCTCCTGTCTCTGCAGGGACACTTCTAATGACTCAATAGGTCAGCCAATTTGCCTGCCATGCTCAGCACCTCCTCACAGCTGGGCTCACCCATCCCAAGTGTCCACTGATCAGGGAACCATGAGCCACTATGATGTGCTGGGTGGGCACTGGGAATAGAACGGGAAGCTCAACCCAACCCAGCCACTTCCCACCGAGCTGATGGTTGAATGGAAGAACGAAGTAGCCATGAAGTAACGAATTACAGCGATAAACGTAAAACCACTACCGAAATGAGTGTTGCAGAAGAGAGGTGTGTGGGGCCCAGAGAGGTTGGAATGGAGGCTTTGGCCTGTTCAGGGTAACATCCTTGGAGAGCTGAAAGCTGGGGGCTGAGGAGGCAGAGCAGAAGAGCAGCCAGAACACCCCTTAGAAGAGAGTGATAGAGACTTCATCTTGTTTACTACGTACAATTCATCAGCAGGGAGCCATCACTGGAGAAGGGCAGACCCGGTAACACAGAGGGTCAGCAGAATCGAAGGAGACCTTTAAGGAGATGGATTGATACAGTGGCTGCAACAATGTGAGGCTGAAGCAGTTTCATTCCGTTGTATGTACAGTGGCTCTGAGTCAGAGCTAACCCAACAGCACCTCACAATAACCATCAGAAGAGAGAGCTGAATGCACAATCTGGGCCGACCGAACAGCACGAAGAAACATGACAAACAGAAGGGATGAAAGATGGGGTTCCCATGGGCTCTGGAGGTCAGCTTAAGGATTTCTGTCTTTCTCCCTAGATGGAGTAAATGGTTAACATGTTCAACTGCTCACCAAAAAGGTTGAAAGGCTGAGTTTACCCAGGGGCACCACAGAAGAGGAAGACCTAGTGATCTATTTCCCAAAAGATCACAGCCACTAAAAACCTCTATGGAGCACAGTTCAACTCTGACACACATGGAGTCGCCATGCATTAGAGTGGAAGGGAGGTAGCCCGTTAGGAAGCGCTTCCTGTTGACCTGGGGAGAGACGGCGATGGACAGGCATGGGCAGATTCAATTTAGATGATGATTTTTTTTTTATTTCTTTGCATTTAAGATAAGCACTGGACTGCTAACCATAAGGTCGGCAGTTCAAACCCAACAGCTATTCTGTGGAAGAAAGATGAGGCTTTCTGCTGTGAACATTTACAACTTCATAAACCCTAATACAGGGAAGCTGTAAATTGGAATTATCTTGATCATGGGTTTGGTTTTTAGAAGGGACAGCCAAGAAGGCAGGCCACAGACGTAGCAGGATAAACAAGTCTTGATTCCTAGTCCAGTGGTGTTTACCCCTTTCATTCCTAACAATAACTTGTTGCTGTTGTTGTTATGTGCTGTGGAGTCAGTTCCAACTCATAGTGACCCTGCATAGGGTTTCCAAGGCTGTAAATCTTTACGGGAGCAGAAAGTCTCATCTTTCTCATGCGGAACAGCTGGTAGTTTCGAACTGCTGACCCTGATGTTAGCAACCGGACCAGGGAAACCCTGTGTGAGTCTGAGAGAGGAAAGATGAGGATGACAGAATTCTTACTTAACATCAAGGAGAGCAAACTTATGAAATAACATCACTCTGTAGGATGAGCACCAGACTGCAAACTGTGGAGTCAGTTCCGACTCATAGTGACCCTATGAGTCCACCGGCCACTCTGTGGGAGAAAGATGAGGTGTTCTGCTCCTGCAAAGATTTACAACCTTGGAAACTCGACGAGTTAGAAGCTACTCAACAACACTTAACAACAAAGGGGACTAGATGTGGCACTGTCAGAGAAGCTCTGGACTGGTAATCCCTAGGTTGGCAGTTCAAACCCACCAGCCGCTCCTCGGAAACCCTAGAGTCGCTACGAGCCAGAACCAATTCAACAGCACTTACCAACAAGGGAGACTAGAAGACAGAATTATAAGGACAGGTCAAAAAGAACAGATTGATGGCTGATCCAGGGCTCCTGAGACTTAGATGGGAGTCCTTCACTTTTGTAAATGTCATCAAGTGAGACAACCAGACCCTGGCACTAGTTGTGCTGAATGGACCTGGGTAGGGCCTGCTGGACAATCCATATACTCCCAGGACAGTCCTGTGGTAGTAACCCCAGCGAGGAAGAATGAACACTGTGTAAACCTGTTGCCAAGCCCTGGGCTGGGAGCTTTATCTTGCTATCTCATTTAATCTCACAACTGCTATGCCAGGCAGGCTTTCGTTGGCCCCATTTTAGGGATGGAAAAATCAGATTCAGACAGGTCACAGGTAAGCATGCAAATTCCAAAATTACAAAGATATCATGAGAAGGAGGAAGGACCCCAGCAGAGAAGTAGCTCTTGCCCCTATGAGAAAGTAATGGGCTTGGCAGGGCTCCCCAGAAGGGAAGGTTTTTAGACAGCTGCCAAAGAGAATTTGTCAGCCTTTCAGAGTGCTGGTGGGTAAAAGCCAGGCCCTGCTCCCCACCAAGGAGACCCCAGACCACTACTTCTGGTCCATGGAGTCCAGACTCCTGTCTCCACCCCTGCAAAAGTCCCCACTTTCCTTCCTCTCATGAAAAAAATGAAAGCTTGGGTGCATTAGGCATCATGCTCTATGGAAAATACTTTTGCCCCAGCACACACAAAACACCCTAAGTTTATAGGATTTCCAGGCCTCCAGAGCAATCTCTCATTATTGCTTCCTGTGTCCAAGCACAAAGAACTGGGTGTTTCCTTTCTGTCACTCTTAATTATAGACCACTGGCTTTCTCCACACAAGGCAAAGAAGGGGTAGTTTAACCTTTTCTTCCCCAAGTCCCTGATCATCCTGATCATCCTGATCATCCTGGGGGTCTAAGCCCCTAACTCCCAACCAGGCTCAAGACCCTAACAACTTTTCAGCCGGCTTGGCTCACAGTCCAAGAAAATGTTAGTATTTTTCCAATAGCAACTTGCCCAGGCCATGCCCGCCTTGAAGGAGAAAGGTCACTGGGCCAGGGCTGCTAAGTTTCCGCAGAGTACCTTGGGGACTGGGAGTGGGGAGTGAAGGTGACACCAGGTCCACACAGCAAGTGAGACTGAAAATGTGTTAGAAACGGCCTGCGGCTCCGCCACTTGCAGCGGGAAGAGGTCGGCAGCGTTGGGAGAGGCTCCCTTGGTCGTCGGCAGCAAGCCCCAATGCCCAGCCGAAAGTGGCCCAGAACTAGGCCAGCTGCCCGCTTAGCCCTCCGGCCCCGGGCGCCCCGCCCCGCGCGTGTCACCGCGCTCTCACTGCAAACGCTCCCATTGGCCGGCGGCGCCGTCCGTCAGAGCGCGGGACGTGCGCGCCGAGAAAAGGCTACATTGTAACAAGGCGAGTGAGCGAGCAAGCTAGCGAGCGCGAGCGGGGAGGAAGGAGGCGGAGGGGCGGCCCCCGGATCCCGCGGCGGCGGCGGCGGCGGCGGTTACCTGCCGAGGGTTAACCTCCCTCGGGCCCGGGAAGAGCCGCTCCCCACCCCGCACCCACACCCGGGACCCCCGCGCCCC
>NW_006408593.1:10494861-10539184 GCF_000296735.1 Chrysochloris asiatica | reverse complement strand
TTCAGCGCCAGCCTCGACGCGGCGGCGGCGGCGACTCGCTGCTGCTCTCCTCCCCTGCTTTGACCACCATCTTATTAGTACAGGAAATGACATGGAAAACGGAAGAAAGCGGCGTTTGGGGCAGACGCGGACCCCCCAATTCAGGGGCCGGAGCCGGGACTCACCCGCCACGTCCCAGCCCGGCCCGGGAGAGAGCGCCCGGGGCCCCTTCGGCCCCCACCCGCGCCCTGCCGGAGGGGAGACCCGAGCTCCTGGCAACCTAAAGCAGAGGGCGAGGTTTTATAAATCGACCCGGGAAAAAAGCGAGAACAAATAAATGGAAAAAAAGAATAGGTTAAAAGAACTTTCCAACTGGGACACTTTCGAGGGGGTGGAATTAAAAGTTCTAGAATTTTAAGAAGTCTTTCCAAGGGGGCACCCGGACTCGTCAGGCTCCGACATTGCCCCCTTTGAACTACAAAGTCAGGGAACCGAATGAGTTTATAATTTTAACCCTTTCGTGGCAGAGCGTTTCGCCTCCGTTGCCCACAGCAGGCCCCCTGCCAGTCCCGTTTAACCCTTTGAATGCCCAGTAGTTTGGAGACGAAGTGGAGGGTAAAACCTAAAGTCTTATCCGAAAACGAGATTAAGGGGCTTGGAGTTCGTTAATAATGCTAACTACGTGGTGCTGCAGTTTTTAAACGTCGTGAACCGCATGGTGTCCTTCCAATCGAATTTTGTTACGGAGAGTCTAAGAACTGGGATCGGTTAGTCTCTAGCTGTCTTGGAAAAGGTGTGTAAACCGCGCTCACTAGCTCGGTTCCTCAGCTTCTCCATCTGTGAAATGGGATTCGACATTACACAAGGACAGGACGACATTTCGTAAAATCACAAAGTGCTTAAATGCCTGGAAGGCATCCCTCGACGCAGGGAAAATCTTTGACGAGGTCAAGGGGCCACTGGATGGAATCCTAACCAGAACAGGCATTCCCAAAACTAGTCCCATCTCCTGGAATTGCCTGCAAGCGGTGGACCAAATGCGAGGCCTCGACTACCCAGCAGGGCAGGGATACACGGACTCCAACACAGGGTCCCCAACGCTCTCTTCGAAGTTGCCTGCAAGATTCGATCCCAGTTGGGCGGGGCGCTGACCAGTGAAGGGCGCTCTTTCCCCTCAACGTACACCGAAGCCCAGCAGGAGCAGGCGCTGGGGGTCCCAGATGTGCTGCCCCCTGGGGACCTCCTTTCCGGGATGGAATGTATAGTCAGCCCCCTTTCTGTTTGAGAGCCTGACTCCCAGATGAGCGTTCAGGGTCAGACCCTCATGTTCCGGAGGCTGTTTGCACATCATCATCTCTCTCCCTTGACTTTGACATCAAAAACAGCTTCTTGGAATTGCCCTCTACTACTTGCTGTGTTTTCTGAAATAAATCACTTCACCTCAATTTCTCCATCTGCATGTGAGGAGCTATGAATGTATTTAGAGCACCCATTTGCTCAAGAAACAGTAATTAACAATGCCACCATTAAGTGACATTCCATACAACTACATAAATTTCCCAAGTTAGCATTCTTCCCAAGCCAGGCAGAGGGCTGGGTTCTGGGAAGTATCAAGTTAGACCCCATCCTTGTCTTAGGTCTCCCTCTGATCAGGAGATAGAGACACTGAAGGTGAGCTTAGGTTAATTCAGTAGTTAATGCATAGGAGCTGTGCTGCCTATTGGAGGCTAAATACAGAAGAAGACGCACACACACACCGCCTCACCCCTTCACCCCAGCTCCAGGAAGGGGTCATTTGCTCCCTTGGAGAAGTTTTCTGCAATTTCCACCAAAGGTGGAATGGCATTCTGGGAAGACAGACAGCGTGAACAAAGACCTATAGATATCAAAGTGTTTGCCATGGAGTTTGATGTCATTAGAATAGAGGGAGTGGGTCAAAGAAACCAGATGTGAAATCAGAAAGAGAAGCGGAGAAAGGGCAAGGGCACAACCCAAAATGCACACAGGTCTTTAAGAGGAGTTCCTGAGCAAGGCCAGGGAGCTGGGTCTCTAGTTCATCCTCACCTCACCCCCGCTCCCACCTCCATCCATTTGGACTGCCTGGCTGGGTCACAGGAGCAGTGATCCTCAGCTGTACCCGCAGGGTGGCACTGGGCAGCTGGCACTGCAGGCATCACATTTAGGCTTGCATGGGACCGTGAGAGTACAGAGATGCTGAGTGGTCCAGACTTGCGTGCCCACACAGTGGGACATGGGCACATGACTCCTGTCCCTGCATGGCATCAAGATTTGGGCTCAAGGATCCTGCATCTGCCCTCAAAAAAACTGCCCCTCAGACCCAGGATCAAGACAAAGACACAAGGCAGCACCTAGTACAAGGCAGGGGAGTTGCTGGAACCATCTCAAAAGGGAAGCCAGAGGTAGCCTGAGGTTTGGCACAGGTGCCCTGGATTAGTGTGGACAAAAAGTGGCCCTGAGGGCTGAATATATGCACCACAGATAAAGCAAGTCTTGTGAGGCTGTGCCTCAGCTTCTCTCTCTGGGCTGAGTAAGGCTAGAACCCAAAAAGTAGGGATGGGAGCTTGACTGGAATTTCCAGAGAACTGGAACTCACTTGGTGCTCCCCCATGCCTTCCCCCAGTCTGCAGCGTCAGAGGTTGGGGAGGAAATAAGAGATGACGTGAATGGAACCTTTATCATTTGACTTGCTCCGTTATCTAAGGCACATGTCATTTTTACAAACAGGAAAACCATGTTCAGGGAGGTTAAGAAACTTGTCCAAGGTCACACAGCTAGTTGGAAGTAGGGTGACATTCAAACCCAGGTCCACCTGACTCCGCTGCTTAGTGTCTTCAACACTTGAACATTCAGACTTATTGTCCTCGCCGCTAATTAGCATTTCCACCTATGGTTAGTGAAAGATTGCCCTGATTTTTCTCTAAGGCGAAGTGCACTAAAGGGCCTGTCTAGAGCTTTGTGATTGGAGGCCAGGTGACTTACCCCTGCAGAGTAATATGAAATCCCAGCCACTTCCAGGTTCCTACAAAGTCATTGGGATGCTCTGAGTGATTAAGCCCAGCTCTTTGGAAGGAAAAATCAATCTGAGACCTTTTCCTCTACTACTACCAACACTCAAGCAAAATATGCATCAAGTGAGCTGCAAGTTGAATGCCCCCTTGGGCCCTGGAAGGAATAGTCCTTGAATATTTACTTCCCCATTTGTTGTAAAACAACGTGGTTGTTTATTGCATTAATTAATGTGCCCTTGTAAAGTCTGAAGGGAGACATTTCATTCAGGATTTAGGATCTAGAAAAGATTAAAATAAAAACAAACTGTATCTCTCCTGAGGAACTGGCAAGTATCATCTTTGTTAATAAGAAGAGCTCTGTAACTGATCAGGCTTCCCTTTTTGCACATACTGCCAGGAAGCTCAGAGCCAAATTCCTCCCTTATTCTCAACAATTTTGGCAGTTACTTCCTCCTCATTCCTGTTCTCCCACTTGTAATCCTACTGGCTCAACCTTGTTTTCTTTACCTTGTATTAAATACATCCCCCTTTTTAGTGGCAAGAAATAAATATGTAAAGTAAATCCACACTTGGAAGAAAAGTTGAAGGGACCTGGTTTCCATGGGTCTTGTGTGTAAGCCAAGCACAGTTCTGCTCTGGTCTTGTCCACTTGCCCAACAGCTGAGGGATCCGTCTCTTGGAAGGAAAGAGGGACTGGCTTAGAACCAGGGGATTCCTCGTTCAGCTACCGAAGACGAAGACAGCTACGATTAAAAAGACCGGGGTTAGATAATCGTGGCTATTTCTTGCTTTATTAACAAGCAGCTAGCATCTCTCCGATCATCTCTTCAAGAGGCATAAACCACCGTTCCTACGCCACCCAAAGTATCTCCTGTTGGACACTCCTCTTTTCTACAGAAACTACTATCACTTGTGACATGCCAGGGAAGGCAAAGTGATCCACAGGCAAGGCGTGGTGATCTGAGGCAAAACCAGGTGGTCCACAGGGTTGGTACAGGAATGAGGGAGCAACTTTAAGTCACCAGGACAGGGGCAGAGCATCTTCATCGATGAAAAGGAGCCAACCATCCCAAGAGTTGACTAGAAGAAGCTTGTCTGAGATCATCCTGTTTTTAAAATTAAAACCCTACATCGCAGGAGCCCCTCCTAGTGTTGGATTTCTTTTGTAAATTACTTGACCATACCTGTGTCCATTCTAAATGAAGGCTGTGCTTCTTTCTTATTGATTTATAAATGCACTTGACAGATCCAGGATGACAAAAAGCCTTTGAAATATGTAATGCAATTTATTTTCTCAGTTCAGCATTTTTTATAACTTTATTTATGGAGTCTTTTGCTACTTGGGAAATTCACTGGTTTCCCTCTAGGGTTTTGTGGACATGCTTAGAAAGACCTTCCCCTTCAGCAAAATTTAAAAACATTCTTCTAATTTAGTTCTATTGTTCAATCTGTTGTATTTAAATATTTGATCTGGCTGGAATTTATTTTTGTACAGCATATAAGGAAGAAATCTGACTTTATTTTCTTGATAGACAGGTAGTTTTCCCAACATCAACTATGGGATGGTTGGTGGTGGTTACGTGCCGTGGAGTCAGTTCTGATTCATAGTGACCCTGTATCAGGTTTCCGAGGCTATAAATCTTTATAGAGCAGAAAGCCTCATCTTTCTCCTGCAGAATGGTTGGTAGTTTTGAACTGCTGACTTTGAAATTAACAGCCAGACTCCTAACTACTCTGCTACCAGAGCTCCTTAACTACATGATAATTCATCCATTTCTCATTGTTTGCAGTACTATCTGTATCGTGTGCTAAATTTCCATGCTATATATGTCTCTATCTCTAGCCTATTAGGTGTCATTGATCATTTTTATTTATACAGGAGCAGACTATTTGAATTACTAAAGCTTTATACCCACCATTCATCATCAAGTCGATTCTGACTCACTCATAGTGACCCTGTAATACAGAGAACTGCTCCATAGAGTTTCCTAGCTGTAAATCTTTTAGGGAGCATATAACCTCATTTTTTTCCAGCAGAGTAGCTGATGAGTTTGAACCACTGATCTTGAGGTTAGCATACTAGTACCTAATTCACTGTGCCACCATATCTCCTTATAGTTTTATAGTGCAATCCAATATAGTTGTCACTAGGTGCCGTAGAGTCTGCTCTAACTCATATCTACCCTAAGTACAACTGAACAAACTATGGCCTGGTTCTGCACCATCCTTCAAACTGTTAAGTTTGAGCCCATTGTTGTAACCACTGCATCAATCCATCTCATCTCACCCTCTACTGTACCAAGCAAGATGTCCTTCTCCAAGGACTGGGCCCTCCTGATAACATGTCCAAAGTATGTGAAACATAGTCTCATCGTCTTCATTCTAAGGAGCAGTCTGGCTATACTTCTTCCAAAACAGATTTATTCATTGTTCTGACTGTCCAGGATATATTCAGTATCCTTCACCGACATCATAATTTAAAGGCATCAAGTCTTCTTTATTCATTGTCCAGCTTTTACATACATAGGAGGTCATTGCAAATATCATGACTTAGGTCAGGAACACCTAAGTCCTCAGAGTGACATCTTTGTTCTTGAATACTTTAAAAAGAAATTTTGCAGCAGATTTGCACAATGCCTAATACAAGTAGGGTATAGCCCCCACTTTCCCTTATCTCTTTATTATAATTAATTTGTTATACTCCCAAGAGGTTGTTGTTGTTGTTAAGTACCGTGGAGTCTTAGTGACCCTGCACAGGGTTTCCAAGGCTGTAAATCTTTACGGGAGCAGAATGCCTCCTTTTTCTTGTGTGGAACCACTGGTAGATTCGAACTGCCCACCTTGAAGTTAGCAGCCCAATTTGTAACCACTACGCTACCAGAGCTCCTTGAGGTAGCAACGTAGCAACTTTTAACTCCATGTTTCTAAATTCTATGCTTATATTGCTAATTTTTGGAGTCTGATTCAAACTCACCAACTTGCTCCTTGGAAACCTTATACAGGGTCGCTATGGGTTGGAACCGACTCACTGACATTTAATCACAACAGTTGCTAGTTTTTTATGAATCCATTTTAGACGTTATCTGTTGATTTCCTAACTGAGAAATTTTAGTTCACTTACATTCCCTCTTCCCTTCGCCCATTCCTTCCCATACACTTAATCTGATAACATCTTAATTTTGGGGTTTACCCTTCCTCAATGTTTTTATTTGTAATGTAGTGGTGTGAACCACTAAGCCAAAGACCTACTGTAGTTGAATTTCTCTTGTATGACAGCTTTTTTGGTTTTCCTCAGATTAATAGTAGACTTTTAATTTTTTATTATTTAAAAAAATGATAGGTTAGGTTTCTTTTATTATTGTTTATAAAAAAACATCTAATATACTATGGGCTGCCAAAAGAATGAACAGACAAATCAGTCTTGGAGGAAGTAAGTCCAGAATGCTTCTTAGAAGTGAGAATGGGGAATTCCACCCGGCTTCCTTTCGACACATCATTAGGAGGAATCGCTTGCTGGAGAAGACCCTCTCATGCTAGTTTTAGAGAGGGTCCTCAACAAAGAGGAAGAGCCTTAAAAGATGACACAGTACCTATAACTGCTCTGTCATACGTAAGGTCGCTGTGAAATTACAGCCTTCTTAGTGGCACCGAACAACAAGATTTTACACACTCTCCAACTCTCTTTAAAGTGCCTTTCACAGCAATTTTCAACATTCGCCAACCTGCTGGATAATAAATCGGGACCATTTGTTTTGTTTTCCTGGAGTCTTTTGTTTTCTTTCTTTTAACCAAGAATCAGCAGAGTTTCTGAAAAAAAAGCAGCCGTCTATATTACAGTGTTTGCGAGCCACCTGTCTATCCTTGTTTTGTTTGGTTTTCACAGCCCTTATTTGCAGCATGATCTTGAGATGTTGCTCGAACCCACAGCTTGTTCATTTTTTATTGCTGAGTAGCTTTCCATTTTGTGGCTATATCACAATTTCTACCTTTTTATTATACTTTCCGGGAGATTTCCATGACCTCATCCTGCCTTGCGATATATTTTCTAAAAATTCCTTTCACCTTTCATGTTTTAAATTTCATGGGTTCTTTCTTGTCGTCTGATTGCTCAATTTCCCAAACTTTCTTTATTTTGAATGGATGCGTTATTTTCCCTTCGCTAAGCCTTTGATCACCCTGTTCTCTCTGTTATCTGCTTCTTTTGAGCTCTTCTCTCCTGCTTCTTGTGTTCCTTTTCATGTCGGGGCAGTCTTCAGCCTGCTGGTGAGCGAGCGTTAGCTGCCTTTCATTTTGGAGAGTGGCTGACAGGCAGCCCTGTGTGTCTGAATGAGTGGGGTCTGTAGACGTGGTCTCCCTGTAGGGTGAAGACCCTGGGTTTTGACTGAGTAGCTCCCAATGTCTATGTGTGTAACATAGGTCTTCCTTCTGAATCACTATTACTCCAAAAGTTAGTCCTCCACTCCATCCAGTGTGTGTGCCTGCAGTGGATGGGTGGGCAACATTTGTTCTGCAGTCAGTTCTGACATATGGAGACCCCATGTGTGTCAGAGTAGAACTGTATGTGTAACCTGAGCTTTCAGAGACTCCAGACAGCTGTGTGGGACCAGGTGTTGGGCTGCTAACCGCGAGGTCAGTGGTTCAAAATCACTAGCTGCTCATGGGAGAAAGATGGAGCTCTCTGCTCCCGAAAAAACTGTCTTTCTTGGAAATCCTATACAGGGCTCACTGTGGGTGGGAATCAACTCAATGGCAGTAGGCGTGGATTTGGGGGTTTACATCTAAGGTGGAATCTTGTTTTCCTGCTTATTTGAGGGTGGTTTTCAAGACAAGTAGATGGATGCATCTCACTTCCCCTTCTCGAGAATGGTTATTGCTAGTTGCCACCGAGTGACCTCTGACTCATGCGCCACATGTGTGCAGAGAGGAGTTGCTCCAGATAGTTCACGAGGGTGTGACCTTTTGAAAGCAGACCACCAGGACTTAATTCAGAGGCACTGTTGGGTGACTTTGAATGATCAACTTTTTAGTTAGTAGTCCAGCACTTTGTGCAACCCAGGGAGGTGGTGTTATGTGCTTTCAAGTTAATTTCAACTTCTGGTAGCGCAGTGGTTACGAATCGGGCTGTGAACCGCCAGGTCAGCAATTCGAAACTCCCAGCTGTTCCGCGGGAGAAAAGATGAGGCTTTCTGCTCCCATAAAGATTTACAGCCTCGGCAACCCTGTACAGGGTCGCTATGAGTCGGAACCGACTCCACGGCACTTAACAACAACAACAACCCTATCTATAGGACAGAGCACTGCCCATAGGGTTTTCTTGGCTGTCATCTTGAGTGGAGAACCAATAAAGTAGAAGGTCAGCAAGAAAGAGGAAGACCCTCAGTGACCACCCAGATTAACACAGGGACTGCTACAATGAGCTCCAACTAACTACCAATGATTGTGAGGATGGTGCAGAACTGGGCAGTGTTTTGTTCTGTGGTACCTAGGGTCACTATAAGAGTTCTGGAGTTACTGAGACTTTGAGATGATAATGCAGAGAATTCCCATATGCCCCTCAGCCAGTTTCTCCTTTTATTAACATTGCATATTAATCAGAAGGGCCCCGGG
Source organism: Chrysochloris asiatica (assembly GCF_000296735.1). Lineage (NCBI taxonomy): Eukaryota > Metazoa > Chordata > Mammalia > Afrosoricida > Chrysochloridae > Chrysochloris > Chrysochloris asiatica. Next base: position 10,530,569 of record NW_006408593.1, on the reverse strand, counting down.
GACCCAGTGAGTTACCACTGAGTTGCTAACCAGAAGGTCAGCAGTTCATGGGAGTAAGATGGGCCAGCCTGTTTCCGTAAAGATTTACAGCCTTGGAACCCCCACAGCGCAGTTCTGCTCGGTGCCGTATGGTTGCGGTGAGTCTGAATAGACTCGATGGCAGCAGGTTCTGTTTTCCGGTTTTATATTAATATGGCACATTTGTGAAAATTAAGAAACCATAGTGATACATGATTGTTAATTAGAGCCGTATTTTGTTGAGATTTCCTTTGCTTTTAACTTAAAGTCCTTTTGCGGTTCCAGGATCCAACATTACATTTAATTGTCATGTCTTCTTAGACATTTCTTGCCTATGACAGTTCCTCGGGCTTTTCTTGATTTTGATGACTGTTATGGACTGAATGGGGTCCCCTGAAAATATGTGTTGTAAATCCTCACCCCTAATACCCTGGTGTGGTGCTATAGGCTAAGCACTGGGCTGCTAACCACAAGGTTGGTGGCTCAAACCCACCAGTAGCTCCTCAGAAACCCTATACAGAATCGCAATGAGTCACAACTGACTCGACTGGCACTTCACAACAAAAATACCTGTGGTTACAATCCCATTTGGGGATTATAACAAAATCATCTTTGTTATGATACTTGGGCAGTATTAGTAGAGGGTGTGTTATAAATCAATCTCTTTTGAGCTATAAAAGAGCAGATGAACAAGCCAGCCAGCAAGCAAGCAGAGATGTGAGAAGCCAGATACATGAGCTCGCCAAGGAACCCAGAAACAGAAACTGAGAAGAGACAAGCACCGTCCCTCACAGCCAACAGAGAAAGTCTTCCTCCAGAGTCAGTGCCCAGAACATGGACTCCTAGCCTCCTGGTGGTGGTTATGTGCTGTGGAGTCGGTTCCGACTCATAGTGGCCCTGTACAGGGTTTCCGAGGCTGGAAATCTTTACGGGAGCAGAAAGCCTCATCTTTCTCCCACGGAACAGCTGGTAGTTTTGAACTGCTGACTTTAAGGTTCGCAGCCTGATTCGTAACCACTATTGCTACCAGAGCTCCTTGATTGTGAAAAGTCCTAGTGTGGAGTTGTGGGTTACTGTGCTGGATTGCAAAGTAGGTTTGAACTGCAAGGTCTGTGTTTCAAGCTCACCAGCCACTCCTCGGAAACCCTAAGCAGGGTCGCTATGGGTCGGAACCAATTCGACAGCACTTAACAACATTAACAGATTATGAAAAAAGGAAAATTCTGTTTGTTAAAGTCATTCACTTGTGGTCTTTCTGTCAGAGTAGCACCAGAGAACTAAGACAATGCCCTTGACAGTTTTGAGGGCACTGCTCAGGGATTTTGCAGGATGCCCTTCTGTTGGAATTTGTCTGATATTTTTTTCATGGTTAGATGGGGTTACTGGTCTCTGGAAAGAAACCACTGGGATTTTGATGAGCATGCCATTAAATATATTGGATTATTGGAGGAGAATTGACATTTCCATAACATTGAGTTTTCCCTCAGAGATGTGGTCCATTTCTTCATTGTATTCAAGTCTCTTTTTATGATCTTCAGTGAAGTTTTATAGTTGGCTTCTGGTGGGTCTAACATATTTCTTGTTATAAGTTTATCTTTAGGTATTTTATAGCCCTTGCTGCTATTGCAAGTGGAATCTTTTTCAGTTACATTTATTTTCTAAGTTGATCTTGCTATATTGGAAAGCGATTGATTTTTATAAATTTATATTCTGAGCAGCTAGCTTACTAAATTCACACGTTGTTTTCAATAGTTCTTAATTGGTTTGCTTAAACTTTTTTTTGACAGAAAACAATACTTTCATGCAAATAATTTTGTCTCTTCTTTTAAAAATCTTAGTGAATTTTCTAGTATTCTTTGATTAGTTAAGCCTCTAAAATGCTGTTGGTTAGGAGTGAAGACAAGTACGCTTTTTCATTACCGACTCCGGTTAGTCACCTGTTATGAGGTTTATCTTAGGGTTCTGATAATCGATTATATTTTAGAAATGTCCTTCCTCTCTTATTTATAGTCAAAGTTTATACTAGGAATAGAAATAGAATTTTAACAATGTCTTTTTTTAAGTTGTCAAAATCATCACCTATTTTTCTACACAGCCTCTAAATGCAAACAAAGCCTACTATTGGCTTTGATCATTGTTCAATCGTTTTCGAGTTCCTAGAATACAAAAAGCCATGGGAGTTATGTCTTGAATATGCTGTTCCATTCAAATTGCTAGTATTATAGTTTCCGTGTAAATGGGCTTTGTCAGCTTTGGAGTTGATTTTCTGTTAGACTCAAACTTATTTTTCTAGTTGCTCCTTGTGCATAATAGTTTAAGATTATTTTATTAATGCCATATGCTCATGCATAAGACTATTTAATGTTTTCTCCTGTTTCCTGCATTAAGTCTAACTCAGTGTTGGCCTTTTGGTCTGGTGAGTCCATTCAGGCTGCTGATCTGGCTTTCCTCGCTTATCTAGAGAGTTTTCACTGTCCCAATTTCTAAACAAAGGATGAGCTTGAACACTATCAGCAGCTGATGTGAGCCCTCTCCACAACCATGTGGGTCGATCACTGACTGCCCCATGTGTGCAGTTGTGACTCAGTGGTAGAATCCTCACCTTCCACAAGGGAAACACAGATTTGATTTCCTGACATTGTACCATATGTGCAGCTGCCAAACATCTGTCAGTCATTGGAGCCTTACATGTGGCTGTGATGTTGAACACATTTTAGCAGAGCTTCCAGACAAAGAGAGACTAGGATGAAAGGCCTGGTGATCTAATTCCAAAAATCAGCCAATGAAAACCTTATGGAGCACAATGGTGCAATCTGCAATGGATCATAGGGATGGCCTGAGACTAGGCAGCATTTTGTTCCATTGTGCCTGGGATCGCCATGAGTCCGGGAACTGACTTCAGAGCAGCTGATGACAAGTCTGGTCCTCTGAGTGTGGGCAAAGGTATAGAGAAGAGTTGCAGAGGGGTTGTGCCTCAGGGTGCCTGGGCCCTGAAGATGGGGGCTCTATCTTAAACAATACTGGTGGTTGTGGAATATTCTGGTAGCAAGAACAGACCTACATGATTTGGCATGTTGCCTGTGTCAAACAAAACCGAAGCATTGGGGTGTGTGTGCTGAGGCCATCTACTCTGTGTGCAGGGTATCTGAGAAATTGCCCGAGTTCTTAATTTTGCTCCCTATTGACTTTGTTGCACAACCTTAACACTCTTACAGACTCGGTCATCTGTTCATTAAGTGTCTGTCTCACTAGTACTCTAGCTAGGGCTATGGGCACCAATAGAAGGGAAGAAGTTACCAAGGGAGGAAATTTCACTGCTATGCAAAGCTCCGTCATCGAGTCTCAGAAACCAAACCTGAAACTGGTTCGATGATAAAAGTAAAGCATGTTGGCTCTTAGAACAACAACAAAAATACTGGGTTAGGCTTCAGGTCAGGGTTGATCCAGGAATCTATCTTTCTCCATCTCTCTACCCATGAAGAAAGAGAAAACCCATAGCCAACAAGTTAGGAGAACTAGAAGAGGAATTATTCTTGGAACTAAGTCAGCCATAGTGCTAACTGCAGCAGCGAAGCCCAGGAAGATAAGATATCCTCTGGCTTGGTGACAGGATGTCTCTGGTGTCCTCCACAAGAGAAAATTCAGTAAAGGTACCAGATAGGAACAGGTTGGGGAGAAAGTGGGAGGTGAGGAGTTAGAAAGCACAAGTCAATTATCTGTTTGAATGAATGGAGAATTTTTTTGTTGTTTTAATGAATTGGAGAAAATTGGGCATGTTCCCAGTGCAAATGAATAGAACCACTGGAGAAGGCACTGTTCACTGTATTTAGACGCTTCTTCCTAGTTAGCTGGGTAACTCCTCTATCAGTATCGACCTCAATGTCTTTGCATCACTTTAAGATCAGACCATGACTCACTGATGGATGAGTGAAATGGAAGAGGAAATGGCTGTGGCTTCAGAAACTTCAGGGGCCCTGGGGACACAGCAGTTAGGGATCCGTAACTCAATGTGGCAGTGTAGGATGAAGCACTGGACTGCAAGATTAGTTTGTACTGCCAGGTCGGCAGTTCAAACTCACCAGCCACTCTTAGGAAACACTATATAGGGTTATGAGTCGGAACCAAATTCCACAGCACTTAATAACAACAACAGACAGCAATGGGTCATAAGCATTACTCTTCTTTTTAATTTGTAAAGTCAAGGGATGTCTTCCATGAGTCTCAAGGGTCCTTTCAATTTTTTAATGTTTAAAAATGAACATTTAGCATGTTCTTTTTTAATGACAAACATAATACATATATTGAAGAAAACTTAAGAAACCAAGAACAAAATACTAAAATAAAACCTCAGTCTTACCAATCAGAGGTAAGATTTTCCAGTTTGGCATATGCCTAACTTCAGAGCTTGGTTTATGCCCTTTTGGTATAAATGCAGTGGGGCATGCACTATGGGTTGTCAGTCTCTCTCCACTCCTCTCTGCCTTTGCTTGACTGACAAAGTCCTGGTTTTGTTGAAATGTTCACCTGCCTCGTAATCATGGGCTCAGAAAAGCACCCTCCTCCACACCAGGGCTCCAGGGAATCCAACCATGATTGGTCAAAAATGGCTGTCTCATTCCTTCTCCTGTGATTGGTATAGACACAGACATGTGATACAATTCTGGCCAATGAGCTGCTTGATTCCCTTGCTCTGAGACCCACAAAATCTCATGGTCTTTTTTCTGCCATTCTGCCGGGCTGAGGCATTCTGGGAGCTGCTGCAACCAGCTCACAAAGAAGCAGGAGCCAGGCTGAAAATAGAAACCAACGCTAACGATGGAACTTGTGTAGCATTATTGAGCACTCTTACCCAAACACCTCTGGAACTCCGTATCACTTAACTCCTATTGTACCACGTAATAAACTACCCTCGCTGTTTTGAACTATTTTTGAATAAGTATCATTATTTGCCTCTGGAAGCATTCTAGTCATTGAAATATAATCACACTGCACACATTATTTTGAACACACTCTTGTTTTGTTTAGCAACATACGGCAAACATTTTCACAAAATACAATATAACAGGATTTTTAATGACTGCACTGTATTCAACACGGAAAACATTTAGATATTGCCATTTTTTCCAATTATAAGTAATGTTATGATGCTGTTCTCATGTACACATCATTGCATGCTTGTCTAATTCTAGGGATAATTTTCTAGGAGGAAAATATATCTGCACATGTTATGAAGGCTTTTCCTTAAATGTCCTTCCAAAAACTGGCATTTGCGTAAGCAGAATATAACTATGCTTATTCCTTATTCCCCTTATGCCATAACCATCACTGTTGTTCACAATCTGTTTACTGAAGTAAAATATACATGCAGGAAATTCTGTAAAATCGTCAATTTAATGCTCACATCCTTTCCTCCCCCAACTTAACCGAATAACCCCGTAGAACAAGCACCCAAATCAACAAACAGACATTTTCCATCCCGGAGGTCCTTTTGTGCCTCTTTCCAATCAATACCCCCAAAAGAAGTAACTATATCCAATCAATACCCCCAAAAGAAGTAACAACCACTTTTACTTCTCTCATCACAGACTAGTTTTGCCTCTTCTTGAAGCTCATACACATGAAATCAGATGATTTAAAGATTGCTCCTTTTTCTCATGGTTTACCGATGAAACATGAGACTATCAGAAATGTGTTGCTTTTATTGCTATGTGGTATTCCATTGCATGAATATGCCACGATTTATCGATCCTTTGGATGAGCATTTGATTTGTACCAAATTCTTGGTGATTTAGAACAAAGATGCTATAAATATTTTTTATGCATGTGTTTTAGGTGGACGTATGTATTAATTTCTCTCTTGGGTAGTTACTTAAGATTTCAGATTACTGAATGATGAATGTGTTTAACTTTACACAAAACTCCCAAACAGTTATCTATAATTATCTTATCAGTTCACACTCCCTAAAACAAGATGATCGAGTTCTGTGTATTTTAGATTCTTGCCAATATTTAGAAATTCCAATCTCTCTAATTATAGCCATTCTAAAAGATGTTATTATTGTTGTTGTGTGCCATGGAGTTGACTCCGTCTCCTAGTGGCTAATAAGACTGAGCAGAACTGTCTCATAGAATTTTCATAGGAGTCCTAGTTTGGCACTGGACCACAAGGTCAGTGGTTCAAACTCACCAGTCACTCCTCAGGAACCCTGTACAGGGTCGCTTTGAGTCAGACCCAAGTTGACAGCACTTAACAACAACAATCCTTATAGTCTACCACTTGTCTGTCTGTTTGCCATACTGTGCTAGTTTGAGTGATGCTGAGATGCTGGAAGTTATGCCGCTGATATTTTCAATACCAGCAGGATCATCCATGATGGATAGACTAAAACAGACTAGGAAGGAGAGAGGCAGACCACTTCTGAAAGGTTAGTCATTGAAAACATTGTCTATCTAGTACTGGAGGATGAGGCCCTCAGGTTGGAAGGCACTAAGACACAACTGGGAGAGAACTGCCTCTTCAAAGTAGAGTTGTCTGTAATGATGTGGATGGAGCAAAGTTTTCAGGACCTTCATTTGCTTATGGGGCACAATTCAAAATGAGAAGAAACTGCTACAAACACCCATTAATAATCAGAATCTGGGATGTATGAAGTATGACTCTAGGAACAATGGAAGTCGCCCAAAATGAAATAGAACACATAAGATCAATAGCCTAGGCATTAGGGAGCTGAGATGGAGAGGTAGTGACCATTGTGATTCAGATAATCATATGGTTTACTATGCCAGTACTGATCAATTGAAGAGGAATAGCATTGTATTCAGAAAAGACTCTGAAACTTGCTCTTGAATGTAGTGAAGCTAAAGCAGCTGGAAAAAACTGATGAAGTAAAAGATCTGAACAGAAAATTTTAAAGGGCAATTCAAGAAGACCAAGTCAAATATTAGAATGAAATGTTCAAAGACCTGGAGTTAGAAGACCAAAGGAAAAGAACATGCTCAGAATTTCTTAAACTGAAAGAACCAAAGGAAAAATTCAAGCCTCAACTCACAATACTGAAGGATTCTATGGACAAAGTATTGAATGTTGCAGACAGCATCAAAAAAGACAGACAGCATCAAATAATTGGTTGGTGTTCATTCATTTCAAGTTGTACCATATGATGATCAAGAACTGATGGTACTGAAGGAAGAAGTCCAAGCTGCACTGAAGGCAAAAAATAGGGCGCCAAGAGACACACACGGGGTCAAATGTCATGTGAAGATACAGCGACAAGCCAAGGAAGCCAAGGCTTACAGAAACAGGAGACAAAGAATGATTTTCTCTTAGAGCTGACAGAGAGACCATAACCATACCAATGGCCTGAATTTAGATTCTAGCATCCAAAATTGTGAAAAAATAAAGCCCCTGTCTTAGACTGGGTTCTCTAGAGAAGCAAAAACAATGAAACATATATATGCGTATATAGAGAAAGAGAAACTTATATTAAGGAAATGGCTCACAATTGTAGAGGTGTGAGGGTCCCAAGTCTGGGTTGGATGAACCAAAATTAGCAGGGAGGCAGGCAGATCCTACAGTCAGGCAGGTCTGGCAGGTATAAAGGTAGGCTTCTGACAGTTCCCAGGATTGGCAGGTGACAGAGCAGACCACTGGCGCAAGTCCAAAGAACTAGAAGTTGAAGGACAAGCCAGATGCAAGCTCCAGACCCAGCAGAAAGCAAATAAGCTTTGCCTGAGTGTCCAATATATTGGAAGTAGGCCACGCCCCCAAGGAAACATCCTTTCAATTGATTGGCTGCTCATAACCAATCATCATAGAGTTAACTACACTATGATCTACACTGTATTAGATCGCACCATGGTGATAACCACGTCCCAACTGCTAAACCACTGGGAGTCCTGGCCCAGTCAAGTTGACACAAAACCTTAACAATCACAGTCCCTCTTCCCCTATTTTGTGGCATTTTCTTATGACATTCCCAAGAAACTAAGATAGAACCAATACCACACTATTTTAATTGCTGTATTTTATAATACATTTAATATCTGGCCCACAGGCTCAACTTCTATTTTATTGACTGCTGGTGACTAATTCCTCCAGATAAACTTTAGATTTGGTTGAGATTTGTAAAATGCACTGAGAGCTATCTCAAGCAAATTCATTATATTTGTAGATTTATATGGGAGATTATTGATCTCTATAATATTGGTACTTTGGTCCTATAGCAATATGTGTCTTCATTGATTCCAGTAACATTTTATATTGTTCACAAATTATAATTTACGAAACTGCATATTTCTTGAGAAATTTATTCCAAAATACCTGATAAGTCTTTAAATTGTTGTTAAGAATTTGACCACCATCTTTTTCTCAAACATTTCAAAACTTGATCAAATATATTTACCAGTTTACGGCTGTGTTAGTTAGGGTCAAGCTATAAAAACAAAAAACACAAATTTTCTCACAGAAAGAGAAATGTAGAGAGGGATTTAAAAAATTTTTTTTAGAAGAGGTAGATGGTCTCAGAGAGCTTGGCTTCTATGAGACATGTAGAGAAGGATTTTTTTTTTTTTTTTTTTAGAAGATGCAGGTGGTCTCAGAGAGCTTTCCTTCTAAGCTCTTTGAGGAGATAGTGTTGGGCTATGTTGGCATGTCCTTGTGAAATTTCAGAAAGTCCGAAATGAAGAGAAGACTTTAAAGGAAAATAAAAGAAAAATAAAAAGTGCACAAAGGATGAGGCATCAGAATGCCACTAGGTTTTTCAATTGTTGTTGTTATTGTTAAGTGCTGTTGAATCCACTCCTACTCATAGAGACCCTGTATAGGGTTTCCGAGGAGCAGCTGGTGGCTTTGAACTGCTGACCTTGCTGTCCAGCGCATTAATCACAGCACCATACTTTTCAGTTGTTATTGCTGTTGTTGTTGTTAAGTGCAGTGGAGTCGATTCCGACCCATAGTGACTCTGTATCAGGTTTCCAAGGAGCAGCTGGTGAGCTTGAACCACCGACCTTGCAGTTCAAATGACTTTGCAGTCTGATGCATTAGCCCACAGCGCCACACCAGGACTCCACTGTTGTTGTTGTTAGGTGCCATTAAGTTGGTACCAACTCATAGCAACTCTATGGACAACAGAATGAAACGCCACCTGATCCAGGGCCAACCTCAAAATCATTGTTTCGTTTGAGCACACTGATGCTGCCACTGTGCCAATCCATCTCGTTGGTGGTCTTCCTCTTTTTCGCCAACCCTCCACTTTACCAAAGATGATGTCCTTCTCCAGTGACTGGTCCCTTCAGCATCACTGAAAGCTAAAAGAGAAAGCCTCACTTTCAAATTTCGAGGGAAATCTGTGGTCTGAGCCCAACCAGAATAGCTATTTTCAGACATTAAATTCGCAAAGAATTTACTTTGCATTCCTTCTTTCTCAGAAAGCAACTGAAGGATGTACTCCCCTAAAACGAGGGAGTGGGCAGGAAATAAGGACATGTAGAATCTAGTAAATGGAAAACCAACCAGGAAAGAGGGAATGGAAGAGAGACAATAGGGAACCAGTGCTGGAAGCGCCCCAGATCAGACATGGGGGCAAGTTGCCCTGTATGAAACAGGGGTGGGCAAATGTCTTTAGGGAAGAACAAAGCAAGAGCAAATGGGACCGACTAATTTAATTTCACAAGGACATGTGTATTGCCTATGTGTATTGAAAAAACCCTTTATCATGCTTACGGTACTTTTGGAGCTGAATTAATGAGAATTATTAAAGGAGCTCTGGTAGCTTAGTAGTTATGAATTGAGCTGCAGTTCGAAACTACCAGCTGTTCCGCGGGAGAAAGATGAGGCTTTCTGCTCCTGTAAAGATTTACAGCCTTGGAAGCCCTGTATAAGGTCGCTATGAGTTGGAACCGACTCCACGGCACATAACAACAACAACAATGAAATGATTAACTCCCAAAAGAAAAATAACAAGAAAGAAAGCATCATAGACCACTGATTGGTCTATGATGCTTATATATTCAGGATAATCTGAATGCGTAACAAAGATGTTGAGGTAATATCCCAGGGTGGGTTGTAAAAGAGACAGGTCTTCATTTTCCATCACAGTAAGTTAAAGACAGTGTATCAAATGGAGAAATCAAGAACTCATCCCATCAACAGGTTATTTGGAAATAGGCAGATGAAGAAACACCTAAGGAGTTGTAGTGTTTGCTTCTGGGGAGCTGGTAGGATTGGGTGGGAAGAGACCCCCTGGGTTCTGTTGTAAACGTTGGCGAACCATTTGGCATTAAACAGACAAAACAAATAGTGAGGTCTCCTCAGTTTTCGTAGATTTCTTGTGAATTCCCTGACTTGCTAAAGTTTCTTTGTGAGCTCCGAAATGAATACTTGTGATGCTTCTGTGGGCATTTGGGGACACCACACAGCAGCAAAAGCATTTGAGTCACTTGACAGGCATGTGGAACAAAATGATATTCTGCCATCTTGAGTCAGTTCACAGACTCTAAGCAAGTGTCCTTTTCCTTGGCTATTTGGTGTTACATTTTTTTTTTTTTAATGTTTTTTGTTTATTTCACTGTTTAGAATGGCTCTCAGCATAGTGCAAAGTGCTGTCTAGGATCCTAAGCACACAAGGATGAGGGCGTACCTTAACACAGACATAATATGCGCATTAGGTAAGCTTTGTTCAGGTGTGAGTTACAGAGCTGTTGGCTGTGAGATCAATATTAACGAGTCGACAGTCTATATTAAAGCAGGTGTCTTTAAACAGAAACACACATAAAATAAGATTATGTATTGATCAGTTGAGGAAAATGCGATCAGTGGCTTTTGGGAACATAACTCTGTATTTCCTCTAGGATCAAGCATTCAGTACTCACTTAAGTCAGTGTTCAGCTGAAGTAGTAGGCCATGTCGTCAGCTCCAACTCATAACCACCCTAAGTTGAACAGAATGAAATACTGCCCAGTCCTGCGACATCCTCACCCTCTTTGCTATGTTTGAGTCTGTTTTTGCAGCCACTGTGTCTGTCAGTCCATCTCACTGAGGGTCTTCTTTTGGGATACCCCGCCACTTTACCAAGAAATCATGTCCTCCTCCAGGGATTGGTCCCTCCAGAAAACATGTCCAAATTACATGAGAAAAAATCTCACCGTCCTCCCTTCTGGCTATACTTCTTCCAAAACAGATTTGTTTATTCTTCTGGCAGAGTTTATATTCAGCTTGGGGGCTTCTCTTTTTTATGGACTCTTCTATTCTCCTGGTTCTTGCCATTGTAAAGTCTACCATAGGACTTGTCAACTTGTCAGTAAGACTGCAACTTCCTGCTTCTGTCTTAGTCTCCCCTTGCCCCCCCCCCCATATCGCCTGAACCAACATTCTTTGCCAACACCATAATTCAATGGCATCAATTCTCTGCGTATCCTTATATAAATGGGAAAGCTGGGCTTTAGTCTTTGAAGTGATATCTTTGCTTTTAAATGTCTTTTCAAGACATTTTCCCAACGCAGTACATGGTTTGATTTCTGGACTGCTACTTCCACGGGCATTGATTATGGATGCTAATAAAATGAAATCCTTGGCAGCGTTGATCTTTTCTCCATTTATCATAATGTTGCTTATTGGTCCTGGTGTGAGGATTTTTGTTATCTTTACACTGAGGTGCACTTTATACTGAAGTATGGTGAAAGTGTACAGCGCTAACACACACCCTTTCCTAATTAAAGGAAGCTTGCGTCTGTTTCTTCCCATTTTGGAGAAGGTCCGAAAACTTAACTCCATCGGGTGATCTAGGTCAACTCTAGTTTGAGGAGGCAGCTCTTCCCAGTACTATTTTGAGTGCCTTCCAACCTGAGGGGTTAATTTATGGCACCACATCAGTGTTCTGCCGCTATTCAGAGGGTTTTCAGTGGTCAAATTTTCAAAACATTGACGGCCACATCCTTCTTCCCATCCTTAGACTGGAAGCTCTAATGAAGGTTGTCCTCTATAGATAACAATTAACTACCATGAACAACAAGAATAGATGGTGTTACTTTGACTAAAGTTATGTAGATCGGGGGTGGGGAAGACTCTGACTCTTATATGTGAATCTGGAGGCGATTGTCGTTTCCAGAGTTCCTCCTCCGTAAGAATTATCAATGATTTATGCGCAAATTAGAAAGAAGCACATTTTCCTTGAAACCCTTTTCTGCCTCCTGCTGGACATTTGTGACCATAACCATACAAATGCAGGAATGTCTATACTATGTGGAGTCCTGGCGTGGAGCTGTAGGATAAGCACTGGACCGTACAGCCGGTTTGAACCGCAAGGTCGGTGGTTCAAACCCACCATATGCTCCTCAGATACTGTCCTGTTGTGGCTCTGTGGGTTAATGCGCTAGACTGCACAGTCAGTTTGAATTTCAAGGTTGGTGGTTCAAGCTCACCAGTCGCTCCTTGGAAATCCTCTAGAGGGTCGCTAAGGATCGGAACTGACTCGACGGCACTTAACAACAACATGAATCAGAACAACAAAAACAATTACGCAGTGCAGGGCGCCCCCTGGGTAACACAGCACACAATCTGCACAAAGAAAGCAGCGGTCTAGTCAATGCCGACTCTGGGCATTTGGGACCAGGGATCTTTTGTCTTTGAGCTACTTGATGAAGTCATTGTATCCAAGCTGCCAGGACAGCGAGGCTTGTTGCCACTTTTGAGTGCTGTTCCCAAAGAACAAGACTTGATGTTTGGCTAAAGAAGAGTATCCAAGGGTCTCCTCCGCCTGGCTCCTGCCATGATTTGTCTAGAAGCAATTCCTCAACATTAATGCTGCACAGTAAACACGTTCCTGCCCCATCACTCGTCTGTCACTTTGTCACAGGGTGGTGGCTTGTATGTTGCTCTGGTGCTGGAAGCTATGCCTCAGGTATTTTAAATACCAGCAGGGTCACCCATGGTGGACAGGTTTCTGTGGAGCTTTGGGACTATGACAGACTAGGAAGTAGAAGAGGTGGACCACTTCTGAATGCTTAGCCACTGAAAACCTTATGGATAGCAACTAAACAATGCCAGACATAGTGCCAGAAGATGAACCCTTCAGGTTGGAAGGCGCTCAAAACACGAATAGGGAAGAACTACCTCCTTAGAGGTCAATGTGATGATGAGAATGAAACAAAGTTTTCAGGACCGTCATTTGCTGATGTGGCAAAACTCAAAAATGAGGAGAAACAGTTGCAAACATCCATTCATAATCAGAACATGGAACGTATGACGTATGGAAAATTGGAAGTTTCAAAAAAATGAAATGGAATGCATAAACATCAGTATCCTAGGCATTAGTGAGCTGAAATGAACAGTATTGGCCATTTTCAATCTGATAATCACATGGTTTATTATGTCAGGAATGACAAATTCAAGAGGAATAGTGTCATAGTCATTGTCAAAAATAATATTTCAAGATTTTTCTTGAAGTACAATGCTGTCCATAATAGGATAATATCCATGTGCCTACAAGGAAGACCAGTTAATATCACTATTATTCAAACTTACCCACCAACCACTAAAGCCAGTGATGATGAAACTGAAAAATTAAACACGTAACAAAGAGGTATTGATAATTGCTGGTGATTGGAATGCAAAGGCTGGAAACAAAGAGGAAGGATCAGTACTTGGAAAATACGGCCTTGGTGATAGAAATGATGCTGGAGATCGCATGATAGAATTTTGCAGCGTAAATGACTTCTTCATTGCAAATACCTTTTTAAAACAGCATAAAAGATTATTATACACATGAACCTCACCAGATGGCATACACAGAAATCAAATTGACTACATCTGTGTTAAGAGACAGTGGAAAAGATCCATATCACCAGTCAAAACAAGGCTAGGAGCAGACTGTGGAACAGACCATCAATTGCTCATATGCAAGTTCAGGCAGAAGCTGAAGAAAACTAAACAAGTCCATGAGAGCCAAAAATTGACCATGAACATATCCCACCTGAGTTTAGAGATCATCTCAAGAACAGATTTTATGCATTAGACACTAATGACCGAACACCAAAAGAGTTGTGGAATGACATGAGCATAGTACAGGAAGAAAGGAAAAGGTCATTAAGAAAAGCAAGAAAGAAGGAAAAGACCAAAATGGATGTCGAAAGAGGCACTGAATCTTGCTCTCCAGCATAGAGATGCTAAAGCAAGTGGAAGAAATGAGGAAGTAAAAGAGCTGAATAGGACATTTCAAAGGGCAGCTCAAAATAATAAAGTCAAGTATTATAATGAAGTGTGCAAAGACCGGAATTTTAAAAACCAAAAGGGAAGAACATGCTCAGCATTTCTCAAAGTTGAAAAAATTGAGGAAACAATTCAAGCCTCTACTTGCAATATTTAAGGATTCTATGGGCACACATGAGTCCTGGTGTGGTGCTGTGGGCTAATACACTGGACTGCAAAGTCAGTTTGAACCGCAAGGTTGGCAGTTCAAGCTCACTAGTCAGTTGCTCCTCAGAAACCTTACACAGGGTCACTATGGATTAGAACCTACTTGATGGCACTTAACAGCAACAACATGGGCAAAATATTGACTGATGCAGACAGCAGCCAAAGCAGCTGGAAGGGATACACAGAGACACTGTACCAAAAGAAATGGTCAAAGAGCTAGCATATGGTGAAGAGCCAATGATACTGAAGGGAGACGTACAAGGTGCATTGAAGATATTGATAAAGAACAAGGCGCCAGGAATTGATGGAATACAAATTGAAATCTAAACAAACTGAGGCAGCACTGGAGGCACTCACTCATTTGTGTCAAGAAATTTGGAAGACAGTTACCTGGCCAACTGATTAGAAGAGATTCATATTTGTGCCCATTCCAAAGAGAGGTGACCCAACGGAATGCTAAAATCATTGGACAGTATTAATATTTTACTAACGATACCATCAATAAAATTTTGCTGAAACTCATTAAAAACCAGCTGCAACAGTAAATTGATAGGGAACTGACAGAGATTCAAGCTACATTCTTAGGAGAACGTGGAACGAGGGATCTCATTGCTGACATCAGATGGATCTTGGCTGAATGCAGAGAATACCAGAAAGATGTTTACCTGTGCTTTATTGACTACGCAAAGACTTTCGATTGTGTGGATCATGACAAGATATGGACAACATTGCAGAGAATGAATATTCTGGAACACTTAAGTGTGCTCATGAGGAACCTGTGCATAGACCAAGTGGCAGCCATTTGAACAGAACAAGGAAACACTGAACAGTTTAAAATTAAGAAAAGTGTGTTCCAGGGTTATATTCTTTCACCATACATATTCAATCTGTATGTTGAGCAAATAATCTGAGAAGCTGGATTATATGAAATAGAACGTGGCATCAGAATTGGAGGAAGACTCATTAACAACCTGTGATGTGCAGATGATACAACCGTTCTTGCTGGAAACAAAGACTTAAAAGACTGTAGATGAAGATAAAAATAGAACAAAAGAAACTTTAGCCTTCAGTATGGATTGCCCTTTAATGTAAAGAAAACAAAAATCCTTACTACTGAACCAATAAGTAACATCATGATAAATGGAGAAAAGATTGAAGCTGTCAATGACTTCATTTTACTTGGATCCACAATCAACACTCATGGAAGTAGCAGTCAACAAATCATTAGGCAAATCTGTTGCACAAGACTTCTTTAAAGTGTTCTAGAGCAAAGATGTCAGTTTGAGAACTAAGGTGCTCCTGACTCAAACCATGGTATTTTCAATTGCCTCATATGCTTATGAAAGTTGGACAATGAATAAGAAAGAGTGTAGAAGAATTGATGCATTTGAGGTACGGTGTTGGAGAATATTGAAAGTACTGTGGACTTCTAGAAGAATAAATAAATCCATGTTGGAAGAAGTGCAGCCACAATGCTCTTGAGAAGCCAGCAGGGTGAGAGTTCATCTCACATACTTTGGACATGTTGTCAGGAGGGATCCGTTCCTGGAGCCATCATACTGTAAAGTGGAGGGTTAGTGAAAAAGAGGAAGACCACCAAGGAGATGGATTGGCACTTTGGCAGCGGCCATAGTTGTAGGGATGGCACAGGACCAGGCAATGTTTCCTTTTGTTTTGTAGAGGGTCACTATGAGTCAGAACCGATTCAGTTGTACCTAACAACACCACTTTTCTTGTCTGCAGTCCGTACCCCCGTTCCATTCCCTCCCCCCCAATTTGACCTTTTTTGGTTATTTTGATTAGTGTTGGGGCATCACTCTTCCATAAGTACATTTTCCCAGACTGCAATTTTCTCTCTCCACTTCTTGAGTCTGGTCTTATATGCACTCATCTTTCCTAAAAAAAAAAAAAGAACAACCTAAAAGCCATAATTGTCCTGCTGGATAGGACCTGAGTCATTTTTATTTTTCCTGGTACATGAAGCCCTTGCCGGGATAGCTGTGTGCAGTATCTCTCAGAGGGGTCCTGCCTCACAGAGTGTGTTGTTGTTGTTGTTGAATGCCGTGAAGTCGGTTCTGACTCACAGCGACCCTGTACAGAATTTCCAAGGAGTGGTTGCTGGGTTTGAACCACTGACCTTGTGGTTAGCCATCAGAGCTTATCTACAGCACCACACCAGGACTGCACAGTAATAACCCGGAGCTTTACTGAAAGGACACTCTGGGACATCATGCTTTCCTTCTCCCTAGAGTCCTGACATGTAACACCCAAGCTGAGAGCAAGGTGTCCCTGGGTGGCACAGTCAAATGCTCAGGATCTAGCTGAAAAGTTGGAAGTTCAAACCCATCCAGTGGCATCTTGGGAGACAGGCCTGAAGATCTGCTTCCCAAAGTTCACAGCCTTGAAAATCTGAAAGAAAAATTCTGCATCTGAATCAGAATCAACTCGATCCCAACTGGCCCACTGAGAGCAGGTCTCTCTGGGTGCAGACACCAATTTACCACCCCTACTCCTCACCTCAGTGTCTCTAAGAGAGAGTGACAGTTTTACGCAGGACCTGTCTATCAGAGTGAGGAGGAGACATGTCTGGATAGGCCTTAGAGAGCTATCATGGAATCAGAGACTCAGAAAGAGAAGGGATTCTAAGATATAAATTGTGTACTCCTCCCCATCTAGTGCCTTAAACACGCTACCCTTTCCCTACCAGGAGGTCATCAGCTTCTATCTGCAAGCTTCCAGTGACAGGGGGCTCATTACCTGCTGAAGGCACTCCTTCCTCTCTCTTGAAAACTCTGATTCAGAATGCACTTCCATCAACCTCTCTGCATTTCCTACATCTCACTTATGGCTCTGCCTCCCCAGATCTTCTCCCTCCTCCCCATAAAAGCCTCCAGGTCTCCCCCGAGGGGCCCCCTCTCTAGGGAAGGTTTATTAGTTAGGACTCTTTCAGCTGCAAGTCATAAAGCCTAGCTCTTATGACTGTAAATAAATTTAAGGGAATTTCTGGCCTCACACCCCTGGCATGTCCAACGCAGAGTATACTTCTAGGTAGGAGCAAACACCATGTTCTCAGAGGGTGATCTGAGTGACCCTTTCTCTCTCAGTGATCCTTTCTCTCAGTGACTCTTTCTCCTGGCTGTCTCCTTCCTTCCCAGACAGGGAGGGGCTGGTCCTCACTAGCAGAGTCAAGCCTACATCCTCCCTATATCAGAAAGTGGGATTAGGTGTCCCACTAGGAGCCCATAGATTGGCAGGTTGAACTCACCATGATGCACATTGGAAGAGAGACCTGACGATTTGCTTCTTCAGGTCTCAGCCTGGAGACCACTACAGACAGTTCTCCCTGCATATCCAACATGGCCAAGAGTCAGAATCCACTCGACAGCCCTTAGCAACAAGGCCCCCTGATCACCCTGGGGACTTGGTCAGAGTTGACTGGGGTACCAAGCTAGGGTTGGGGCATCTTGGTTTCAGAGGGCAGCCTTCCTGACGGAGTGGAGAGCTGTCCAGGGCTCCGTGGTCAGGTACTTGGGTATCAATGATGCCAAAGGACATGCCCACCCTATGAAAGTAATCGAAAGCACTGTTTTTAGATTTAAGCAAGAACACAAACACTACAGAAATGAATGTGGCATCTGCATGTATCTTTGAGGCAAAACCCAAGACTTGAGAGAAATTTCACACGGTGTCAGCTGTTTCCAGCTGGCTGTCTGGCCTCACAGGTGAACCTGGGCGTTTTGCTTGGCATTAGCAGTTACTTCCGGAGGATTTTGGGAACGTTCTAGAGGAGAGGTCCAGGGTCCCACTGTCTGAGGGGTGCTGGGCCTGGTCTCCCATAGCTGCAGAGCAGACCTCGGAGGTGATGTGTTGTTCAGGGGGCCCCCCATGGGGGGGGGATGGCTACATGTGTGGCACGTCGAGGGAAGATGCGTTCTGAGCTGGGGCCTCCTGCCTCCATGGATCCTGCCAGAGTGGGCATGAAGTCACTGGACCCACGATGACCCCCCCAAGGTCCTTTGCCCACCTTTGGGATCCATGACTCTTCTCTGTTCTTGTGTCACCACGAGGAGGGGAAGCTTAGGGTCCAACCTAACTTGTTGGAAAAGCCTTTGCAATTGGGTCATTTCTTGCACACTCGAGTCTGTGGAGTGAGATCCTGCCCAATGTTGTGGATTCATGTGAATTGTAGTAGGAGGTTCTGTCCAAAGTAACTCTGACAGCACATTTCAGAGATGCCTGCTCCCGTCCACAGGACAGCCTCTGTCCCATTCACTCTGCAGCCTTGGGAATTAACTACAAGGGGACTCATGGATGCTTCCCACCAGCATCCCAGAGTGGAGGGTTTCTGGGAAGAGCAGGGTGTGTCAGACACTGCCCAGAACCAGAGAGGCCAAATTTCCTCATCCTGGCAGTTCTCACTGTGGCCACTAGATGGCGGGACAGGGCCACACTTGGCTGTGAACGGGCCATCCTAGGGATGACCTGGAACTGGGGAGCCCAACTTCTTTCATATGCTCTGGGGTCACCATGGCTGGGAGTCGCTGTCAGCCCATACACAGGTGAGGAGGGGGTGTTTCAAGATGTCAGAGCCCCCTGGCTCCCCACAAGGCCTGGTGTGGAGACACCTGGGTTCTCGTCCTCTTTCTGCTGAGAGGCTGTCCTGAAAATCAGGGATTTCCACTGGATGACCTCTGAGACCTGACAGCAGCTGGTGCCTGTGACCATCAGGTGACCTCAGGAAGGTCATGGGGCCATGAGTCTAGGATGAGAGGGGTGGAATTATGCCGTCCCAGTGCAGGATGCCTCGTGTGACCAACCTCAAGGTTGGTTTGAACTGCAAGATCAGCAGTTCAAACTCACCAGAGGCTCTTCAGAAACCCTATATAGGGTCAGTATGGGTCGGAACCTACTCGACAATGCTTAACAACCACAATAATAACAACAAAGCAGGGTGCAGGATGAGAGGATGGCGAGGAATGCCCATGGAGGACAGAGGGCTGTGAAACAGCTGTGACCTCACAGGACACTGGGGACCCGCCCCCTCACTCCCCCACCCTCACCCCGCCCCCGACCCGCCCTGATTCAAACGATCCTCATAAAAAACAATCCACTAAATTCCATCTAGTAGAGTCCAACTTAGGACACCTCCATGTGTGTCAGAGTAGAACTTAGTTCCACAGGGGTTTCCGTGACTATTGGTCAGAAGTAGATTGGCAGAGCTTTCTTCTGAGATACCTTTGTGTGGACTTGAACCTCCAACTTTTCATTTAGTTAACTGTTTGAGCCATCCAGGACCCTCAGGTTTACCTGAGAGTGGGGTAATGCTAAGCCTGGCATGCATTCCCAGTGGTGCCTATCCCACCCCCTCACTGGTCTCACACATCATCCTGATGAATCTGCAGCACTCAAGGGTCTAGCTTGGCCTTTGGAACCTTTATGCCCAGATGTTTGCGCCTCTTTCTGTGTTTGGTGTGTTTTTGCCACGGCTTGCTTTGGGACAACTCAGGTCTAATGTGACAGATGAGTAGAAGTTAGGTGGGGTCTGTAGCATTGAAGCCTCAGTTTCCTTATCTGTGAAATGGAGCGCATCTGGCCCACCCTGCAATGTTAGTGAGAGGACTTGAGTGACAGGCAGTGCTTGAAACCTCATTCCCATTTTGCAGATGAGGAAATTGATGTTCAGAGACAAGCAGAGACTTGTCCCTGGTCACCCAGCAAGTCCTGGATTAAGACCCAGATCTGCCCCTCTTTTCTACCAAGCCCATCCTCTTCGGTTCACTGAATCCCTCTGGTAGCCCCTCCTGCCAGCTCTGCTCAAGAACACCTCAGCCCCGGGGCACCTTGGGTTCTAAGAGGTCCAGGTCTCCTGGGAAACAGTAGCCAAACCCTCTGTCTATTGAGTTGCTGGACGCAGAAGTTTCTGGGGATCTGCCTGCCCAGAGAGTACTGGTGTCTGTGCCCTGCTCAGTGTATCCTAGTTGAAGATTTAAAAAGTCTAGGATACAGTTTCATAATCTGGACCAATTTTCCTCCGAGCCTCAGTTCCTCAGCTATGATACGTGAATCAGCTCCCAGGGCACTGCGGAACCGGAAGTGCAGCTAGCCAAGTATTTAAAAGCACTGGGTACCAAGAACAATACTGTCAGCATCATTGCCCTTTCCTTACATGATATCATCTCACTTGTTACTAAGTGCTGAGGAGTTGGTTCGGTTCTGACTCACAGCGACCCTACGCACAACAGAACGAAACACTGCCTGGTCCTGCACCATCCATCCTCACAATCGTTGCTCAGTGTTGCAGCGACTTTGATGATCCATCTCACTGGGGGTCTTCCTCTTTTTCACTGACCTTCTCCTTAACCAAGGAGGCCTGGTCCCTCCTGATAACATGTCCAAAGTACTTGAGACAACACCAAAATACATCTTGCCATCTTTGTTTCCTTAGAGCATTCTCACTGTACTTCTTCCAAGGCTGATTATAATCTCACTTAGTCCTCACCAAACACACTAGCGTAATGTCCTTTTAAAAATGGATTTCTTAGCCCTTTCATGATTGTTGAGATACGTGGTTGCCCACCAACATTTTCCTCCTTTTATGTGTCTTAGGGAGCTATTTTCCTATGGCTAGTACGTGCAATGGTTAGGAAGGGGCCTGCAAACCAGTTTGAACCTGGATAACTGAGCATGTTACTGTTTTTACAAGGTATTGTATAAGGTGTCTGAGTGTTTGGGGAGAAAAAATAGAAAATTAGGAAATTTTTATTGGGACACATACGTCCCAACTCTGGGGGTAGAATTTGTGGGATGACGTATGTCCCTCAGGACTGTAAGGGTAGACTTGTGGGATGAGGCAAGAAGAAGAAGAAAAACCCTATACTACCTGCAAAAATTCAGACCCACTCAATGATTCAGCATGTTCCCATTGATGAAGACCTGTAGTAGCAACATAAAGTTCAAGGCAGAAAATAATTGGGTCGTGATAGGATTCGTTTTATTATTCTTGTTATTATTATAGTTTAAAACTCTTCTTGTGGTAAGACAACATAGCATGAAGTGTGTCAGGTTAGCCATTTTTCAATGTACAGTTTAGGGACATTAATTACATTCACAGTGTCCAACTGTCACCATTATTTCCAAGGGTTGAGCTGATAATCTCAAACAGAAACATAGCAAGCAATAACTACCCACCCTGTCCCTGCCGTCAGCCACTGGTAACCTCAATCTGCTTCCTGTCTGTGTGAATTTGCTTTTTCTAGACCTTCCTTAAGGAACCCTGGCAGATGATGAGTTACGCTGCTAACTGCAAGGTTTTCTGCTCAGTAAAGATTTACAGCCTTGGAAACCAACTCGGTGGCACACCACCACCACCACCACCATCACCACCACCACTAAACCTTTCAGAGAAGTGAAATCCTGCGATATTTGTCCTTTTGTGTCTGATTGATTTCATTCTACAGAAAGCTTTCAAGTTCCAGATTGTAGCATGCACCAGAATTTAACTCCTTTTTTTTTAAAAATTTTTATTGTGAATTGAGTACAAGTTTACAGGGCATATCATCAGTTTTACATTCAACAAATCATATTTTGTTTCATTGCAATGATTACAATCCTTTCCATGTAGTATCAGTCTACAGTTGTTGTTGTTGTTAAGTGCTGTCGAGTCAATTCCGACCCATAGCGACCCTGTATAGGGTTTCCAAGGAGCAGCTTGAACTACCGACTTTGCAGTTCAAATGACTTTGCAGTCTGATGCATTAACCCACAGCACCACACTGTCGGGGACTGTCCTTGACATAGGAACTTGGTTCACGAGTGTTTGGTTCACGAGGAGGGGATATCCGGCGGTGATAGTGATAGCAAAAGAATACACAGACAGACAGAAGGAGGGGGACAAAGAGGCATCCCAAAGCCAGGGTGGATACATCACTGGTGGGCAGACTTGGGAGTACAGGCATCGTGGCCTCTGCAGGCAGCAACTCACTGCCCTGCAATATTTACTGCATGCCCTCCAACCCGTAATACACACCTGGGATGGCCTGCGTCTCCGCTTTATTTAGGGGAGGAGCTTCACACCAAGCTGGGAGGGACTAAGACAGGGTACAGCTAACATCAGTAATTTTCCAGACATTCAGGTAACTTTACATCGTACTTTGCTGGTTCGAATCCCAGGCCCGCAACTTGGTTTCTCAGGATCAATTAACATATCTATAACCACTGAGCTGGTTGGATGAAGGCGAAAGAGAAGGACAAAAGGCTTGAGAGGAGTCCTGCTGTTTTGGCTTCCTGAGCCAGGTTTTCAGGAGGATGCAAGATGCCCAGGTGAATGGGCTGCACTTGAAAAAGAGATTAGGGAGGATGGGCTTTTTATCTGTAGAACAAAGAAACTGGGAGGTAGCTAAGATATTTTTAGTTAATCCTTTGGAGGAAGGCTTGGCCTTGCAACCTTCACAGTCTTGGCTTTAGGGGGTTCTAATATTTTGCTGTGGATAATAAGGGCTCATGTTTGCAATTAATAAAACATAACTGGATATTAAGATGAAAAACAATTTGCCATTAACTGCCAGTGGCCTCATTTGTTCCTCAGAGCTTGCGGCCTGCGACACTCGGGCCCAGTGGGCCTCGAACTTCTACCAGGCTTATACGGTCTGCAACACCACACCAAGACTCCAGTATTTACTTCAATACCCCTAACCCCCCCTTTTTATGTCCACATACAAAACAGAAAACAAATATTTGTTTAAATGCCCAAAGGGCACATTTTGCAAGCCTGCCTCCAGCCCACAGGCACACAGCCTTTCTCAGTCCACAGGCCTAGAGTCCTCACCGCTCTATCTCTCTCTGCCTTCATCTCTGCTGTCACTGCTGTCCTTTCCTAGTTTGGATCTCATGCTCCACTCATGCTCTTCCCTCTTGCTGGTCCTAGGGCCCTCTGTTCCTGAAATGAAAGATGGACTACACCTCACTTTCAGTTATACATCTACATGTATAGTTGTGATAATCACAATTAATCCTGATAACAATTATGCACAATTGAATCATAAAATCCTATCCCCATCAACCCCCATCCCCTTTCACCAGACCCACCTGGAAAAGAGGAAAACTGTTCAATGGAGATTTTACCTCCTCATTCTGAAGCTAAGCACATTCATGAGAGCTTATAAGCCAGCCACTTGGTACCTGTATAGCTCCCCATTTTTGATCGCCAATGTCTAAGTTGTTAACTCTTTCTTATGACTAAGTAATATTGCATTGTAGATCTGTACCACATCCTGCTACTGGATACCTGGCTTGTTTCCACCTTTGGGCTATTTTGAACAACACCACAGTGACCATTGATGAACAAGTACCTGAGTCCTTGTTCTCAGGTTTTAGGGGTTTATATCTTAGAGTAAAGTTGCTGGCTCATATGATAATCCTATGTTTAACGTTTTCAGGATCTGCCTAACTGTTTTCCATAACATCCACACTATTTTCCATATCTACCAACAATGGACGAGGATTTTGGTTTCTCCACAGTCTCACAAACACTATTTTCCAGGGTGGTTTTCTTTTTTGTGAGGGGGGAGATGTTTATAATAGCCTTCCTAGTAGGGATGAAGTGGTGGTATCTCATTGTAGTTTTGATTTGTATCAACCCCTGGGTAATGCAACAGTTAGACACTAAACTATAACTGAAAGTTTGGAAGTTCAAACCCACCCAAAAGCATGTTTTGCTTCAGAAAGGTCAGAGCCTTGGAAAACGTCCATTCTGCTATGCATGGGATTACCATGAGTCAGAACAGACTCAACAGCAAACTTTTACATATTTTTAAATGACTAATGATGTTGGGAGCATTGGTGGCTCTGTAGTATAGGCACTGGACTGATAACCATAAGATTAGCAGTTCAAGTCCACAAGCTGTTCCACAGGAGAAAGACATAGCTTACTGCTTTTGTAAAGATTTACAGCCTTGGAAAACCTATACAGGGTCACTGTGAGTCAGAACCCACTTGATGACACCTAACAACAACAAATGACGTTGAGTATCTTTTATGTGCTTATGGGTCATCCATACATCTTCTGTGGAGAAATGCCTACTTAAGTCCTTTGCCCATTTTTTAAATTGTTCTTTCTGTTGTTGATCTGTGGTTGCTAGGTGCTGTGGAGTTGGTTCTGACTCATAGTAACTCTTTGCATAGCAGAATGAAAACACAGCCTGGCCCTGCACCATCTTCACAATTGTGATGTTTCAGCTCATTGTTGGTCTTCCTCTTTTATGCTGACCTTCCTTATAATATGTCCCAAGTATGAGAGATGAAGTCTCGCCATCCTGGCTTCTCAGGAGCATTCTGGCTATACTTCCTCCAACACAGATTTGTTTGTTCTTCTGGCAGTCTATGGCACTTTAAACATTCTTCTCTAACACCATAAATGAAATGCATCAATTCTTCCTACAGTCTTCCTTATTCATTGCCCAACTTTCACATGCACATGAGGCTATTGAAAATACCATGGTTTGGGTCCGGAGTTCCTTATACAGTCTGGATATTAAACCTTTTATCATACATATGACTTTGCAAATATTTTCTCCCATTCTGTGTGTTGTCTTTTCCCTTTCTTTATAATGTCATTTGATGCACTGAAGCTTTTCATTTTGGTAAGGTTTTCTTTTGTTACTGTTTACTTTTCATTCAGATATAACTTACATGCAGAAAGTGCACAGACCTTAAATGTACAACTCAATGGCTTTTTACATGTGTGCAGAAATTGCTAAAATATCATTACTGATGTCAGGTGGATCTTGGCTGAAAGCAAAAAAATGTTAGAAAGATGTTTACCTGTGTTTCATTGACTATGCAAAGACATTGGACTGTGTGGATCACAATAAACGATGTATAACATTGCAAAGAGTGGGAATTCCAGAACACTTGATTGTGCTCATTTAGATTCTGTACTTAGACTAAGAGACAGTCATTTGAATAGTACAAGGGATTCTGAGTGATATCAAACAAGAAATGTGGGTACAGGATCGTACCTTTTCACCTTATTTAATCTGTCTGCTAAGCAAATAATCTGAGAAACTGACTGTATATAAAAGAACATGGCATTAGGATTGGAGGAAGACTCATTAACAACCTGTGATATGAAAATGACACCACCTTGTTTAGTGAAAGTGAGCAAGGACTTGAAGTATTTACTGATGAAGATTAAAGACTACAGCGTTCAGTGTGAATTACACTTCAGCATAAAGAAAACAAACATCCTCACAACTGAACCAAAGGACAACATCATGGCTAAATGGAAAAAGATTGAAGTTGTCAAAGATTTCATTTGACTTGGATTCACAATCAATGTGCATGGAAGCAGCAGTCAAGAACTCAAATGATGTGTTGCAGTGGGCAACCCTGCTGTAGAAATTTCATCTGAAGTTCAAGAGCAAAGATGTCACTCTGAGGACTCAGGTGTACTTGACCCAAGTCATGATATTTTTAATTGCCTCATATACATGTGACTTCTGATGTGGTGCTGTAGGATAAGCACTGGACTACTAACCACAAGGTCACTGGTTCAAACCCAGCAGCCATTCCTTGGAACTGCTATGCAGGGTTGCAGTGCTTCCTAACCATCACTTTAACAACAGCAATAACATATGCAATGAATAAGGAAGACTGGAGAGGAATTGATGTCTTTGAATGATAATGTCGACAAGGAATATTGAAAGTATCATGGACTTTCTGTCTTGGATGAAGTCCAGGCAGAATGCCCCTTAGAAGTGTATATGGTGAAATTTTGTCTTCTCCTTCAAACACCTCCTGGAGAAGGACATCATGCTTGGTAAAGTAGATGGTCAGTGAAAAAGAGGAAGACCCTCAACAAGATGGAGTGATACTGAGACTACAGCAATGGGCTCAAGCAAGGATTGTGAGAGTAGAGCAGGACCAGGCAGTGTTTCCTTCTGTTGGACAAACGGTTACTATGAGTCAGAACGGACTCCATGGCACCTAACAACAACAACAACAACAACAACAGCATAAAGTAGCTATTTCTTCCATGTCTTCTTACTACTCCCTTTCCTCTCTTCCTCCTCCAACTTCCCCTCCCCTTTCCACTCTCCTCCCATCCACCCAACTGTTTCTTCAGTAAGGGCCATGTATTGGTTAGGAATTGGGCTACTAATCTCACCGTCAGCAGTTTGAAACTACCAGCTGTTCCAAGGGAGAAAGATGAGGCTTTCTGCTCCTGTAAAGATTTATAGCCTCGGAAACCCTGTGCGGGGTCGTTATGAGTTGGAACTGACTCCATGGCACATAACAACAACAAAAGGGCCACCTACCTCGGAAACTCTATACAGGGTCACTATGGGTCAGAACCGACTCGACAGCACATAACAACAACTGTTATTTAAGGAGTCCTGGTGTGGCACTGTGGGTTAATGCATCAGACAGCAAAGCCGTTTGAACTGCAAGGTTGGTGGTTCAAGCTCACCAGCTCCTCCTTGGAAACTCTATGAGTCAGAATCAACTTGACGGCAATTTACAACAACTGTCATTTAATAGCATGACCACCAGGTGGAGCCAAAAGACCAACTGTGGAGCCCAGGTGGTCCTCTGAGGACCTGCAGGTGTTGGGCCTCCTGAGCCATCAGGGTTTCTGAGCTTTGTGGAGGGAGGGTAGAGTGGCCATCCTGGTCCCTATTCAGCAGAAATGAATGAAGTTACCGCACCTGCAGCCCTTGTTCATTGACGCCCAGACTGACAAGAGGATAGAAATGCAAGACTGAGTCTTCAAACTGAGAAGAATCCTGGACAGGGACAGAGACCTGGATTCCCACTATCTGAGACACCATCTCATTCATGGGCCTCAGTTTCTCATCTTCAAAATGGAACTCCTTTCTGGATTGTCTCATACTATCAGGTAACTACATTTTCTATTCCTTCCACATGGCACGCTTTCCCCCACCCCAGGTTACCCATTCACACCAGCCATCTAGGAAACCCAGTTCGATTGTCACCACCTCCAGGAAGCCTTCCCTGACTACCCATCTTTAGCTGTCCCCATGTGATGGTCTGGGCACCATTGTCCCATGGACAGGGCCCACCCTGGGTTTCTTGCAATCGATCAGGGCTCCAGCACAGGGAAGGGTGCCAGAGTATGCATCACCAGTAGGCTGAGCCTAAAGCACTGGGATGGGAGAGAGGAGGGAGGCCCTGGCTCAGTGAGCAGGGGTGGCAGGGGACTCCCAAACCCCCAGAGGATGTTGGATTGCACAGGGCAGTGATCCTGAATGGGCCCTAGCTGGGGGGCTTCCCCTTGTGACAGCTCAGGGATCATGTTAGGCTGTGCTATGTCTTCCCTCAGATGTGTCCACCTCTGTTCCCTGGAAATTCAGTGTCAAAGAAACCAGAGCAGAAAAAGCCCTCAGGGACCACCCAACACTCCCTGAGGAGCCGGTGTGTCAGGGTCACACAGCAGCATGACGAGAAGGCCCTCGCCCAGGACTTCCAGACAGTCCCTGAAGGCTGTCCAACCTGAGGATTGGTCTGGTCTCAGCTTTGCTCTGACTGAACATCCTTCTTGCAGACAGATACTGTAGGGACTTCTGTCTGCCCAGCAGGTGTGCATGCGAGGTAGGGGTAGAGGGGCCTGGAGC
This sequence comes from Chrysochloris asiatica, assembly GCF_000296735.1. Taxonomy (NCBI): domain Eukaryota; kingdom Metazoa; phylum Chordata; class Mammalia; order Afrosoricida; family Chrysochloridae; genus Chrysochloris; species Chrysochloris asiatica. The sequence goes on along the minus strand of NW_006408593.1, from coordinate 10,502,510 downwards.
AGCTGCCTTCCCAAGTTCCCAGGCTAACATCTTGTCCAGTTCCTCCTCAAATCTTAGCAAATGCACATTTGTACCTCTGTTGTAAGACGCTAGAGCTAGCTAAGAGCCCAGCATTTGGAGTCAGGCAATCTTGGGTTCGAGTTTCATCTCTGCCATTTATTGTCAGTGACCTAGGTCTTTAGAAGTTTCCTTATCTGAGAAATTGGAATAAAAACCATTCCTACAAGTTGTGTACATTCAAAGAGACTGTGTATATAGAAAGTTTCAATAAAGGGACGAATGAGAGGACTCACTCCGCCCCTAAGGAGGGAGATTGTCTGATTGAAAATTGATTGATTGGTTGATGAGTATGCAAATGATTCTTCTGTCATGTCACCAGCTAATCAGCAGCAGGTGTTGAGACCTATGGGCAGATGTGGCCGGGTCCAGGGAGGAGATGAGAGAGGAAGCAGCTGGGGAAGGCCGAGAGCTCTGTGAATGAAGAGCAAATTGGAGGAAGCTGTGAACAGCTAATTCTGAATTTCTTCACCTGTGGCATGAGGGTGACCCCCCCCTCCCCCCTCCCTATTTTCAGGGAGTGGGTGGGAGAGTCAGGTGAGCTGATGGATAGGTGGGACTCTGGAAGGCAGTCTGAAAATGCAGGACGCAAGACTTCAGCCATCTGGATCATTGGGGCAATTAACCAACCAGTAGAGTTGAGAGTGTGCTCTTTTAATTACTCAAATTTTCCAATTTAATTTTAGTCTTTGGATGGAAATACCAGTAACAATGTGACCCATTTCCTTTTCTTAATAAATAGCACACCCTTCGACATAAGTTATACTGCTGCTTGTAAGTCTGTCAAATGATGCCATTTTATTGCGCATTAAAAAACTTTAGTCTCTTATTGCCAGCTCCCAGTCCTCACTGCTCCCAGTGCACCTGTCTTCTAAGGGCTCCTCCCCTAACCGATAAAACTTTTTACTTCTAATCTGCTGCAGGTCTGAGAATCAAAGCCTCAGCTCCCTCAGAATTGGTTGTAAAATATGAGTAACTGGAGTCTGAGAAGACAGGAGGGGCTCTTGGATGATGTGCATAAGCGTCTGCCGGGATGGTCTATGGCAGCGGCCTCCTCACTCCTGGTTTTTGGTCATGCTCTGGGTGGGGCAGGTTGCAGGTGACTAGGGAGACAGACAAGGTGTTGTTGTTGTTCTGTGCCATCAAGTCAATTCCGACTCACAGAGAAACTATAGGACAGAGTAGAACTGCCCCAGAGGGTTTCCCAGGTTATCTTTACCGGAGCAGATTGTCAGCTCTTTCTCCTGCAGAGCCACTGGTGAGTTCAAATTGCCAGTCTTGCAGTTAGCAGGCATGCAGTTAACCACCGTGCTGCCAGGCCTCCCTGAGAGGCAAGATGTTGTTGTTAAGTGCCATCAAGTTGGTTTTGACCCATAGAGACCCTGTGTAGGGTTTCTGAGGAGCAGCTGGTGAGCTTGAATCACCAGCCTTGCAGTTCAAATCGCTTTGCAGTCTGGTGCATTAACCCACAGTGCCACAGCAGAGGCAAGATACTTCTCTATTAATGTCCCTTGCTCTCCAGGTCCTTGCAGGTGATGTGAACATCTAAGGTATGGTAGAATGGTGTGTGCTCTGGGAGTCACCTGAATGGAGCGCCACAGAGCATTTCTGTTGGCCATTGCCAGCTGAGGGATCACTAATGAATTTAAGCAAATTGCCATAGGCAATGTTTTCCATAGATACGCATCTGGTGGGAACACATGTCTGCGCTCTCTAGACCCATCCTGTGAACCCCTCTAGTCTCACTGTGCATCACTCCCCTGCTCTCACAAGAGTTTGTTTCAGCCACAAGAAGTCAATATGGGATACTATGCTTCTCAGCCTTCATACAAATGCTTCTCATTGCCCTCTCCCCACTTCCTCACCTGGGAAAGCTCAGCTCAGATGTCACTTCCTTCAAGAAATGTCCATCACCCCTCTCTAGACATACTTGTTGCTCCCACACTTCACCCCGGGAGGTGGCTAAAAGCTTGAAATCTGGGGCCCAAATTCCCGTATGGAAAGCCCATCTCTACCTTTCCATAGCTGTGTCCTTGGGCAAGTTATCTGACTCACTTCCCCACCTGTACAAAGGGACTGGAAGCAGTAGCGATCTCATTTCCATCATCATCTGTCTGACTCCCAGCACTGTGCCTGGCATATTGTAAGCACTCAATGAGGGGGAGTTAGTTTTCTTGTCTGTCTTCAGTCTGCACCTCTAACTCCAAGTTTCTCAAGGGCAAATATGGTCTCATTTCTTCATGCATCCTTCCCCTGGTGTCTGGGGCAGAACCAGGCACATAGCAGTTGCTCAATAATGGCACACATACATTTCAAGTCCAACACTGGCCCCACGACTGGACAGTGGCACTGTGTGAGTGTGCTCTGCGTGCAAGTCTGTCTGTTCCCTTGAACCAGGTGGTAGGAGAGGCAGCAGGACCACCCCTGTGGGAAACTCACTGTTCCTGGTATACAGAGGCCTCTCTGATATCCTGAAGGGGAAGCAGAGTGCTGTCCATGGTGCTGAAGAGCACTGGCAAGTGACTAATTCCTCCTCCTGAGATGGAAGATGGAAAGCAGAGGGGTTTGCTTCAGGGCAGCCAGGAAAGGATTTTTCTTCTCCAGCACATTTTGTTCTGACATTTCCTTGGCATCTTCATCAATGACGTGATGTTGCTCACACAGATTTTTCCCCTGCCTTCCGAAATCCTTGGATAGCTGTCATCCCCTCCTGCCCCACCCACCTAGCACTGAGGCACCTCCAAACATGGATGCATTACCCAGAGACCTGATCTTAAGCTATTGAACATGAGCTGGATCTATAGTGCCAGCCAGAGCCACACTTTCTGCAACCTTCCCATCTCTCCTGCATGTGATCCCCCCAACAGCCCTGTCCTCAAGAACAAGCAAAACAGGAAAATACTGGCCATAGATGAGGATGAAAATAAACTCAGAACTTACACGTGTCATGGAGCTAAATGATCCAAGCTTTTGGATAAACACAACTGAGTGCAAACCTGCCCCACACTTTGAAAGCTCTATGACCTTGGGTAATTTCCTTCACCTCTGAGCCTCAGTTTCTTCTTCTGCTAAATGGGAACAAAGATCCATTCCTCACAAGATTGTTGTGAGGACAAAATTAAACAATATAGGAATAGGTGCTAAAATTGTGCCTGGCACATAATACATGCTCACTGAAGAGTAGTCATTCTTTCTCAGACTTCTCGTTCTCCTTTGATAAAGGAGCCATTGACTTTTGGAGCTGGAAGAGAATTTAGTCCAATCCCTTCCATTTACATACAAGGAGGCTGAAGCCCAGCTAGGTAAAGAGATGTGTTTATAGTTACATGGTCAGTAAGAGAGGAAGGGAGAGTTTGAGAGAGGGATTGCTTTTATGGAATTGGTTTATGCAATTGTGGGGGCTGGCAAGTCCAAAATGAAAACTCCAGCAGGGTGTCTATGTCATAGTCCTGAGGCAGAATTTCTTCTTCCTGGGAAAAGTCCAGTTTTGCTTTTAAGGCCTTCAGATGATTGGATATGGCCTATTCTTCACTATGAAGCACAATCTCCTTAACCACAGTCAACTGATTGTAAGTGTGAAACCTACAAAATAACCTCACAGCAACATCTGGACTAGTTTTGACTGAACAGCCAGGCACCATTGCGTAGCTAAGTTGACACGTGAAACAAGTCCTCACACCATCTTCATCCCATTTATCCCTCAACAACATGGCTAGACTGAGACTGAGATCATCATTATCCCCATTTCACAGATGAGAACACTGAGGTTCAGTAGGATGTCTCATGGTCACATGACTACCTCTCTGCCAGGGTTGGCATGAAGATTGTGTAAGATGAAGCAGTTCCTGCCAAAGGCCAGGCAAAGACGAACTCAGAAGACACACTCCATCGCTAAAGAAGACCGCCTTACCTTTCAGAGCAGGAAGAAATGTCTTCGTTTATGCTGCCCGATACCTTTGTGATTCCTCAGACTTCAAGCACGGTCTCCTAGGAAGATAATGAGAAAGTCGATGAAAATCAAAGTCAGAGAAGCAGCTGCTTGGGAGGTGATGGAGAGTTTGCTTAGAGAGTGGGTGAGATAATAGATGGATTTCGGGGGCATTAGGAACATCTAAGGATGCCTTTTATCTCCCCAGAGCATGTGGACAGCCTAGTATGGAGAAATGAAAACTCGCTAGACTCAAGCCAGGGCACGTTAGAGCTCTGGGACCTGAGATCTAGTCTGCCGTGATCTTGTAGCCTCCGTTTCCAGATTTGACAAATGGGAATAATCACTCCTACCTGAGAAAGTTAAGGAGCTCAGGTAGTGTAGTGGTTACGAATCGGGCTGCGAACCTTAAGGTCAGCAGATCAAAACTACCAGCTGTTCCATGGGAGAAAAATGAGGCTTTCTGCTCATGTAAAGATTTACAGCCTTGGAAACCCTGTACAGAGTCGCTATGAGACATCATGACCACAACGATGACCTGAAAATGTCATTGCTGTTGTTGTTAAGTGCCGTCGAGTCATTTCTGACTCATAGTGACCCTGTATAGGGTCTCCAAGGAATGGTTGGTGAGTTTGAACCATCGACCTTGCAGTTCAAACTGACCTTTCGGTCCAGTGCTTATTCTACAACACCACACCAGGACTACATGAGGTGATTCATGTAAATCATCCAGCAGCTAGTAGGTGCTCAATAAATATGAATCCCATTGTCCTCTCATCCTCATCTATGTTTATTTGGCAAGAATTAATTGAGCACCTACTATGTGCCAGATGCTGTTACAAGTGCTGGTGATCTGGCAGCTAACATGGCAGACATGTGCTTTCATGGTATTTATATTATATCAGTGGTATAAACAAGTTAAATTTCTCTCCGGAAAACAAAGCCCAGACACTAGCAATCTAAGTTAGAATGGGAATTCCATGATCATCAGGGGCCCAGGCTCTATCTAATTTGTTCCACCATCCTCAATACATTGCTTCACCTCATGACCCAAGATAGCTGTCCCAATCACAGCCATCACATCTGTATTCCAGCAGCCGAAAAACAGAAGTATTGCAGAATAGAGCATGCATTGCCCAGTAAGGACACAACCCAGGTGTTGCAGTTATATTCCATTGGCCAGAATCTAGTCATCTGGCTGTACCAAACTACAAGGGAGGCTGGGAAATGTAGTCTTTACTCTGGGTAGCCACGTACCCAGCCCCAAATTGTTGTTGTTAAGTGCTGTTGAGTTGGTTCTGACCCATAGCGACACTGTGTAGGGTTTCTGAGGAGTGACTGGTGAGCTTGAACTGCTGACCTTGCAGTTCAAACTGACTTTGCAATCCAGCGAAGCCGTTTAGCAGGAAAAAGGGGAGAACAGAAAATAAGGAACAACTGACAATCTGGACTAGAAATTGCAAGGTTGGGACCAGAACCCACACATCTGGACTCTTCTAGTGCTCCCACCGCCATTCCCTTCCTTCTGTCCCCCATCATGATGAGTCAAAGCAGCACTGAGCATGGCCCAAGGGGGGTCCCTGGGGAGAGTGGTCTGAAGGGAACTGAGGACTGGAGGAATAGAGAGGGGGGGCAGGAGAAGGGGGCCTGGACAAAGGGAGTCCCAGCTGCTTGTTCCCTCCCCCAATGTGGGAGTATGGTGAATTGATTTCATTGGCCTGGCAGCTGGCCCTGAGGCCCAGGGCAGGGTGACACTACTGTTACCTTCTTTGGGGGGAAGCAGCTGGCGACAGAGCCCCTGGCAGCTCCCTATTGTTCTCAGTGAACAGAGTGGCAGGTTTGGAGATCCCATTGTGGGGAGGGCAGATGATGGGGAAGGGATTAAGCAGCTGGCACAACCAGCCAGCCCAGCCCCGCACACACTCCCCTCCTCTTCCAGGCTGGGCTGAGCTGAGCAGGGCTGAGTTGGGGTCTCTCTGAAGACTTTCCCACTTCCTGAAAACTGACTGCCAGCCTTCTGCTCCTCTTTCCCCCCTTTTCTTCCTCTACTTACTCCTTCCTCTCCCCTTCTTCTTTATTCCTTCTCCCAATGCCTCTGTTTCTTTCTCTCCCTCCTTCCTGACCCTCAATCCCCTTTTCTTATCCCTCACTGTCTTCTTTCCTACCTTTCCCTTCTCTTGCGGTCACTTCCCTCTCTACCTCTCCACTCCCTTCACAGCCCCCCACCCCCACCCCGCTTCCATCCTCTGGACTTTCCATGGGGGGGGGGTGCTGGACAGCTCTATAGGACATTAGGCACAGTCTTGGGGGTGGTCACAGCTACTCAGACCCTTCTTTGTGGTCTCCTTCTCCCTGCCCAGGATAGGGCAGGGCTGTGAATTGACCACTGACACCACCCCTGTCCTGGTGGAAATGAAGGAATCCAGCTCATTGAGCTCCAATACATCCAAGCCACTTCTATAGCCCTAACCTTTAATCAATCTGCACACAGACTACTGAGGTTGGTTATTCACATTTCATAGATGAGGAAATGAGGCTCAGATAGTCAGAATTGTATGTTCAAAGCCACAGAGTAAGAGGCAGTCCCCAAAAGTCCCAGTCCTGGTCCTTCTCTGAGTCTTGGTGCTCTGACCCCTGTATTCCTTTGTCTCTCAATCCCCATGTTCGTTTGACAACCCAGGCCCTCCACCTTCATAAAAATCATGGGGTGGTGGGAAGAAGGTGGATAAAGCTGGGCTGGCTCAGGAACTCTAAGATCCCTATGAGGGGTCATGAAGAAGAGAACAGAGGCTGCACAGATGCAACCTCAGGCCTTGCTCCTGCACGAGGACAAATGCATCTGCTCCCTTGTGGCCCTCACAGATCCCATTTACAGTAGGTGCTCAGTGAGAAAGACTCGGATCTTTGCAGGCAACTTCTTGGCTCCTCAGCCTCTTTAAATAGACTTCCCTCCCTCCCCCAACAACCACCTCTTCCTCCACACAAACATACACCCATACATATGGCGTATGACTCTGGAGGGTGAGGAAGAACAGACGATTTTGGTGGTGATTGTAAGACAGTGGTGGTGGTGGTAATAATGATGATGGTGATGGTTATAAGTGATGGTAATGGTGGTGATTATGGTGATGGTGATGATGATAGTGGTGATGATAGTGATGGTGGTGATGATGGTGATGGTGATGGTGATGGTGGTGATGGTGGTGATGGTGGTGATGATGGTGATGGTGATGGTGGTGATGGTGGTGATGGTGGTGATGGTGGTGATGATGGTGATGGTGATGGTGGTGGTGATGGTGGTGATGATGCTGATGGTGATGGTGGTGATGGTGTTGATAGTGGTGATGATGGTGATGTTGGTGATAGTGGTGATGGTGATGATGGTGGTGATGGTGGTGATGGTGATGATGGTGGTGATGGTGGTGATGGTGGTGATGGTGATGGTGGTGATGGTGGTGATAGTGATGATGATGGTGATGGTGATGATGGTGGTGATGGTGGTAATGGTGATGATGGTGGTGATGGTGGTGATGGTGGTGATGGTGATGGTGGTGATGGTGGTGATAGTGATGGTGATGGTGGTGATGGTGGTGATGATGGTGGTGATGGTGATGATGGTGATAGTGGTGATGATGGTGATAGTGGTGATAGTGGTGATGGTGAT
>NW_006408593.1:10484878-10494479 GCF_000296735.1 Chrysochloris asiatica | reverse complement strand
TGGTGATAGTGGTGATGGTGGTGATGGCTTTGGTCATGGTGATGGCGGTGGTGATGGAAGTGGTGATGATGGTGGAGGTGGTCATACTGGGAATGGTGATGGTGATGATGCTAATAGCATATTTTTTAGCCTTATATCAATATGGAATATCCACACTATAAAGAAAGCCAGGCAATGAGTAACACTAATACGAAACTATGCTTCCAAATAGGCTAGAACATTAAAAAAATTTTTTAAAAACCATAAACTATGCTCAGAAAAAGCCATATAGACTGGTGATGGTCACACAACATGATTAGTGTCCCTCATGTCACTGAATTGTACATGTAAATAAGGTTGAATTGGAATGTTGTTGTTATATATATTTTTACCACAACAAAACACATCGATGATTATGCTTTCCTTCCTATGACGCTGCCTTTCTCTGTGAGATTGTCATTCCTACACCAGTCCTGGACACCACTCAGTCCAGAGTGGGGCTCCTCTTCCCTGACCCTTCCTTAGAGTCATGAAGTCCAAGTCCAGACCCTGTAAGGGGCTTGTTAAAGTCCTTCTCTCTGAGACATACTCCAACTTTCCATGGTCTCTGTCTCCCTTACAGCTACAAACTGAGAAACCTAACAGTTCATTACAGGTATGTTCCTTGGGTCTTTGGTTGGCAGGCATCAGCAACAGAAGAAGGGGAGCTTCAAAACCCACCCCACCCCACTCACTGCCTTTGAGTCGATCCCCTAGTACAAGTGCCCCATAGTGTCTCCAAGACTGCAAATCTTTATAGAAGCTGACTGCTGCATTTTTCTCCAGCAAAGCTGCTGGTGGATTTAAACCACTAACTTTTCAGTTAGCTGCTGAGCACTTTAACCATTGTGCCACTGGGGTTTAATTGTAATGCTTCTCATTAAGCTGATGGTGAGTACACAGGCCTCCATTTTGTTTATTACTATTTTATAAGTAAACCTATTCTTTAAAATGGGCATATACAAGGGGACTCCAAAAAGTTTGTGGAAAAATCCCATTATCTTTCAATTCCATTTTTCTACGAACTTTTTGAAACCCTCTTGTGCATATGACTAGACCAAATCAGTTGCTCTGGAGCTGATTCTAACTTATGGCAACCTTCTGTGTGTCTGAATAGAATTGTCACATAGTGTCTTTAGTGCCTGATTTTCAGAAGTAGATCTCCAAGCCTTTCTTCCAGGGTGCCTCTGGGTGAACTTGAAGGTCTGCCCCCCCCCCCCCAGGAACGTCCATGATACATATAATATTTATAAATTTATCATATTGTTGTTGTTCTGAGGCTATAAATCTTTATGGGAGCAGAACGCTTCATCTTTCTCCCAAGGAGCAACTGGTTGACTCAAAGTGCTGACCTTGTGGTTCACAGTCCAATGCTTATCCTGCAGAGCCACCACACTCCCCATATGTCTAATAGGTTTCACAATAAAAAGTGAAAAAGACAAAAACGTTAATGCAAAAGAAAGTAAGAATAACAGAAAAGGGAAAAGTCACCTCACTGCCATGTGTCCAGGGAATGACCGTGGCTTTATGGACTCTCCAACTGGCCTGAGAATGCAGACCAGCCCCCTAGGCCCTGAGCAGCCCCCTGGGCCCCACTGGAAAGTGATGGTAGCTCTTCTGGGGCTGCGCAGCCTGTGGCCAATGGAGACCAGCAGCCCAATGGCTCTGCAGAACAGCCTGGTTCAGCCATAGCAGGTTCTTAGGGCCCGGAAATAAGAACTTCTGGAGGGAAGGACCCAGACAGTAATCCCTCCCCCTGTTTGATCTCTACCCCCAAGCCCTGGCCCAGGTCCTCCTGCTGCCCTCCCACACATCCAGGAGACAAGGGACCTTCGAGGGCTTGTTTATTGTTTTTGTGTGCCGTTGAGTAAGTTCCAACTCATAGCAACCCTGCCTAGGGTTTCCAAGAGCAGTGGGTGGGTTTGAACTGCCGACCTTGCTGTGGTTACCAGTCCAGTGTTTACTTTACAGGCCACACCAGGGCTCAGTGCTAGTTCAGAGTCATGGTTTTCTTCAAAGATTGGGTTTTAAACAACGTGCCTGCAGCTGACTCCATCTCCCCAACAGATGGAGGGAGATGAGGGGGAAGAAGGATGGTGAACCAGAATACCAGTAGGTCCTGCGCAGTCAGCCAGAGGAAGAGGCTTCCAAAGCCAGAGGGAAGGACCAAGGTGACGACAGGAGGGAGATGAGAGCAGGAGATGAACAGGTGTTCACACTGCAAGTCCATGACACAGTGGGCATTCCAACCTGCTTGCTTGTTCATCTCTCCGTCGATCTGTTCTTGCTGCTTCTAGGTATTGGCACCTGCTGCTCCTTCTGCCAGGACCATGCTTACTTCTGCTCATCTGATGACAAGCAGCTTCTCATCCTTCAGGTCTAACCATGACCAACACTCCCCCTTAGCCTGCTACCTACAAGACAGCCGCCCACATGCCTGGCTAGTAGGTAGTCCATTCTTCGGCTGAATGAATGAAGGATGCCTAATGTAGGATAGATGTAAAACCAAGCCAGTTGCCTCCAGTTGATTCTCACTCATGGTGACCCCACATGTGCCAGAGTAGAACTGCCCTGCATAAGATTTTCAACGGTCTTTCAGAAGCAGATCACCAGGGCTTTTCTCTGAGCCACCTCAACAGTTTTTCAATTAGTAGCTGAGAACACGATCCAGGGACTCCTGCGAGATGGAGTTTTTTGTGTTGAGTAAGCGCTACTAGTAAATCAGTTGTCATCCAGTTGATTCCCACTCATGGCAACTCCGTGTGTGTCAGAGTTATAACTCTATCCCATGGGGTTTTCAGTGGCTGGTTGTTCGAGAGTAGATTGCTTGGACTTTCTTCTGAAAACTCCAAACTTTTCGTGAGCAGCGGAGCACATTAACAGTTTGCAGCCTTCAGGGATTTCTGAGAGGGATAACTCTATCCTTCCATGGTGATTTCCTTTCTGTTTTCTGCTTACTTTTGTAACCACATCCAAAAATCAATGGTACTTTAAGAGTTACATTTACATAAGCTATTTGAAACACTCATTTATTTAAGTGAACTGGAAACTCCATTGAATAGGTTAATCATAGTTATTGTGAACATTCAGAATACTTCTGAAATATCCCCAAACCAGAAAATGTATTTATTACTGAAGCAAAGAATAAGCTTCATTTTTCTGAGAATTGTTTTAATAAACATAAGCTTTGATTCCTGAATGTTTAACCTTTTGGGTTATAAATGTGTAATGGAGTCAGTTTTAGACAGAACTGAAATAGAACCATTTCAGCTTGCTATTGTGAAGAGCCGTTGAGTCAATTCCAACCCATAGTGACCCTGTATAAGGTTTCTGGGGAGCAGCTGGTGAGCTTGAACCACCGACCTTGCAGTTCAAATGGCTTTGCAGTCTGACACATTAACCCACAGTGCCATACCATTTCAGGCCTCCTTGGTCAGTGGCAAACTTTAAATTTGGGGTAGTAGATTATTTCTGTTTTTATTTTCTTCATTTTTCATTGCTAAGAAAACAGTATACGAACTTTTCTGCTTTTTAATTTCCCAGATAATTTATAGATTTAACACAAGTTTATTTATGGGAAAACATTAGAAGAAAATCATTCTGTATTAGCAGATAACTTTTTAATACACGTTTTTCAATTAATATCAACAACAAAACCCCAAACCAGTTACTATCTGTTGTTGTTGTTGTTATAAGGGCCATCAAGTCAGTTCAGACCCATAACAACCCTGTATGGGGTTTCCAAAGAGCGGCTGGTGCACTGGAACCACCAAACTTGAGGTTCAAACCGCCATTGCAGTCCAGTGCATTAACCAGCAGTGCTATGCAAGGACTCCAGTTACCATCTAGTCAATTCCAATTCATGACCACTCCGAATGCATATGAGTAGAACCATTCCAGAAGGTTTCCAATGGCTGTGGTCATTCAGAAGTAAATGGCCAGACTGTCTTCCAAGGTGCTTCTAGGTGAATGTGAACTGCCAGCCTTATCCTACCTCTTTATCTGGTCCTTGTTTGTCTCTCTCAACAAGACTATATGCTCTGTGAGGGCAGGGACTGTATGTGTTTGTTCACAGCTGTAACCCTGGGCTCTACCATGAATGAATATGTGGCCAGAATTAGATGGATAGTCACCAAATTCTGGTATCACGTCACTTATAATTTATCATAAATAGCTCTTGGAAGTCTTTCTTTTAGCCCTTGGCCATTCCTCTCTCCCTCCCTCCCTTCCTCCATCCCTCCATTCATCCTGCCTATTGTTGTGGTTAAGTGCCATAGAGTTGTTTCCAACCCATAGTGATACTCTATAGCGTCTGGTGAGCTTGAACCGCCAGACTTACACTTTAAACCGACCTTGCAGTCCAACGAATTAACCTATAGTGCCACACCAGTACTCCATCCTATAACTAGGCAAAAATAGCTTGAAATTGCAGAAAGTCTTAGGGGAAAAAGGGAAATCAGGATTTCTGATGTTAACCTTAGATTTGATGTGAGGGTATATAGGTCAGATTCAGCAAATGAGACCTACCTGGTAGGCACACTCAGGCAGAAAGTTAAAGAGATAGCTGAGGAATGGAGCCAGAAGAATTTAAAGTAATTTGAGCCTTGCACACATCCTGTGAGCCCATAACTGTCTGCTCTTCTCCCTCCCTTCCTTTTCCCTTTATCAAGATTTATGGAGACTTCACTTTGGTCCAAGCCCTGCCTCCAAGATGCTCCAAGTTTTAGGGGATATGGAGGTAACAATAAAGAAGGTATAAGTGACCTGGGCCCCAAGAGATCCAGCTAACATATCTTGAGTTTCAGATATGGAAGGGAAGAAGGGAGAAATACACGTAGGAGGGACATTCAAATGGGATCTTGTTGGATGGTAGGATTTGGACATATGAGAACATAAAGAGGGGAGAACATTCTGGAAGGAAGTAATCCAGTGAGCAAATACACAGTACTGGGAGACTCCAGTAGACTGCAGGGAAGGAGAAGGGTAACTGGTGATAAGGTTAGGGAGGTAGTTAGGGACCCTGCCTCAGAGGCTAGCTAATCACTCATGGTGTGGTGCTGTAAGATCAGCATTGGACCGTGAACCACAAGGTCGGCAGTTCAAACCCACCAGCTGCTCCTTGGAAACCCTATACAGGGTCGCTGTGAGTCAAGCCCAACTCGACAGCACTTAACAAGAAGGATTGATAAATTGATTCAATCATTCATTCAACAAATACTTTTTTAGCACCTAATATATTCTAGGGAGTCCTGGTGTGGCGCTGTGGGATAAAGCAGTGGACCACAAGGTTAGTTTGAACTACAAGGTCTGCGGTCAAATTCACCAGCTGCTTCTCCAAAACCCTATACAGGGTCACTATGAGTTGGAACCAATGCTATAGCACTTAACAATAACAGAAACAATATGTTCGAGGATTCCTGCCTGGTGTGGCATCATAGGATAAGCACTGGATCACAAGGTTGGTTTGAACTGCAAGGTCGGTGGTTCAAACTCCTCAGCTGCTCCTCGGAAACCCTATACAGGGTCACTATGAGTCGGAGGTAGCGCACAACAATATATTTGAAAGGATCCCTTATGGTAGTGTGGGTTCCATCTTACTGAAAGGTCACTGCTTCAAACCCACCAGGTGCTCTGTGGGAGAAAGATGAGGCTGTCGGCTTCAGTAAATGATTGGCATCCCTGTGAGGTAGGTCTACTCTGTCCTATAGGGTTTCCAAGAGTCAGGATTGACTCAGTGGCATTGGGTTGGGTTGGGTTTTTGGTATCGTGGGCTACACCACATGCCCCCTCCATCTCTATTCCTCAGCTCTTCCTAGACCTCGTGGGTTTCTTTCATTTCTTTGGCCCCTGAGTTCTCCTCTACTTGAGGAAGTCTATAGCCAAAGGTGGGAGGTAGAAGTGGAATTCCTTGGGAATCCTTTCTGAATGTTCCTCTTACATGTCCATAGGTGTTGCAGTTGCCCAGTGCTTTGTCTGACCCTCACTGGACTGGGAACCCTAGGGAGAGGGACAGGGTTGTGGATCCTCAGAGAAGAAGTCCATGTGGATCAGGGCCAGGGTTCCGAGGGTTGGAAGGGCACAGGAAGCAGAGGATATGACAGGTGGGAACACAGCCCCTAACCCCTCCCTGCTGCTGCTCCCAGTTTGCTGCACCCTGGAGGTCACATGACGCAACTTCAAGTGGACAGACACCCAGGTGAAAGTGTGAGGTAGAGCTGCACCCAGTGGAAGCTTGGGACTCTGGGAAGGCCTGGTGCGCTGGTGCGCTGGCTCCCTCCAGATAGGAGGAAGTTTCTGGCAGTGGTTAGAGGATGAGGCAGGGGCACCCACCCAGTCACCAGGTCTGCTTCAGAAGGAACCCCCACCCACCCCACCCTCAGTGCTCTGGCTGAAAGGTTCTGATTTTGGTCTCTACATTCCTTCATTCTCCCCCTCCTTTTTCTTCTGTTTATGTTTCAGGCGAGAGTCGCCCATGGCTATGTTTGCTTCCTTGTAGTTCTGCTACGGAGCAGCCGGGCAGTTTTAATTGGCCCATTTTCTGCGAGCTGGAAAGATATTTCCCTCCTTGTCCTGCTGCCCATCCCCAGTGCTTCTGGGGCCTGAGGAGAACAGCTAGAAGGGAGGCCAAGGTGGACAGAGGTAGGAAGACACAGCTTCAGGAGAAGCAACAGGAGGGAGAGAGACATGTGGGCCCAGCAACACGGAGGCAGAGTTGGGGCCCCTGGGAAACAAAGACAGAAATACACAACTGAGGCAAGAGAGAGGGAAACAGGCAGACAGCGAGGAACAAACACATGGGTTTCTATTTGTGTCATTGAGGAATGAGAGAGAGACAGAGACAGGCATCCACCTCCCCACACCCATCCCTGTGGAGGGAGGCTGGCCCTCAGTGAGTGGGCAGAGGGGAGGCCAGTAGAAGGAGATCCTGGCCAGGCTCGCTCCCGCTGGCATCCTCCAGGTGCCCCATTCCTATGTAACTACCCCCAAGCCCCTCCCAGGGCTGCAGGGTTTCTGAGCTCCACTGAGCCTGGAGCCTTCACAAACCTCCTGCTTCCCAGGCCTCCTGTGCAATACAGGGATGATCCATCACAGATCAGTACTATGCGGGATTGTTAGCAAGCCTGGAAAAACCCAAAACAAAAGACCAAACCCACTGCTGTGGTGGTTATGTGCCGTGGAGTCGTTCTGACTCATAGCGACGCTGTACAGGGTTTCCGAGGCTATAAATCTTTACAGGAGCAGAACGCCTCATCTTTCTCCCACAGAACAGCTGGTAGTTTTGAACTGCTGCCCTTGCAGTTTGCAGCCCGATTCATAACTACTATGCTACCAGAGCTCCTTGTTAGAGGAGGAAAGAAATCCCAGGCAGGGAGATAGATCTGTGCAAAGGCGCAGAGATATGAATATGGGGCTGGTGATAGTCAGGAAATGAAAGGTAAGCAGGGGCCTCATTGTGAGGGGCCATGAATGCCATGTAAGAAGTTGGACCAAAAAGGCAGTGATGTCCAGGAGAGGAATGGTGTAAGTCTGTCTCAACTTTGCAGAAAAAATTCAACTGATATAAGTGGAGCAGAGGGACTGGGCATGGCAAAGGTCCAGGTGTGAGAGAATGCGAGCCTGGGCCAGGGCAGGTGCCATGGCAGGGAAGCCTTTTGATGTGCTCGGTTGTGGGCCGGGCCAGCTGGCTGGGACATTTGTAGCGCAGCTGGCTCCCTGGCCAGACCCATAATTCACAGTCACAGAAACCTAGAGAAGATCCACAGAGCCTTTGAGAGCTAGTAAACCCGGGATCTCAAACTCAGATGCCTTCAGGGCCAGCCAGGTGGTATTAACATGTGAAGTAGCTGGAGGAAGGTGGTAGGGAGTGGGCAGGTGGGCCTGAGCCAAACTAGGGGATGCCCTTGAATTGAAGTTTTTTAAAATAGGATGTTGGCCAAAAGAAGGAGCTGACCAAATTTGTCCCTTGGGCACCACTGGTTTGAGACGTCTGACTGAACCCTCTACCCGTCTGCATTTCTCAAGGAGAGAAACTAAGATCTGGAGTGGACCAGAGACATGCCCAAGTCCATACAGTGAGAGTTAGTCCCTTGTCCTCAAAATCCTGCTGTATTCAACACCTGTGTTTGGAGATGAGGAAACTGAGGCTCAGAGAGGTGATGTGGCTTGCTCATACATCTAGTTAGGGAGGCGAGACATTGCTTTAGAAAAATGACTCAGCCCCTTCCACCGGAGCCACTGACAGGGGTGGAGAAACCTCAGAGCACAGGGAAAACACTAATTGCCTGATAAGAAACAATTGGTGGCCGGAAGGGGGATGAGGGTGGGCACATCAAAGCAAAAACTAGTGAGAGGAGAATCAGGCACTCCCAGGGAAGGAGCCCCAGCTCAGCCTGCCAACCAGCTGCTGGCAGGGGCCAGGTCAGGGTTGGGGCCAGCTCAGCCCCAAAGGCATAAATGATCCCAGCTTGGGGCCTGCTGAGCTGCTTGATTATCCAGGGCAGAAACCCTACCAAGCAGGACATTACAGAATCATCATGACAACCAAAAATAATGCCTCTCCCCTGCATTGACTGCTTGGCTTGTTCCATCTCTGACAAGCAGACATCCTTATTCAGAGTATGGGCAGTGGGGCCTAGGGCCCTGGGGCTGGCCCTAGAGTAGAAACAGTTCAACAGACGTACAAGACTGTTAACTTCCATCTCTCGGAGCCCGTTTCCTCTGCTATGAAATGAAGATGTTATTCTCTGCCTCGGTTTATCTTCTCACCCTCATTTCTACCTTAGACCTGCCCCACCTCAGCCCTCTACCATAGATACTTATCATTATAGTCCATCCACGGAACTTTTGGCCAACTGTTCTGAGGTCTCTGATTTGTTCTGTATCAAATGTGAACCTGTTCCAGCCTCAAGTTTTCTAAGAAACTCCTATTCACCCACCCCACTGCCCCCCCACTCCCCCACCTCCCCAATCCCAATGCTGCCTTCCCCATGAAGCCCTCTCTGGCTTTCTCCAAGTAGAGGATTACAACCAGCATTCTGTATACATCAAAGCTCGATATTATAAGTCTCCCTTTGTCTCTCTCTCCTCCCATCTGGGAGTCCTTGAGCCCAGGGAGATCTCACCTCTGCGTTCCTGAAGTCCAGCACAGGGGTGGCATACAATAGGTGTTCCAGCAATGGTTCTTAAATGATTGCAACCATTTCTGATGGTCTGCTTCTCCCATTAGACTGGAGCCTCTTGAGGCCAGGGCCTGGGTTCTATTCATCTTTATTTGGATTAGCTAGCACAAAGGAGGTCCTTAAGAATGTTTGACTGATGGATGGCGTCTTAGTATGGATTCTCTAGAGAAATAAAACCAGTGGGGGCTTATACATATATTACCCTGATACAGACTTCGCTGTGTATGTATGCTTATATGTTGTTGTATGCCATCAAGCAATCCTGTGTTGATTCCAACTCATAGCAACGCTGTATGTTTCTGAGGAGCAGCTAGTGGGTTTGAACTGCCAATCTTGTAGTTAGCAGTCCAGTGCTTATCCTACAGAACCACAAGGACTCCATGTATGTGTGTATATGTATATAT
>NW_006408593.1:10470402-10483249 GCF_000296735.1 Chrysochloris asiatica | reverse complement strand
TACAGGGTCGCTATGGGTCAGAATCGACTCGACGGCACTTAACAACAACAACAACAATATATATATATATATATATGCCATCAAGTCAGTACCGACTCATAGTAACCTTATGCATAACAGAATGAAACACTGCCCGATCCTGGGCCAACCTCACTACTGTTGCCACACTTGAGTCCATCAATGCTGCTAGCTGCTACTTGGCTAATCCATATCGTTGGGGGTCTTCCTCTTTTTCTCTGACCCTCCACCTTACAAACATCCATTTCATTTTTGACTATATACACAAAGTCCTGGCAGTGTAGTGGATGATAAGTTGGGCTGCTAACCACAAAGTCAGCAGTTTAAATCTACCAGTTGCTCTGCAGGAGAAAGATGAGGCTTTCTGCTCCCGTAAAGATTTATAGCCTTGGAAACCCTATACAGAGTCGCTATGAGTCAGAATTGACTCGACAGCACAGAATCACCACTACTATCTCTATATATCTATATCTACATATATCTCTACAGAGAGAGAGGTTTATAGCAAGGAAATGGCTTACACAGGTGTCAAGGTAGGCAAGTTCCAAGTCTGTGGGTCAGATGTTAGGCTGGAGGCTTCTCCTGACTCATTTAGCTTTAGGAGCTGATGAACTCAAGGTCAGCAGGTTGGACAGCAGGCTACAAAGGCCAATGAATCCAAGGTTGGCAGGTAGATGGCAGGCTACTGAAGACTCCCAGGATCAGCAGGTAATGCAGCTGGCCACTGGCTTGAATTCAAAGAGCCAGAGGATGGATGAAGAGTCAGATGCAGGATCCAGCCCAGTGTTCAATAGATTGGAAGCACGCCACATCCTTGAGGAAACTTCCTTTCAATTGATTGGCTGCTCGTAGCAGATCTCATCATGGGGAATTACTATGTCTTAACTGAGAATCCTGGCCCCGACAGTTGACACAAAGCCTTACCTATCACAGATGGACAAAAGAAAGTGCTTTGTAGATTATAAAGCAAAATCTATGGGAAAGCAAAGACAAGGAAATAAATCCATAGCGGGAAGAGAAACGAGACCAGTATATCCATTCAGTATGTGTTCTTAAGGGGACATGTCTGTCTGTGTGTTGATGTGTGTGTGTGTGTGTGTGTGACTTGTGAGGTTCTGAGTGCACATTGATCATGTATGTATCCTGGTATATGAGGATGTAGCTACTGTGTGGTTTGAGTGTGGATGTGTGTGTATATGTATTATTGTGTGCAATGTATGGGTATTACTGTGTTACTGTACTATTTATCTAGTGTCTGTGTACCATAGTGGCTACAAGTCAGGCTGCTAACCTAAAGGTCACCAGTTTGAAACTACCAGCTGTTTCACAGAAGAAAGATGAGGCTTTCTGTTCCCTTAAAGGTTTACAGCCTTGGAAACCATATACAGGGCCACTATGAGTCAAAACCAAATCCATAGCAAACAACCACTACCACCACCACCACTGGTAGGCATGTGTGTAGCTGTATGTGCATCTGTGTTTGTGTGTCTGTGTTTTGTGTATAGGTGGGAGTGTGTGGGGGTTGATGGAGGTCTGGAAGATGAAGTTGGAGGGAGAAGAAAAGACAGACCCTGTGGTTTGTGAAGTGTCGAGTACAGACAATCAAGAACTCACAGGTGTTCCCAGTGGAGACCCATATGCCCTTCAAACCCTGTGTATTCTTTCTGTCCTCACTTCCTCCTGAAGGCTAACTCTGCTAGGCCCTCTGCTGGTTGCCCAGCACCTGACATCATCCACATTCTCAAGAGCATCCAATCTTGGGGAAGACAGAAGAATAGACAGTCACAGTGGGAAACAGAGGTGGTGAGAACCCAATGGAAGGCTCCCCAGAGGGGTCCTATCCCAGCTGTGCCCTGGGACAGTCATCTTGTCTGGGACAGTTTCTGTGGGTGGCCACAGACATGCTGAGGCCACTGGACTCTACCCAGGACTCCTTGTCTTGGACATTCCCTTGTTTCCTCCGGATGCCAGGTTAGCTGCTTTTTCCAAATCCTCTACCTGCTTTGTGTCCCTGCCCCTGCTGTCTCTGCCCCTGCTCCTCAGGAGAAGTGAGAAGAAAGCCAGCAACAAGCAAATGAAGAAGAAACGTCCTTGTGACTTGGCAAGGTATCCCCAGGCACTTTCCATCTGCTGAGGCCCTGGGCTATGTGACCCCCTGTTGCTAGAACTTTGGTGGGCAAGCAGGTGCGTATTTATTTGTGTGAGCCCAGCTTGTCTGTTAGTTCAGAGATTTCTGGAGGATGGAAGAGCTTTCTTCATCATTTCCTTCCCTGCCCCACCCCCAGGGCCAGCTGGCAGGAGATTTAGTCCCCTGGGGCCCATCTGACCTGAAAATCCCACAGTGGGATGTGGAAGAATAAACCCCATCTGAATGATAAAGAATTTGGTCAGCAGACAAGACCCCAGGAGAAGAACAACTGGGCTCTTGGGGACAGTGTGATTTAAAATCCTTATTCATAGTCCTCAAATTCATTTTTCTATCTTTTTCTTTCTCTCCTTTTTAAAGCTTGTTAGGGATAGAGAAGACACCGGAACTCTGAAAGTTTTCAGTTCCATTTAGCGCCCTGACCCCTTCTTGAGTACCAGGGCCTGAGAATCATCGGGGCAGACAGCCATGGGAAAGCCCCACCCCACTACCTCTGTGGTAAGACTGTCAGTTTGGAGATGGGCTCCAGACTCCCAGCCTTTGAAGAAGGGAAGATGTTTTGAGAAATAGGTCAGCATGTGCAAAGGCCCAGCACTGAGAAAGATATTCGAGGAATGGTAAGCAGCGCTGTTGGCCTTTGAACCCAAGTGCCGTTGGTGCAGAAGCATGAAGTGGGGCTGTGAGATCACAGCCCTCGGCTCTTGTCTTCTATGATATGCTATGTGTCTGGACCACTTGCTTTGGCTGAAGCACAGTGGTGAAAGTACGCAGCTTCTAACCAAAAAGTCAGCAGTTCAAACCCACCAGTGTCCTCTCAGAAACCCTATATAGGATCGTTATCAGCTGGAACGGACTCAACTGCGGTAAATAGAAGCTACAGCAACATTGTAGTAGCTAAGCACACAGCCTCTAGAGCCAACCTACATACATTCAATTCCCAGCTCTGCTATGTACAAGTTGCCAATCCCTGGACAAGGTTCTAGAGCTTTCTGAACTGGCGTTTCCCCATCTATAAAGTAGAGATAATAAAAAAATCTACTTCAGAGTGTTCTTGTGGGGAATTAACTGAGTTAATATACACAAAATGCTTAATTAAACAATACCAGGCACATCCTCTGGGTTTGCTTGTTTCCCACTGAGCCCACCCACAACCTCAGAACTGTTCTCAACTCAGTGCTCAAGGCCCCCGCTCCTCCCACCATCAATCACGGAAGTTATTGCTTTACCTGACCTAACATCTTCGTTCCACTGAGTAACTGGGAAAGCGAAGCCCATTGCTGAAAGTTCTTGGTCAGGGTCTCAGGGATTTACCAGGCTGGAGTTCATGGTCCCCTGAGTCTCAGATGAGAGGGTGCTACAATACAGTGAGGTTCATGGTGAGGAGCTGCTGCCTGTAAATGTTCCAGGTGGCAAGGCCTAGAACCTAAATGGCCAGTGTGAAGAGACTAGTTGCTCTTCAGGTCTGTCCAGCTCTGCTGGGCTCTGATGATTACGCCCAGGGCTGCCCCAGGGGCCTCATCTGCTAGCAGTTAGGATAGGGCAATGGCCAATATCCCCTCCTCTCTGGCATGGTACCCCCTATCCTGGTAAGCCCCATGTCTACAGGAGTTCCCTATCCTAGAGAGGCGAGCCTGTACAGTAGTCTCCATCAGATACATCTGTCACAGGGTTGTGTCTACACTCTTTTGTTCTTTCCCAAGAACTTCAGGGTCTGGGCTTCTCAGGAGCACATGTGGCCCTGCCACTGGCCCTTGGTCAGAGGGCAGCAGCAGGCCCTGGAACTAGGAGACCTGGCCTTGAGCTGCTAGGACCAGAGGATGGGGTGCATGCTTTGCAGCCTTGCAACTGGAATCCCCTTCAGACAAGCACAGGTGTTTCTAGCTGTTGGGGAGAAAACCCTAAGAAATGGGGTTCAAAAATGCACCTGTGCCAAAATCACCAGGGGTTGAGGGGTAGGGAGGCTGGTTAACAATGCAAATTCCCGGGCCTACTGGGTTGGATCCCCTGGGGCTAGGGGCTGAGGAATCTGCATACTCACCAATTGCTGGCTCTAGGGGCCAATGGGGAGATGGGGAAGCCCTCAGTATAGTCCTAACCCATTGCCAGATGACAGATGGTCCAAGGGATGCCAGGGACTCACGGTTTGTCCCTGTGAGCAGGCTGGAGTCTGCGTTTTCTCTCCTTTCTCCCAGCTGCCTACACCACTCACACGTCCCTGCAGTTTCTAAATTCAAAACAGGGCAGTTTTAGCTGTTTACCAACTCCCTTCCCCTGGGCACCAGGCCTTAACTCTGCCTGCTGGGGAGGTAACTTGGCTCCCCAATTTCAGGAGCTTAGCAGGGCCTTCCCTGGCTGTAGGAAGGGAGCAAGGAAAGGGCCCCAGGGGTGGAGGTGGGGTCTGCCTGCCGTAGAAGATACCTCTGGCTTTCTGGACTTGGGCGGAACCACTAAGACCCTCCCTCCCAGAAGCCTAGCCTCTTCCTCTCAAAAGTTGACATTTTCCCATCATCCCCAGTGAGGCAGCTTGGGGGCCATCAGGCTCACTTGCAGAGGAACACCCCCGGAGCTGGCGGGGGGCCAGGGGGCAAGTCTGACACCCACTCTGGCCCCTGCAGATGGTCCAATGCCTCACTGGTTCTGCAAGCTTTTGTTGAACACCTGCTGAGTGTGGTTTGCTGTGCTGGGAGCTGAAGGGGGGAGGGGAGGGGAACCGTGTGGGGGTGTTGAAAGAAATAGAAGACTGGAGGAGTGGAGAAGCCCACACGCGGGTGGAGAACAATCGCTAAGCAGTCTGCCAGGCAAATCGAAACACGCTCAACTAAATCTCGTCTGCCCAACTCATCAGTAGGCACAGGCTTCGTGTCTCAGAGGGGTGGGCTGTGTTCTGCAGGGAGGGCAAACAGAACTTGGAATGGAGACCTAAGACTCCAAGGGCTTGCTGTGTGGTTTTGGGTAAGGCATTTACCTTGTGAGTCTCTGTTTCCTCCCCACATATATACTCGTTTATGGGGGGATGCAGGGGGGGGGGAAGACTAATTGAAGCAGTACTTTCCCCTTGTGCTTTTCTCATTGTTCGTTGCCTTTGGGGGGTCTCAAAGAGTAGAACAGTAGAGGAGAGAGTTGTACTTTTATCAGAGGCTGCATGAGTTTTGAGGCTTTCTGCACCCAGGACAAGAGGTTTGAGGCTCCAGCCTGGGAAGGTCTCACATCTCTTAGAAGATGCTGATGTTCTCTCTGAGTTCTCTTTTAACATCTTCTTTGGACTGACTTTTCTTCATCTTCAGCCTTCTCTGCCACCTGTCTTGCCCAGTGTTGATTTGGGCCTTTCCTCTTCAGGCCACTTGGTCCTGAGTAAGCCTGGGCCCTCCCCTCACGGGGCAGCATATGACTTAGAGGTCAAGTGTGCAGGCTTTCAAAATAGACAGCCCTGTGTTCCAGTTCCGGTTTGCCTTTCATCGTTGTTGTTGTTGTTAGGTGCCATCGAGTTGGTACCGACTCATCGCGACCTTAGGTACAACAGAATGAAACACTGTGTGATTTTGGACAATTTAGCTTCTCTGGGTTTCAGACTCTTTCTCCTTAAAGCAAACAAACAAAACTATTAAAGTTGAATCAATTCTGATAACATCTGATAACATCCCTGGGTTTGTGCTCAACTACTTACCTAAAAAGTTGGTGGTTCTAACCCACCTAACAACAGTGCTGTAGAATAAAGACCTGGTGGTCTGTTTTCACAAAGACTATTCAGGAGTACCCACAGAGCAGTTCCACTCAGTAACACAAGGGGTCGCCATGAGTCCTCTTCCTTTAAATCAAAACCAAAGCCACTGTCATTGAGTAGGTTCCGGCTCATAGACCCTACAGGACCGGGTGGAGCCGTTCCATAGAGTTTTCAAGACTGTGAATCTTTATGGGAGCAGATAGCTTCATCTTTCTCCCACAGAGCAACTAGTGGGTCTAAACCACAGACCTTGCAGTTGGCAGTCCAATATGCCTAACCCACAGTGCCACCAGGGCTCCTTTCCTCCTTCTAAAGGGGCATCACAGGGTTCTTGTAAAGATGAAGTGAACTGGTGAGGGTAAAACACTCAGCTGATACTAAGCACTCAGTGAGCAGGTTGCTGTTCTTCAAGGTTAAAGCTACACCCACTTCTGCAAGCTTTCTGTTGTCTTAACTTTAACAGAGCCACCTCCCGTCTTGGCCAGTCTTGCTCGAAACGGTGGGAGTGAATCGCGGGACGCATCCATGTGAGTGCATTGTCAAAATAGAAGTTGCTGTGGAAAGGCGAGATATGAGTCTGCCAAGGAGAGCCTATCTGGATGTCATCAGCAGTGCGGGGCCTGCAGAGTGTCAGTGACTCGGCTGTGTGCCAACACTTGCTGAGCAGTCTTCCCTGTGCAAAATGCCCGAGCTGCAGAGTGGGCTGTATGAGCCGCGATGAGTCGGTGCAGGAGTCAGTGATTGTTGGGTGCAGTTAGGGAGCCTCCTTGGGCTAGGCAGCCTCTGAGCAGGGCGTCACAAGTCCAGTTGGACTCTGGCCAGCAGAGCGGAGGAGGAACAGAAGTTGTGTGAAGAGCCAGAGCAAACTCACCAGAGACCAGTTGCTTCTGGATGTTGCTGCGTAAGTTTCCAATTCATGGCAATTCTATGCATACTGAATTGGACCTGATCCATAGAGCTCTTATTATCTGATGTTTTGGAAGTAGATTGCCAGACCTTTCTTCCTAGTGTTCAGTTTCATAGCAACACACAAGCCTCCACTAAGAGACAAGTGGTAGATGTGTATTGGCCAGGAATTGACCTCAGAGCTCTTGCATGGAAGAGCAAGAATTCTATCATTGAACTGACACTAAATCAGACCTCAACCAGGTTGAAATTCTTCCCTTTATGTCAGAAAAGCGGTTTCTACATTGTGACCAAGCAGACAAAAAGTCAATCAGAAATCATTTTAAATGTCTTCTAAGAGTTGTCAGATCCTGAAAATACAAAAGAATGTAAGACTCCATCCACTTCAAAGATCTTAATAGTTAAACATGTATATATGGTTGGAGTAAGTGTCCTGGTGTGACCCTGTAGGATAAATACTGGACTGCTAACCCCAAGATTGGCAGTTCAAACCCACCAGCCACTCTTTGGAAACCCTCTACACGGTTGCTATAAGTCAGAATTGACTCAACGGCACTTGAAAACAACAACAATGGTTGAAGTTGAAATATGTAAATGTAATCACCTGATAAGGAGCTTTGGTAAGCATAGTGTTTACAAGTTGGGCTGTTAACCTCAAGGTCAGCAGTTCAAAACTTCCATTGGTTCCATGGGAGAAAGATGAGGCTTTCTTGTCCCATAAAGATTTACGTACTCGGAAACCCTTTACGGGGTCGCTATGAGTTAGAGTCAACTCTATAGCACATAACCATCACCACCAATCACTTGATAAAGTTGTGTGTAGGCATAGATAGAGAACTCAAGGAGTGTGCATATACCTGTAGGTTCCTAAGTGGTGCAAAGAGTTAGCACTTTGCTAAGGAGCTCTGGTAGCATAGTGGTTATGAATTGGGCTGTGAACCTCAAGGTCAACAGTTCGAAACTACCAAACTACCAGCTATTCCGCAAGAGAAAGATGAGACTTTCTGCCCCTATAAAGATTTACAGCCTCAGAAACCCTGTATAGGGTTGCTATGAGTTGGTTCTGACTTCATGGCACATAACCACCACCACAAAGTGAAAGGCTAGCAGTACAAAACCACCCAGAGATGCCTCAGGAAAAAGTCCTGAAGATCTTCTCCCTTAAATTTGCTTGTTACTTGTCTTTATCTGCCATTGTTTCAGCCTAACTCTTGGTGACCCCAGGTGTTGACACCCTGTGGAGTTCATTACTACATGAGTTGAGATTGACTTACGGCAATGCAATAGAGTTTTGGTTTGGTTTCATATTACTTGTATCCAGAGATTGGGGCTGGGGGCAGGGAGGTAACCCTCCTTGTTTTGAAGTCCATGAAATAGAATCTTGAAACAAGGCTCAGGGAAGCCACCTGGGACATCAATAAGAATTTAATCAACATCCTAGGGGAAATTCCTATTGGAAGCAATTATCCCCTTGGGAGCTAGGCAACCCCAGTTAACTGGGATCATGTTTTTCCTTAGTGGATGTGTATTTTTTAACCCCAGGAGGATTTGAGGTTACCTTTAGACAGGCCTACAGGAATCAAAACAATAGTATTTCATTTTTGTGTGTATATTTATTTTAAAATATTTGTGATGTTAAAAACAATTTGGTCTACTAGAGTGATAATCTAGTCATTCTAATATAAAATGTAATTAGGCAATTAACTTAGACACGAGTTGAAATTGAAATCATTCTAAGCTTAATGTTCAGTAGTAAAACATTTAAGAGAATCTTAAATTCACTTTATTTATAAATTTAATTCACTAGATGTACAAGAATTAGCTAAGAATTCATTTGGCTATTTTTAACAATATCACTTTGAGTGATATTGTTATAAATAGCCAAATGAATTTACAAGGAAATCAAGTGCCTGACTTTAACAAATGTGTTTGCAGTTGTGAAAGAGCCCCAATATCTATGTGTTTGACAGGAGAGAGGCTTCTGCCCAATGGAAAGGCTAGGCTTCATTTAAAAAAAAAAAAAAAAAGCAACCTCCACTTCAGGCTTCCTCACTTCTGCTTATCATTAGCTTTAAGAGAAATATCTCACAGATATTGCTTTTGGTCATGTATGTAGAGGGGTTTGAGAAACATTACCGTTTAAATAAGATACAATGAAGGAATTGTTTTTGTTAGCAGGTTATAAGAGCAAAGATAGCAACAATGATTGTTTAGGGAATTCTTTAGAAAAAAGGTCTTGCAAATGTTTGCAAAAATTAAGAGACTGTATTAGGAAATAGATTGCAACTCTTTTTACCCAAGAAGTCAGTCGGTCAGTTATAGTTGTATGAGAACACTCTAAACTGAGGTGCCTACTATGATTAGAGGTGACTGAATTTGTCTAAATCAAGCTCTGCTGTTTGACATTTGTCCAAAGTCATCCTTTCTGTCTTCCTAAGGACTCGATGGCACTTAACAACAACAACAACAAGGTACTTCAGAAAGGAGCTCTGGTAACGTAGTGGTTACAAATCGGGCTGTGAGCCTCAAGGTCAGCAGTTCGAAACTACCAGACACTCCGTGGGAGAAAGATGAGGCTTTCTGTTCCCATAAAGATTTACAGCCTTGGAAACCCTGTACAGGGTTGCTGTGGGTCGGAACCGACTCAACAGCACTTAACAACAACAACAAGTAATTCAGAAAAGAGCTCTGGTAGCATAGTGGTTACAAATTGGGCTGCAAACCTCAAGGTTAGCAGTTCAAAACTACCAGCGGTTCCATGGGAGAAAGATGAGGCGGTCTGCTCCCCTAAAGATTTACAGCTTCGGAAACCCTGTGTAGGGTCGCTATGAGTCAGAACCGACTCCACGGCACTTAACAACAACAACAACGAGGTAATTCGGAGCTCGAACTTCTTGGAAACTTTACCATCCACAGCAAACAATAGGGAGGAAAAGAATATGGTTTGTGAAGAAATGTTTGTCAGTAAATGCATATCAAGATGGTCTCAGAAGAATGCTTGTATAGCAGGCCTCAGAAAGAATGTATTCACGGCTTATTAAGTTAGCACCAAGAAATCAATGTTCGAAAAGAAATCAGCTGACTCTGTAAAATTTCAACTTGCTATTGTCTTTGTTCTGTTACTTTGATATGACCTTTCTAGCCATGATCTTTTAACTTCTATCAAAAGACTGTGGAGGACTATGCACATGAGAGACTTGTGGTCCACCATGGTGTGTTGTTGTTATTAAGTGCTATTGAGTCTATTCCGACCCGTAGCGACCCTATATAGGGTTTCCAAAGGTCTTGAACTGCCGACGAACCTTGCAGTCTGGCTCTTTACAGTGTGGCGCATTAACCCACAGTGCCACACAGTTCATGAATAACGTAAATTATTAGTGAATTATACATGGCATTCTTGTGGGGGTGGGATCATGCAAATAAGGTATATGGAGCCCTAATAAGTTTTGCCATTCCACTAGGCTCACAATGAACCATCCCAGAGGCAGGAAGGGGAAGTCACTAAGAAACGAGTGGAGTGCATCCTTTGGACCCGAGATTCCTGCACTGAGAACCTCTTAGACTGAGAAAACAGAAAGAGGAAGAGTGATATCCCAGAGATGGCATGAGATGACAAGAAACAGCAGCAGAGAAATGGTCCCCGCAGCGGCAGAACCAGGAGACCAACAGGCATTGAGATGGGAAGCTTCCTGTCCCGTGGAGTGAGAAAACTGAGCGCTTTGAGAAGGATGCTTACTGGTGGAGTGACGTGCCTCTGGGCACTTATTGGTGGAGCTACTAAAGAGCTTTGTAACACTTGCCTGAGTAGGTTAGAGACTGAGGGGCCAAGAGATCGAGTGCCAGAGAGTGGTGTACCTGTGAGCATAGCTGAGAAGGGGTTGTCCTAACACAAGAACTGAATGCTGAGTCATTTCTGATCCTTAATTGAACCTGCGACTTCATGAATAGTGTCTGTGAGCTCTGTGTGGTCATTGCAATGAATTATTGAACCCAGCAGAGAAGCAGAGAGGGCCGTGGAGGGGCAGTTGGTGTCAGAATTAGTAAAAAGGTTGGAGGATAGAGCCAAGTCTGAACTCTGCCTAGGAGTCAGCTTTGGGTTGATGCTGATGGTAATTCTCTCTCCCCCTCAGATGCCCCACCATGCTGTTCTTAGAGTCTTGTAGCCATACACAATCACTAGCCCCCGTGACTGTATACTCACGTACTCCCTTTCTGACTCTTCTGTATAAAGGCTTGTCTCTCCTCAGGATGTTAGAGGACTTTGGTGAACCCTCACTAGGTGCTGGATAGCTCTGTTCCTCCCATAGAACTGCATTGCCATATTCCATCCATTGTTGATGCTGCTGTGATCGTTAAATGTCATCAAGTTGTTTCCAATTCATAGTGACCCTGTTTCTGAGAGTTTTCAAGGAGTGGCTGGTGTGTTTGAACTGCTGATGTCATGGTTAACAGTTCAGTGCTTATGCTATAGGGTCTTAGCAGGACTCTAGTCCATTAGTGGTTGTTCTGACTCAGAGCAACCCTCTATAGGGATTTTGAGGCTTTAAATCTTCGCAGGAGCAGAAAGCTTCATCTTTCTCCTAAGGAGTGGCTGGTGGGCTCAAACTGCAGACCTTGTGGTTCACAGTTCAGTGCTTATCCTTTGGAGCCACTCTTTAATTTTAACAGAGACTCCAGCTTGCTCTGTGACAAATATTGGTATCAGAATTATGGGATTTGAAGATGTATTATCTTCTGAAACTCCTATGGAGTCAAGAACCTGGAAGCTTCAGTACCAGTGTGAATCCATCTCTATGTACTCTCAGGAATGATCATAGGATAAATAACCTCTTGAATTCTGAGGTCTGCTTCCTTGCGTGTAGCTCTTTGATACTTTATTGAAGGATCTGGTTTTATTTGCTCTTGCAAGAGCCGACCTCTGCTGTGACAGTAGTGAAGGCTTTGATTTTTTGCTGTCATAGAAGTTTTTTTTAAGTCTATGGAATCTCAGGTTCAATAAGTTATAAGAAACCAAGGGCACAGAACTACCGTATAAGAGTCGATAGAACAGTGACCAGCTGCAGACCTGTTAAAGACCTTGTGATCGGATAAGCAGCTTCAGAGGATGGACTAGAAGCATTAGACTACCCACTGACACAAGACAATGACTCTCTTCTTAAGCACATTGGTTTAAAATCTAGGCCTTTGCTAGATTGGAAAGCAGTTCTCATTGCTGGGCTGACTAATTTGGCTCACGAGTATC
Source organism: Chrysochloris asiatica (assembly GCF_000296735.1). Classification (NCBI taxonomy): domain Eukaryota; kingdom Metazoa; phylum Chordata; class Mammalia; order Afrosoricida; family Chrysochloridae; genus Chrysochloris; species Chrysochloris asiatica. The sequence continues at coordinate 10,471,216 of NW_006408593.1, read as the reverse complement.
TCAGACTTTGGAGAACAAACAAACCTCTAGGAAAAATAAACTATTGGTTTTACAATGACAATAATTGCATTCTCTTAAGTAATAAAGTAAATATAAGCACTCTGGAGGCATTAAACAGAGTGTTGTTGTTGTTAAGTGCCATCAAGTTGGTTCCGACCCATAGCAACCCTGTATAGGATTTCTGAGGAGCGGCTGGTGAACTCGAACCAATGACCTTGCCGTTCAAACTAACTTTGCAGTCCAGCACGTTAACCCACAGTGCCACACCAGGACTCTGAATCCACTAAACAGGATACTTGCAATTAGTGCAAAGATCCTGAACATTGGAGATGGGGTGGGGGGAGAGTGCTCTAGGTAAAAGAAATAGAAGGAGGGGCCCTTTGACCCACTACAAAGGAAGGGGCTCCAGATATACAACAGGGGACCTGCCTGTGATCGATTGACTTCTCAAGGGGAAGTTAGTCAATATTAGTGGGAAAAGTTCCAAAAATTTAAAAGACACTAGAGTCAAACTATCTGCAATTAACCTCATTTATTTACAAAAGCCTCTTCCTAGAGTACAAAAACTTCTAAAATAGTGAGGGCCACAAATCAGGAACACTTTTAACTCATTCTGAGTCTGCGCTTACATCTATAAGCCCTATTGCTGACTTACATCCCATTTTTCTTAGTCCGGATACTCTTGTAAGTCTGTTAGGAACGTCTTTTATTCAAATGGAACCATCATTTATAATTTACAGGAGAGAGAGAAATATTGTTAAACTTGCCTGCTGTCCCCAAATCTCTTAGCATAGAAATCAAATAAGACTGAATA
>NW_006408593.1:10469005-10470302 GCF_000296735.1 Chrysochloris asiatica | reverse complement strand
ATATTGTTGTTGTTGTTATGTGCCAGGAACTCGGTTCCGACTCACAGCGACCCTGCACAGGGTTTCCAAGGCTGTAAAACTTTACGGGAGCAGAACGCCTCATCTTTCTCCTGTGGAGCAGCTGGTAGTTTTGAACTGCTGAGCTTGAGATTTGCAGCCCAATTAGAACCACTACACTACCAGAGCTGCTATATATATATATATATTGTTGTTGTTAAGTGCCGTCAAGTTGGTTTCAATCCATAGTGACCCTATACAGGGTTTCCGAGGCTGTAAATTTTTATGGGAGCAGAAAGCCTCATCTTTCTCCCATGGAGCAGCTGGTAGTTTCAAACTGCTGACCTTAAGGTTGGCAGACCAATTCGTAACCACTATGCTACCTGAGCTCTCTCTCTCTCTCTCGCTTTCTCTCTCTTTCTCTCAATATATATATAGATATATTTGGAGTCAGTTCTGACTTACAGTGACCCTGCACAGGGTTTCTGAAGATGTAAATCTTTACGGGAGCAGAAAGCCTCATCTTTCTCCTGTGGAACGGCTGGTAGTTTTGAACTGCCGACCTTGAGGTTAGCATCCCAATTTGTAAACACTATGCTACCAGAGCTTCTTACATACATATGTTGTTATGAAGTGCCGTAGAGTCGGTTCTGACCCATAACAACCCTGTATAGGGTTTCCAAGGAGCTGGTGAGCTTGAACTGCCAACCTTTCAGTTCAAATGGCTTTGCAGTCTGGCACATTAACCCACAGTGCCACACCAGGCCTCCACATATATATGTATATAAACGTACTTATACATATGTTGTTGTTGTTAAGTGCCATCGAGTTGGTTCCAAACTATAGTGACCCTGAACAGGGTTTCCGAGGTTGTAAATCTTTATGGGAGCAGAAAGCCTCATCTTTCTTCTGTGGAGTAGCTGGTAGTTTTGAACTGCTGACCTTGTGTTTCACAGCCTCATTTGTAACCACTATGCTACCAGAGTTCCTCTCTATATACATACATATACACACAAATACATATTCTATCTCTCTCTCTCACACACACATCTATATATGTATATATATAGTTGATGAACTACTGTTGCCACATATATATATGTGTGTACATACACACACACACACACACATATATATATATATACAGAGAGAGAGAGAGAGAGAGCGAGCTCTGGTAGCGTAGTGGTTATGAATCGGGCTGCAAACCTTAAGGTCAGCAGTTCGAAACTACTAGCCACTTCGTGGAAGAAAGATGAGGCTTTCTACTCACATCAGATTTACAGCCTTGGAAACCCTGTAC
>NW_006408593.1:10453994-10464716 GCF_000296735.1 Chrysochloris asiatica | reverse complement strand
CCTACTAGTACACTTTTCTCGGACTCTCATTTGTTAATTCTTGAAATATTATGGGCCATCATATCTACTGATATGATGTCTTACAACAGAACCCATTGCAATTCAAGTAAACACTTCTAAGCCTTTACTATAGTGATTTTTTCATTATTCTTGTCTATCTTGAGAGTCAATGTTTATTTACTTTCATTTGGGAAAGTCAGCAATCTACTTGGTCAGGGATGCCTTAGTTTTACTGAACCTCACAGGTATTTTTCTCAAGTCTTACCCATGGAGTTGCACCCTTTACAATTAGCAAACAATTCCTCATTGCTACAATGTATAGATTATTTCCTAGTCTGCTCTGCCCCCAGCTGGGTTGCCTTGAAGATAGTGTAACCTTATTAAAATTATTATCTGCTTGAAGGACATAGAGTTTCTAAAGAAAAACCACAACTGGCCTAGCTTTAGAGAACACGTAATTTCTACAGAGGGCATTTCCTTTCCTTTTAAATAGAAAAGAGACTGATTTTGCTTTTCCAGTCCTAGAACTAAGAAACAATTACATGGATTTAGTCCTGGTGTGGTGTTCTGGGTTAGTACGCTGGACTGCGAAGTCAGTTTGAACAGCAAGGTCGGCACTTCAAGTCATCAGCCACTCCTCAGAAACCCTATGCAGGGTAGTTACGGGTTAGAACCAACTCAATGCTACTTAACAGTAACAACAACATAGGGCTATTTGATTACTGTAGGAACTGAATTCCTAATTTAGCCTTGTTTGCTCAATCCTTATACAAATATTTGAAAGTCTTCAAACCAGTTTCTTTCCAATCACACTGCAAGATGAGGAAGTTGTAACTAAACTTCAAGAAACTTTAGCAAACACATCTGCACTGTGGTGGTGGTGGTGGTGGTGGTCTGTGGTAGAGTCAGTTCTTACTCATAACACCCCTGCATCGGATTTCCAAGGTTGTAAATCTTTCTGGGAACAGAAAACCCTCATCTTTCTCCTGCAGAACAGCTGGTAGTTTTGAACTGTTGACCTTGAGGTTAGTAGCCTGACTCATAACCACTGTGCTACAGAGCTCCTTGGCTTTCTATTTTTTTCCTAGGTTTTTCCTTATTTGTATATGAAATCTTTGGCAATGCTTTAGCATTCTAATGCCAAAACATGGATGACATCAGAGGCCAATACGTTCGTATAGCCAGTTGTGTAGTCTTGTAGAAAAGGGGTACCCTCTCAACATTGGGGCCACTGCTGCCCCAGTCAAACTAGTTGGAAACACTGCAGTTTTAGTGTTAGGTAATTCTTTGCTGAAGATAACTAAAAAATGACTGCAACAGTACATTGACAGGGACCTGCCGGAGGTTCACGCTGGATTAAGACAAGGAAGTAGAGTGAGGGATATCATTTTTAACATCAGATGGATCTTTTCTGAAAGCAGAGCATGCCAGAAATATGTGCTTTGTTGACTATGTAAAAGGCTTTCAACTGTGTGGGTCATGAAAAGCTATGGACAACATTGAGGAGAATGACCATTCTGGAATACTTAACTGTGCTGATAAGGTACCTGTACACAGAATAAGAACAGAACAGAACAAGGGGACACTGTATGGTTTAGAATCAGGAAAGGTATAAGACAGCATTATATTCTTTCACCATACGTATTCAATCTGTATGATGAGCAAATAATCTGAGATGCTGGATTATAAAAAGAACATGGCATTGGGATTGGAAGATGCAGATGATACAAGTATGCTTGCTGAAGGCGAAGAGGACTTAAAATACTGATGAGATCAAAGACCACAGCTTTCGGTATAGGTTGCACCTTAATGCAAAGAAAACAAAAATCCTGATCCAACTGGACCACTGACATCACAAGAGACAAAGAAAAGGCTGAAGTTGTCAAAGACTTCATTTTGTTGGCATTCACATCAATACTCATGGAAACAGTAGTCAAGAAATCAAAAGATGTATTGCATTAGGCAAACCTGCTACAAAAGACCTCTTTATGAAGCATTTAGGAGCTCAGGTGTCAGTTTGAGGACTAAGGTGTGCCTGACCCAAGCTATGGTATTTTTCAGTCGCCTCATATGCATGTGAAAGTTGGGTAATGATTAAGGAAGATCTTATTAGAAGAACTGATGCATTTGAGTTGTAGTGTTGGAGAAGAACACTGAAAATATCAAGAACTGTCAGAAGAACAAACAAATTTGTGTTGGGAGAAGTACAGTCAGTATGCTCCTTAGAAGCCAAGATGACAAAACTTTGTTTCTTATACTTTGGACATGTTGTCAGGAGGGGCAAGTCTCTGGAGAAGGACATCATAGTTGGTAAAGTGAAAGGTCTGCCAAAAATAGGAAGGCACTCAAAAAGATAGATAGGCAGAGTCGCGGCAACAATGAACTCAAGCATAGCAACAATTGTTTTGTTGTGCATGTTCTGATCTCTGTGAGTTGGAATGGATTCAATGGCACCCAACAACAACAACAACAACAATTCTTTGGATGTCTTTGTTCCCCATGCAGTTTGTTATACTTAACTCTCTCTGTCTAAACCCAACATCTTTCTGCTAGTTGGCTTAACTTCTTAGCAAGTGCTCCTCCTGGTTGACCCTAACAGTAGACCTCATTCCATGGTTTGTTTAAATCCTGCCAAACTTTCTTCCAGAGATTGAAGATAATTACTTTGAATATAACTGCCTAGATTTAATAACTTTTAATTCCTTGAAGAGATTTAAAATCAAGTCTTTAAAGTCATCTTGATTTAGTCTTATTGGTTGATAGTTACTTTTTTTTTTTAAGCTGGATTTTAATTTATTTAAAACAAACTGAGTTCAAACAATTTTTTTTCACAAGTGAAAACCTTTCAAGAGTCAGACAAAGACCTAGGACTAGCAGAACATGGTTTCTGAACTATTGGTGTTACATTGATAGTTACTTTTTGAAACCTAGATATGCTATCAAGAACCTCTACTGAAGTCCTTGAAAGCCAAACTCTCCCTGAAGCTACTATTTTAGCTTAAAAAAAAAAAGCTGAATTAATTGATCTTACCAGACCCTATAAGATAGTCTCAGGAGAGTCCATGAATATTTGCACAAATTCAAAACATTGCTTCAGAATTTTACATGATCTTGATACACTTTGGAAACAGAAAAAATTTCTAACATTCTCTGGGCCTAACATCAGAAATGCAAAATTAGTAGCAGACCTTTAACATGAATTATTCCTCACTCCCAAAATTGCTGTAATTATAACACAAACCTACCAACACAAGGTAATATCTCAAACTGAAGAAGTTAGAGGAAATGATCTTGCTGGATAAGACAAATGATCTGTATTCCAATCCTCAATAGCCCCTGTAATTGTCCAAGTCTTTCTAACACACCCACATTGTCTACGGTGGGCTATAACTGAAATACCACAAGCCGGTTCCTATAACAAACAAATTTAATCTTCCAGGTTCAGGAAGTTAGTACGGATTCACAGTACTGGTTGTAGGGGATGGGTTTCTCTCTGTGTCAGCTTGTGGGAAAAGCCCTTGTCACTTGTCAGTATCTGTAGGCCCAGCATTCCTTGGAGATCTCCATGTGTCTTATCCTCAGTCTTCCCCCCAGGATCCAGGAGCTGCATGGTCCAGAGACCCTAAGTCCAAAGGACAGACTCCACTCCTGGTTCTTCTGTTGGTGGTAGATTTCTCTGATCTCTGCTCACTTCTCTCTCCTTTTATCTTTTGTAAGTAAAAGCCATATCCCAGGGAAACTCGTGTCACATTACATTAGGACTGTGGTGGTGTTAAAGAAGAAAAATCGATGCGTTTGAGTTATGGTGTTGGAGCAGAATAGGAAAGCATTGTGGACTGCCAAAAGCACAAACCAATCTGTGTTGGAAAAAGTATAGCCAGAGTGCTTCTTGGAAGCCAGGATGGCCAGACTTTGTCTCTCATATTATCAGGAGGGACAAGTCCCTGGAGAAGGATAACATGTTTGGTAAAGTGGAGTGTCAGAGAAAAAGAAGACCCCAACGAGATGGATTGACACAGTGGCAGCAGCTATGGGCTCAAAAATAGCAACAGTTGTGAGGTTTGTGCAGGAACACAGAATGTTTCATTGTGTTGTACACAGGGTCTCTGTGAGTCGGTATGGACTCAGGGCACCTAGCAACAACAACAACATCCCACTCTTAATCCTCTTACTGGTTTATCACATCAGGTCACAATGGGGAATTGTCGCATCATAAAACTGCCATATGACATCACTACATAACTGCCAATCCCCTGAGAATCATTGCCCAGCCAGCAAGACACAAATTTTGGGGTGACACAATTCTATCCACGACACCCCTGAAGAAGAAAAAGATCCTTTTAGGTTTATTTATAGGAACTTCCAACTTCAGCAAAATTATTTCAGAAAATCTTTTTGAAACAATAGTTAGCTAAGACAGAGGAACAAGATATATGGAAAAAATGTGATTGTTACCAAGATTCTATGTTTTACTTTATGGATGAGTCCAAACCATAAGCCAGTCCTCCCCAAATTCCAGGTTCCTATGATAAGAGCTTTCTATGTGAACTCACCTAGGATGTAGTCAAATGATGGAAATTCTTTAAAAAATATTGGAAGGGACATTTTTATGAAACTGCTGGTCATGTTACTTTTCATTGCTCCATCTGTCCTTGCCACAACCCAAGAGAACCTTTTAAAGTACCACTTGGAGATATTCATTACCTTCAGGGCCTGTGTTTGAATGACAATTAGATTTTGTCCAGATCCCATTGTCACATAGCTATCAATTGCCTTAGTAATGATTTGCAGATTTTCAAGTTGGGTGAAAGGCTTTCCTGGTTCCTGTACCACTGCAACTTTTGCAACTCAGAGACTTCTTGAGACTATAACCCCCACTTGGGGAACACCAAAAACTTCTATAGTGACTGAGGAACTCATTTTGCTAGACAAATAATTAAAGAACTATTTAAGATTTTTCCTATTTAGCAAAGACTTCACCACCCTTATTATCCGTTATCTTCTGAACTAGTAAGAGATACTTGTTGTTGTTAAGTGCCGTTGAGTCCGTTCCCCCCCATAGTGACCCTGTATAGGATTTCCGAGGAGTGACTGGTGAGCTTGAACCACCAACCTTGCAGTTCAAATGGCTTTGCAGTCTGGCACATTAACCCACAGCGCCACACCAGGACTCCAGAGGTATTAATGTTGTTGTTGTTAAGTGCCGTCGAGTCAGTTCCAACCCATAGCGACCCTGAACAGGGTTTCCAAGGCTGTAAATCTTTACGGGAGCAGAACGCCTCATCTTTCTCCCACGGAGCAGCTGGTAGTTTCGAACTGCTGACCTTGTGGTTCTCAGCCCTATTCGTAACCACTACGCTACCAGAGCTCCTTTTATTAATAGTATAATAAAAATTCAATTAGTAAAACTTTCTGAGTCCTTAAAATCTCTCATACTTTGGACATATTGACAGGAAGGACCAGCCATTGGAGAAGGATATCATGTCTGGTAAGGTAGAGGGTCAGAGAAAAAGAGGAAGACCCCCAATGAGATGGATTGGCCAAGTGGCAGCATCGATGGACTCAAGTGTGGCAACAATAGTGAGGTTGGCCCAGGATTGGGCAGTGTTTCGTTCTGCTGTGTATAAGGTCTCTATAGGTGAGTACTGACTCGAGGGCACCTCACAACAACAACAACAAAGTTATCTTGGACTAAGTAAACTTCATCCCCTAGTCTGTTTAAGTTTTAGATCCACTCTGTTTGTTGTTGTTGTTGTTGTTGTTGTTGTTGTTGTTGGATGCTGTCAAGCCAGTTCTGACTCATAGCAACCCTGTATATGGTTTCTGAAAGTGGTTGATGCGTTTGAATTTCCAACCTTTTGGTTACCAATCAATCTAGTGCTTATCCTACAGTGCCATACCGAAACCCCTCCCTTATTTCTCAAGTTACACTGATTCTAATTTAGTTCAACCAGAATTATTGAAATATTGTCACTCTTTGATTTAGTACTCCAAAGAGGATGTTTTTTACACTTCAAGGAAGCTTTTTACAGTAAAAAATTAGAAATGCAAAAATCAGCTACTACAGAATCAGATGATTATGCGTATTGGAAGAAGTGCCAATGAAAGAATCCTTTGCGTCTCATTGGAAAAGTCTATATTTTGTCCTCACTCCCCCTTGTGCTGCTAAATTACAGCATTAAGACTTGGAATCACCTTTCTCAATTAAAGGAGGCACGAACAGTCCTTCTTTCACTGCTCAACCTGTTGAAGGACTTAAACTGAAGTTCAAATACCTTTGTGACTAGAAGCATATGACACCTGAAGTAGACAGCAAATCCAAATGTCATGAAACAATACATTACACAAACCACTGCAGTCTTTGGATTCTGCTTTATAAAATTCTATATTAGATGTGCTTCATACCATGGCCTTCTCCCTTGGTAACATTTTTATTGTCTTAGCCAGGTGACTGAAAAAACTTATTTTGCAATCATTTAAGTAATACAAATTGCTGAAAGAATTGTTGTTGTTAAGTGCGGTCGAGTCATTCCAACCCATAGTGACCCTGTATAGGGTTTCCGAAGAGTAGCTGGTAAGCTTGAACCGTGGATTTTACAGTTCAAACGACTTTGCAGTCTGGCACGTTAACCCACAGCACCACACCAGGACTGGATTCTAGCTAATACTTACCACTTCTGGAAAAAAAAAAAAAGCTTTAATATATTAACTTGGATATATTGACTGAAAACTGTGTAAGCATGGAATGTCTCCAGTTCTTAATCCTTCTTATTACAATTTCTCTTTCTGAGGTTTGAGAAAGTAATGTATTAATAAGAAAGAATATCTCAACCAGTAGCTAATGCCAATAATCCTAGCAAGTGCTGCATCCACCATCTTACTCCACAACCTGAACAAGATCATTTGGACCCACATTCTACTACAATCTCAGGACCAGTGGCCTGGTTAATGTTAGGGCCATTGCCAATGGAGCCATTAATGTTAAATTCTGGCACCCACTGAATTCCTTTAGTTCCTTGCTTTTATCTTTCCCATGCTCTGGCGTTATTTAAAGAAATGGACGTTCTATTCCATTTTGTTGCTTCTCTTTCATATTTTCTTGCTAATAATTGGTATTATACAGCACTAGTGGACTTTTAAGGAGCTCTGGTAGCGTAGTCGGTATGAATCAGACTGCTAACCTCAAAGTCGGTTCAAAACTACCAGCTGTTCTGCAAGAGAAAGATGATGATTTCCGCTCCCGTAAAGATTTGCAGCCTCGGAAACCCTGTGCAGGGTCACTATGAGTCAGAACGTACTCCACGGTACTTAACAACAACAACAGTGGATTTTTGCAAGACAAACAATTAAAGTGCCCCAATTTGCCTCCATCTTAAAAAAAAAAATCAAAATTAGGAACTGTATATTTGCAATAATTGCCTTGCTGAAAGATGGCTTGAAGAAACAAATCAGATTATCCCTTTTCCCAGTAAGCAGAGAGGAATAGTCATAAATTGTGCATTACTTGGATATGTATTTTAATGTGGAGGAGAAACTATTTAAAGGAAAATGTCAACAATGAACTTTCACTTGGTCTTTACTTTGCTTAGATGGATAAAGCACATATGGTCAGAGCACCCTGGGAACCCTTGAAGTCCCATTAGACCTCTACTCCCTTGGGAAACCCTATATACGATCACTATGAGTCAGACATATTGTCTCGTACTTCGGACATATTGTCAGGAGGGACCAGTCACTGGAGAAGGATATTATGTTTGGTAAAGCTGAGAGTCAGAGAAAAAGTATGCCCCCAGCGAGATGGATTGGCATAGTGGCAGAATCTGTGGGCTCAAACGTAGCAACGATTGTGAGGTTGGCCCAGGACAGGGAAGTGTTTTGTTCCGTTGTGCATAGGATCGTTATGAATCAGTACTGACTCGATGGCACCTGAAAACAACAATGTAAGTCAGAACTGACTTGACGGCACTTAACACACACATATACACCTATAATGAAAGCATCTATTGGACTGCTAATAAAATCTCTTAGAAAAAAGATATAAAAGGGACTTCATTCTTCTTGGATCAACTATCAACGTCCATGGGAACAGCAGTCAAGAGATCAGACAACATACTGCATTGGGCAAATCTGCTGCACAGGAACTTTTTAAAGTGTTGAAGAGCAAGAATGTCAGCTTGAGGACTAAGGTGCACCTGACCCAAGCCATGGTATTTTCAATAACCTCATATGGATGCGAAAGCTGGACAGTGAATAAGGAAGATCGTAGAAGAATTGATGCCTTTGAATTGTGGTGTTGGAGGAGAATACTAAAAGTGCCATGACTGTCAAAAGAACCAATAGATCTATTTTGGAAGAAGTGCAGCCAGAGTGCTCCTTGGAGGCCAAGATGGCTAAACTTCGTCTCTCATACTTTGGACATATTGTCAGGAGGGAACAGTCGCTAGAGAAGGATGTCATGCTGGGTAAGATGGAGGGTCAGAGAAACAGAGGAAGACCCCCAACGAGATGGATCAGTCAAGTGTGGCGGCGGTAGTGAGGTTGGCCCAGGATCGGACATTATTTCATTCTGCTGTGCATTGGGTCGTTATGAGTTGGTTCCGACTCGATGGCACCTGACAACAACAACAACAACAAGAAAAAGCCCAGAGTACCAATCCTTTAGTTAAAAACTCTGGGTTGGCCTGAACATTCCTTCAAGCCCCCATACCCATTTTATGGTATTATTGATCTAGAAAAATATATTCACAATCCATTTGCTACTATGTTATAAATGACTAGTGAAATTGCTGATGGCATAGAAGCTCAACCTAAGTCTTTAACTTCTCTTGCTAAAGTTGTGTTGGACAATTGTGTTCTTGGCCAGTAAAGAGGATTTTGTGTAATTGACAATAATTTTGTTGTTGTTAGGTACCATTGAGTAGATTCCACCCCACAGAGACACTATGTGCAATAGAAAGAAGAAACACCACCAGGTCCTGTTCCCGCCTTACAATTGCTGCCACACTTGAGTCCATTGTTGCTGCATGGTGCCCATCCAACTCGTTGGAGGTCTCCCTCTTGGGTAAACACTTCTGGATAAGTAGAACGAAACATTAGACAAATTTGCCAGCAAGCTGCTTGGTTATGTTTCGTAACTGCCTTTATTGATATTGTCAGCTAATTAACTAAAGGATGGGAGCATGGTGACACCCTATGATAAGCACTGGACTGTGAACCACAATGTGACGGTTCAAGCCTGTCAGACACTCCACAGGAGAAAGATAAGGTTTTCTGTTCCCTTGAAGATTTCAAGTCTGGGAAGTCTTATATAGAGTCGCTACGAGTCGGAACTGACTTAATGGCCCTTAACAACAATAACAACAACCTAAAACAGGTGGTCCTTAGCTACATTCAATTCTACAAACTGGATTAATTCTTGTAATTATTATAATAATTGTCATGGTGGTGGTGGTGTGTTGTACAGTCTCTTCTGATTCCTAGTGATCCTGTATAGGGTTTCTCTCGAAATCTTTATGGGAGGATAAAGTCTCATATTTCTCCTAAGAAGTGGCTGGTGGATTTGAACTGCTGACCTTGTGGTTAGCAGCCCAATGCGTAACCCGCTACACTATCGGAGTTCTTTAATAATTGTCATAGGGTTAATCAAAGGCTTTATGAAATGCTTATCAAATACTCCCACAATACGACCCTGCTTGCTATGCAAAAGATCATGTAATTTGAAAATAACCATCCTTAAAGACTAGTTTGGTTCTTTGCCTTGACCAATGTCCCTCTCTGACAAATATTTCTATTAATTTGGCCCTGTTCTTAAATTCCCTTCCAAAGGATGGTGGAAGTAGAGGCACAAACTATGGCAGGGTGAAGACAAAACAGATGGCACCCAACTGCCTTCATAATGTCTGGGGTCTTAAAATCCTATTCTAAAATGGGTGATCATTGAATGAAAACACAGAAAGTAAGTCCATAGGGTAGAAGGCACTCTCGTAACGGTCATCAGTGAATGTCTGTGGAAATTCTTAATCAAAAGGGGGAAATTGTGAAAGAGTCCCCAAATCTAGATGATTGGTATAAGAGAGGCTTCTGCCCAGAGTACAGGTGGGATACTACTATGTTTAAACCACAACAAACAACAAAATAAAAACCAAAGTAATCTACTTCAGGCTCCTTTACGTCTGCTTATAATTAATGTTGAGCGAAGCATCTGAGAAAATGTTACAATAAGGTGCTAAGTACCTTTGAGTCTGTCCCAACTCATAGCTATTGTTTTTAGACATGTTTGTGCGTGTGTTTTAGACAGGGTATAACTTAAACTAGATAAAAGGAAAGAATTCTTTTCTTGGCAGGCTGTAGCACAAAGATTGCAATAATGATTGTTTAAGGACTTCTTAACAGTCAAAGGCCTTGGAAATAGCAGTCAGGAATTCAAACAACATATTGCTTTGGACAAATCTGTAAAAGACCTCTTTAAAGATGCCACTTTGAGGATTAAGGTGCACCTGACCTAAGCCATACTAGTGTCAATGAATAAGAAAGACCAAGAATTGATGACTTTGAATTATGGTGTTGACAAAGAATACTGATATATCATGGACTGCCAGAAACACCAACAAAGCTGTCAGAATGTTCCTTAGAAGTGAGGATGGGAAGACATCCATCGTCTTACATACTTTGGACATTTCATCAAGAGGGACCAGTCTTTGCAGAAGAACAGCATGGTTAGTA
>NW_006408593.1:10441175-10451304 GCF_000296735.1 Chrysochloris asiatica | reverse complement strand
ATTTCCGGAATATTAAACCACATGGTCATCACATTCAAAATGGCCAATACCAGTCCATTTCAGCTCACTAATGCCTAAGATATCAATGTTTATGCTTTCCATTTCATTTTTGACAACTTCCAATTTTCCCAGATTCATACTTCGTACATTCCATGTTCTGATTTTCAATGGATGTTAACAGCTGTTTCTCTTCATTTTGAGTTGTGCCCCATCAGCAAATGAAGGTCCCTTGGGTTTTTCTCCCACAAACTTTGCTCCATTCGCGTCATCACAGTCAACTCTATTGTGAGGAGGCAGCTCTTCCCCAGTCGTATTTTGAGTGCCTTCCAACCTGAGAGGCTCATTTTCCGGCACTATATGTGACAGTGTTTTTCTGCTATTCGTAAGATTTTCAGCGACTAAATATTTGAAAGTAGTTTGTCACTCTTTCTTCCTAGTCTGTCTTCGTCTGGAAGCTCATCTGAAACCTGTCCACCATGGGTGATCCTGCTGGTATTTAAAATATCGGTGGCATAGCTTTTAGAATCACAGCAACTCACAAGATACCACAATACAACAAACTGACAGACAAGTGGTGGAACTGGGGAATGGGAGGCACTGAATTTCTTGTTAGGTTTCTTGCTCTGAGTGTTGGTTGTATGCATACTAGTTCTCTTTATGATTTGAGAACTTTTATGACTGTATGGTATAGCTTGTCAAAGAGCACAGTTCTACTCTGACACACTTGAGGCCACCATGAGTTGAAATAGACTCTATGGCAGCTATTGTTGTGAATTTGTGTTTTAGATATGGAAAACTAGAGCTCTCCCTTCCCTCTAGCTCTGAAAGAGTTACCCATATTTACCAAAGAGAGTCTAATATATGTCAGCAAGAGCAGAGGATCTCAAGAAGGCTCTGAGGTAGGGTCAGGGATCCATGAAGCAGGTTGGGAGAGGTTATCTTTGAGGGTGGCAGGCATTCTTAGTCCCCTCTTAAGCCACCTGTCTGCCTGTCATCTGCTCCAGCTCTGGGTCAGCCCAGGTTGGGCCTCATCTTCCTAAACCCTGTGCTGACCTCCATAAAGGGGATTCTGGTCTCACCTCTGGCCTCTCCACCATCAGGATCTGGAAGACTGGAGGAGGTGGGGTGGGGTTGGGGGGGCTGGAGGGTATCAGGAATCCTGTGGGAGCCTTTTCCTGTTCCTTTACTTGTTGTAAGGAATCCTGGTAGCACAGTGATTTAAACATTGAGCTGCCAACTTCAAGCCATGCTGCAGATGAAAGGTGATACTGTCTGCCCCCATGAAAATGTACAGTCTCAGAAAGCCTGCCCTGTATGCTTGCTATGAGTCAGACTTGACTTGACAGCAGAAGGTTTTGGTTTTTCACTGTTTTTTTCTCTCCCCCTACTTCAGCGTGGTTCTCTCTCTGTCAGCTGTTTTGACAGAATTCCACAGCCCCAACAGGTGCATGTCTTGATGACATAATCCAGGTCAGCTTGAAAGAAGACATGAGTCTGCCAGCCACTCCCATTTGTCCCCCACTAGGCAGGGACATGTCAGTAGAATGATCCTGGAAGGTCCTTCAGAATAGTTCTTTTGAAGAGCAGACAGCAGGCCTCAGCTCTGGGTCGCCTGTCCTACCCACTCACTGTGTTCCCTTCTCCCTCATTCCCCTCTGTTTCATCCTCTTCCCAAACTCTCTAGTCTAAACCAAGGCTAAACCAATCACAGGTAAATTGTATAACATAGTTCCCCGACCCACTCTCAGCCTTAATCGGAGTTGATTTTTTGTTTCACTTCCTTCTTTCTCCTATCCTCCCCACAGGTGAGCAGCTCATACTGGGTCCCTGAGGAAAGCACCTCCCTTTAGTCTGATTTCTTGACTTAAAAACCTCAAATCCTCATGAGGGTAACCCCCTCTCCCTGAACTCTTGGAACAATAAAGTTCCTCCTCCACCACTAACCCATCTCCTGTCACACATAGCTTCCAGAAACTTCCAGAATATTCCAGACTGCAGTATGACAACTCCCTCCTCTCTGGCAACCCCAGGTGTTCTAATGGCTTCCTTCCCTGCAGCTGGTCCTGGTCCTCAGCCAGCAGGGAGTGTGGCTTTGACTCACATCTGCACACATCCTTATCCTCTGAGCCAGCAGACAAACCAAGAGTTATGACACTAGCATTTGGTTCCTTGTAAGAAAACAACATGCACAACATGGGTGGAGGGGCCCAAAGCCATTGGGATCTTCGGAACCATTTTACATGGACTCCTGGTGTTGTGCCATAAGGATCAGTACTGGACTGCAAACCACAAGGTAGGCAACTCAAGCCCACAGGAAATCCTGTACAGAGTTGCTATGAGTCAGAACCAACTCGACCGCACTTAACAATAACAATGTAAATACGCTACTCGAAAAGATGTTGAAAGATGTGGTGTCAAGTGGCCCTGCTCAATTGAACTATTTGTGAGTTGTAGCAAAGATGGTCAAAGCCTTGTGATTTGGGGCTCAGTGCCCCTCCAGTGGAAAGACCAGTCTTCCCCAGACCCTACTTTTCCCCCTAGCCCCAGACTAGCTTCCCTGCCCTCAGAGCCTGGCTCTTCTCTGGGACAGGAAAGTGAACAGCCCGGCATCCTGCCTTTCAAGTATCAGTTTCCTAGTGACTCTTTTCCTAAGAGTGGGGGTCACTCTGTCCATGACCTCTGCACTCTTTAATGTCTGATTGAGAATTGAGACATTTGAACTGATCCAGATGGGATTCAGACCCTTTTCCTTAACACTTTTGGGGGCACTGTTGAGTATTCCTTAATGCTTAAGAATGTTGCCAACTTGCTTGGAGTCCTGAAAAGAACAATGGTCAGGAACCTGGGTCTGAGAGATCTGAATTTGCATCTGATCTCTTGAACTTTACAGTTGTGTGACATTGAGAATATCACTTAGCCTCCCGGGAGTCTCTGTTTCCTCTTTAAAGTGGGGATTTGTAAGGTTGTCCTAGGGGTTAAAGAAGGTAAGACACGCTCATGGGCCAAATCAGTGACCTGGATATCCTGTGTGCTTGAAAATAGGTGGTCCCTTCCTGCCTTCCTCCTGCCTGGGTGTGGAGCAGGGAAGACCCCAGGGCTACATTGTGACTTCACCTGCCTGGCTGGCTTGGTGCACAGATGCCCCTGGGATCACAGCTGGGACATTCCTGACTTCTGGGGGTCCGACAATCACACTGGGGGCCAGGCTGTGGTTCAACAGCTGGAAAAGCCCTGGCCCCAGAGGGCAAAGAGATCTCTGAATGCAACCAGGGAGCCCTGAGGTAGGGCTTGGGGGTAAGAACTGCAGCACAGTGGTCACCCTTACTAACATTAGCTGTCATTAGTTGTTCTGGCACATAATTGGGCTGTAACACCCTCTGTCCCGAGCTGATGTTTCCCGCTGGTCATTATGTATGATTAGCCTCTTAGTGCCTAGAGTGCTGGCTCCACACAGTCTCTCTGCTCCCACCCCAGCCCCTTGTGTGAGCCCTGCCCGACACCCATACTTCAGACAAGGCCTTCTTGTGCACAGTGAATGCACAGCAAGCCTTGTCCTCCTTGGCTTTGCTCTACCTGGGCAAACCATGGCCTGACATCAGGAAGGAAATAGACTTTCAGGATGGCTCTGGTTTCTGATCAGAGACACCAGCTTCCTTCTCATCAGCCAGTGAGGGATGCAGGTTTATAAGAAATAAAATACAGCCCCGAGATAAGGCGAAGTGGGGGAAAAACATCAATGAAGTTGTGAGCTAAGTCCGACCACATTCAATAGACTCCTAGCAATGTGGGTTGAGACCTGGTTGGACACCAGTATGGTGAGACCTGGGGACTCCTGGGCCCAGGGACAGGGACATGGCCACAGAGGACTAGAGTGGAGAGTGAAGTGTCCAGCTGATATGAAGTGAGGGCATATGCACAAGAATACCCACACTTGCAGCTAGTACCCACTTGACCTGGCTTCAATGACTAGATGATCAGAACTCTACTAGGAAAGAAAGAAGAGGAAAAAAAAAGAGTTATCTGCTACAATTTGGTGAACTTGACCTATGCTTATGGATTCAGTAGCTAAAAAGAGGGAACAAATTACAGCGAGGATCATTCCCACCCCCTCCATACACAGGGTTGACAGGAATGGGCAATTTAGATATTGGCTACCCAAAATGGGGGGTGGGGGTGGGGGTGGCTACAGAGGCATGAAGTGACTGGCTTACAAGCTTTTAAGAGGGAGCCTAGTTCCACAGGGTGCGGGAGAGGATAGAATTTCCACTGAGTGGTTTCCAACCTGTCTGGACGGGGCTGATGGAAGGAGATGGGGATAAGACCCTTGTGGTTCAGTAGTGAATAATGGCTATCAGGACTGATTGTGAGAGTTGCAAATGTAAAGATAGATGTTTTGTAACAAAAGGAGGGGAGTGGTTGATTTTGCAGTCCAGGAGCGGAGAACCCTGGGACTATCAAGGGAGAAGAGTGGAGAGCGGGACCCTAACCAGAGAAGCAGTGACGCTAGAGATGGAGGCAAAGATAATGACGTGGAGAAATGGAGCAGCTGGAGACACTGGACTCAGGGAGGGAGAAGGGCTGTGTGCTGACGGCCAGGGGGCAGGCTTGTGGGGTATACCATTTGGTTGTTTGATGATGCATGGAGGGGACTGTAATCATTGCAATGAAATGATATATGATAGGATGAATGTAAAGCTGATGTTCTCCCATGTAAACTATCACTCAATTCACAATAAAAACTTAAAAAAAAAAAAAAAATACAGCCCAGAACAGTGCTCACTTGACGCTTGAATCTCTTCTGCAGGTGCTCTGCTTGCATGAGTACAAGGATAGGGAACATACCACCTTAAAGGCAGTACCTGATCTGCAGAGCACTCTCCCTCCTAGAATGTTATCCTTACAGCAGATTGAACTTTGCCTCCCAGTAACTTCCTCTTCCCAGCCTTGCATGGGTGTGGGTAGAATGGGCACCCATCACAAAGAGCCTGAGTCTAATCTTTTCCACCCCTCAGAGACGTAGGATGCTTGACACTGCTCTGGCTGGCCTGTACTCCCATCCCATTTCCAGTGGGCCCAGGGATTGCTTGTCTGACTTTTGACTGCAGAGCTGGGATGGATTACCCAGCAAGCAATGTGCTTAGGGCATCAACAAAACACGGGCAACAGTTGTTCACAGAAAAGACCCATAGATGCCACACTGACAGAACTCAAGGAAAGTGAGCACTTCAGTGGAAGGGAACCGACAGGACACTAAACGATGCCAGCTCCAGTGCCTGAGACCACGCTGGGTGGGAATCAAGTTCACAGAGGGTCACAAGGATGCCTAAGAGTATGGTTGTTACAACTATGAGGCCTCTACTGCTCCAAAGCCTTCCTTGACATCAGGGTCCCCTCCTGAGTAATTGAAATTCCTTATCTTGGCAGGTCTCTTGGGAGTACTGTTGTTAAGTAACATCCAGTGGGTTCTGACTCATACAGACCCTGTATTAGGTTTCTGAGGAGCAGCTGATAGGTTTGAACTGCCGACTTTGTGGTTCACAGTCCAGTACTACAGTGCCACACCAGGAGTGTATGGTGTACTAAAAATCTGAGTACCCTGCATCCACTCACAATTTTATACATTAGTTCATCTTATTTCACTCAAATGGCATATGCCACTTTTAGATTCTATGGTGCAGATAATTACTCAGTGTTTATTAGGGAAGATAACAGATTACAATTCTGGGGCAGAAATGCCCAGGACATGTTCTTCCAGTCATGACAGCTTCTCCTCAGCTGTGTCCAGAGGCAAGCCTCTCTCTGCCCAGGGAATGGTAGCAAGCTCTTTCAAGGCTACTGCTAATTGTCTATAGGACACACTACTTCACTATAAGCTGCAGCTTGAAGGAACTGAACTTTAGCTGGATGGGTGAGCAAACCAAGCTACCCCCAATTAAGTCCCTGGAGGCACTCATTCTGCAAGCAAGGCTTCTCCTGCCCAAAGCCATTCAGCTTTACCTGCTCTGTGGGCTGGGAGGCCCACAGCTCTGTCTCCTGCTCTGGATCTTGGTTCTGCTATTGGTCCTCTACCACAGCTCTTGTGTCACAGCTTTCTGTCCCTGGGTCGAGGAGGTTCAATGTGCACGAATCTCTGGGTCCAAATGACATGCTTCACTCCTGGCTCTTCTTCTTTGATAGTATAAAGATCTCCCCACTCTGCTTCTCAGAAGGTTCATTTTATACCCAGCAGGATGATAAAACTGTCCAATCACAATCAGCCCAGTTAACAATCTCTCACAACTGAATTATCTTCCCCCACCTTCTCTTACCCAGATTCAGTTGGTAGGAGTTTACAGACCTCTTCCTAGACATCAGCCTTGGGCTGATTTTGAGTTTGATTCTCTTTCTCCCTTGCTGTTAAGTTCTGTTGAGGCCGTTCTGACTCACAGGAACCCTTTATAGGGTTTCCAAGGAGCTCCTGGTGAGTTTGAACCACTGACCTTGTAATTAGCAGTCTAGCACTTATGCTAGAGCGCCACTCTGAGACTCCTTGGTACCATGTAAGAGGGAACACATAAATGGTTGTACAGAGGGCCCATGACAGGACCAGAGCTGCCCAGCCAGGTTTCCCAACGCAGCCCGAATCTCCTATGACCACCAACCTTTAAATCCAAGCCACCAGCTTCAGGGTCTGTGCTGTGTTACCCTACTAGACTTTCCAGCTCCGTCTTCACCCAGGGCCACTGATGAATTTATTTTGGAAATGACGGGTTTCAGGTGAGCAGTGGGGCACTACAATCTTCCCAGCAGCAAATTGCTTCCTGCACAGCGAGATCAAGCCTCTTCTGATCAAACAGGTAATCACTAGCCCATCAATGCTTGCACTGGGAGAGGAGACAAGCTAGATTTGTTTCTTGAGGCCTTTGAGTAGAGGACAGTGGATACAGGGACAGGCAACAAGCTGTGATTGGGCCTTTTCTGTTGATTTGGAATTGAGGCTCCAGGACAAGACTGAAAACAATGGTTGCTGAGTGGCACCACATTCAGAAGAAAGAGACACAGATTTGGAGGAGACCAAACACCCCCTCCCACTCCTTCCCCACACTCCACCACCAAGCCTTTTATAGAAGGGATTCTTCAGATACACAAGAGATATAGCTGTTCCTTGTCCCTTCAATGGGCGGTCTCTTCACCAAGCCTGATGAGGCAGCTCCAAGAGGACATGAGAGGGCAGCAGTGTCAAAGAGGTCACTGGTATCTCAGCCGGCCACCTCTGGTGGTCTGCCATGTCTGCTCCACTCTATGCAGACACAAGAAGTAGAGAACTGGAGAAAGCAGGGCCAAGATGGGGGAGCAGGCTGTATGGTACTCATGCAGTAAGGATACAGGGGAGGGGGTGGGCCCCGGACTGAGTTTTCAGTGGTTCTCACTGAGGGGACATCCGTGGAGAGGAAATGACCAAGATCCTCTGCAGGTCTGCCTGTCTTCCAGTGAGAAGTGACTAGGTGTAGGTGTCACCCATCCATAGTCAGGGAAGTCCACATGGACCAGGCTAGGGTGGGAGGAGGCTTTAGAGGTTGAAGTTCTAGCCTGCGTTGCTTTGGATGGGGCCTTATATTCTCACAGTGTGTCTGAAAAGCTAGGGGGCCAGCCTGGATGACATGAAAGAACTTGTTGTGTTAGGTGCCATCGAGTTGGTACCGACTCATAGTGACCTTAAGCACAATAGAACAAAACACTGATTGATCCTGGGCCAACCTCACAACTGTTGCCATGCTTGAGCCTGTTGATGCTGCCACTTTGTCAATCCGTCTTTCTGGGAGGTCTTCCTCTTTTTCTCTGACCCTCTACCTTACCAAACATGATATCCTTCTCCAGCGACTGCTCCCTCCTGACAACATGTCTGAAGTATGAGAGATGAAGTTTGGGCATCCTTGTCTCAAATATGCACTCTGGCTGTACTTCTTCCAACACAG
The DNA here is from genome assembly GCF_000296735.1 of Chrysochloris asiatica. Classification (NCBI taxonomy): domain Eukaryota; kingdom Metazoa; phylum Chordata; class Mammalia; order Afrosoricida; family Chrysochloridae; genus Chrysochloris; species Chrysochloris asiatica. Next base: position 10,443,349 of record NW_006408593.1, on the reverse strand, counting down.
ATCTGTTGGTTCTTTTGGCAGCCCATGGCATTTTCAATATTCTCCTCCAACATCATAACTCAAAAGCATCAATTTTTCTACAGCCTTCCTTATTCACTGTCCAGCTTTCGCATGCATATGAGGTTATTGAAAATACCATGGCTTGGGTCAGGCGCACCTTAGTCCTCAAGCTGACATCTTTGCTCTTGAACGCTTTAAAAGGGTCTTGTGCAGCAGATTTGCCTAATGCAATATGTCGTTTGATTTCTTGACTGCTGCTTCCATGAGTGTTGATAGTTTATCCAAGAAGAATGAAGTCCTTGACAACTTCAATCTTTTCTTCATTGATAAGAATGTTGTTATTGGTCCAGTGGTGTGGATTTTTGTTTTCTTTATACTGAGATGCAATCCATACGAAAGAACTTGAGTAGAGAGAAAATGATTGCATGTATTTGGTTTACACTGTTCAATAGAATAAGGAATCACCTTTGACTCTTTTTTGATCTCCTCTAAAAAAGGTTGTGTGTGAAAATATACAAATGCGTGAAAGATATAGAGAGACAGAGAAGAAATGGCAGAGAGAGAATAAAACAGAGGTACACAGAATGGATTTCCACATCTGTCAGTTTATCGTACTGTGATGGCCTACATGTTGCTGAGATTCTGGAAATTATGCTCCTGGTATTTTAAATACCAGCTGGGTCAGGTTTCAGCTGAGCTTACAGACTAAGACAGACTAGAAAGAAGGAGAGGTGAACTTCTTCCAAATGTTTAGTCACTGAAAATCTTATGAATAACAATGAAACACTGTCAGCACCATAATACCAACTATTGGAGCATTATGAATAGCACCAGGAAATTGTTAGCTATAGTGCTAGAAATTGAGCTACTCCGGTTTTGGAAGACATTCAAAATGCAACTGGAGAAGAGCTGCCTCCTCAAAGTAGAGTTGACTGTGATGATGCAAATGGAGTAAAGCTTTCAGGACCTTCCTTTGCTTATGGGGCACCACTCAAAATGAGAAGAAGCAGCTGCAAACATCCATTAATACTTGGAACTAGGAATGTACAGAGTATGAATCCAAGAAAATTACAAATTATCAAAGATGAAATGGCTTGCATGAAGACCCATATTATAGGCATTATTGAAGTGAAATGAATTGGTACTGGCTATTTTGAATCTGTATATGTAGGAAATGACAAATTGAAGAGGAAGGGCATCACTTGCATCATCAAAAAGCATTTCAAGTTCTATCTTGTAGTCTGTTGCTGTCTGTGATCAGATAATATATATATTCCATATGAGGAAGACCATTAATACCAACATTATTCAAATTGCCCACCAACCACTAAAACCAGTGATGATGAAATTGATGAATTCTACCAACTCCTTCAGTCTGAAATTGAACAAACATACAATAAAGATAAACTGATATTTCTGGTGACTGGAATGCAAAGGTTAGAATCAAAGAAAAAGGACCAATAGTTGGAAAATATGACCTTGGTGATAGAAATCATGCTGGAGAGTACACAGTAGAATTTTGCAAAACCAGTGACTTCTTCATTGCAAATACCATTTTGAACAACTTGAAAAATGATTATATAAGTGGACCTCACCAGATGGAATATACAGAATTCAAATTGACAACATCTGTGGAAAGAAATGGTGGGAAAGCTCCATATCATCAGCCGAAACAAGACCAGGAACAGACTGTGGAACAGACAATCAATTGCTCATGTGCAAGTTCAGGCGGAAGCTGAAAAGAATTAAAACACGTCCATGAGAGTCAAAATATGACCTTGAACATATCCCACTTGAATTTATATATTATCTGAAAAATAGAATTGATGCATTAGACACTAATGACCAAAGACCAGAAGAATTGTGGGATGATATCAAGAATATCATACAAGAAGAAAGCAAAAGGCCATTAAGAAGAAAATAAAGAAATAAAAAACCAAAATGGATGTCAGAAGAAAGTCTGAAACTTGCTCTCCAGAGTAGAGATGCTAAAGCTGATGGAAGAAATGAGGAGGTAAACAAGCTGAACAGAAAATTTCAAAGGGTAGCTCAAGAAGATAAAGTCAAATAAAATAAAATGTGCAAACTTATCTGAAGTTTGAAAACCAAAAGGGAAAACCATAGTCAGCATTTCTGAAACTGAAAGAACTGAAGAAAAAATTCAACGTCAACTT
>NW_006408593.1:10438881-10440872 GCF_000296735.1 Chrysochloris asiatica | reverse complement strand
GCCAATGGTACTGAAGGAAGAACTCCATGGTGCACTGAAGACACTGGCAAAGAGCAAGGCACAAAGAATTGATGGAATCCAAACTGAAATCTTTCAACAAACGGATGCAGCACTAGAGGCACACACTCAATTATGCCAAGAAATTTGGAAGATGGCTACCTGGCCAATTGATTGGAAGAGAAATATATTGGCACCCATTCCAAAGAGAGATGACCCGATGGAATGTGGAAATCATCAGATAGTATAATTAACATCACATGCAAGTAAAATTTTGTTAAAGATAATTCAAAATCGGCTGCAATAGAACATTGACAAGGAACTGGCAGAAGTTCAAGCCAGATTCAGTAGAGGACATGGAATGAGGGATATCATTGTTGACATCAGATGGGTCTTGGCTGGAAGCAGAGCATACCAGCAAGATATTTACGTGTGCTTTAATGATTATGCAATGGCTTTCATCTGTGTGGCTCATGCATGGCAAGCTATGGATAGCATTGCAAAGAATGGGTATTCTGGAACACTTAATTATGTTCATGAGGGCCAAGAGGCAGTTGTTTGAACAACATAAGGAGTCACTGAATGTTTTTTTAAAAAGGCATGCGCCAGGGTTTCATTCTTCAACAATAATTTTTAAGTCTGTACACTGAGCAAATAATGCAAGAAGCTGGCTTAAATAAAGAAGAGCATAGCATCAGGTTTGGAGGAAGGTTCATTAGCAACCTGTGATATGCAGATGATACAATCTTGCTTGCTGAAAGTGAAAGGGACTAAAATACTTACTGATGAAGATCAAATACTACACTAGTCTTCAGTATGGGTTGCAACCTAATGTAAAAGAAGCAAAAAATCCTCACCACTGGATCAATAAATAACATCATGACAAATGGAAAAAAGATTGAAGTTGTTGAACAAACAAGATGGCGGATCATGTAGAAATGCAGTGAGGAGCTCTGTCAGTAACAACACAGAAGACCGGACCAAGCAGGCTCAGGGGATGGTACCAGAACTCTGAACCACTTATAAAGGAATATTTAGAAGGTTTGAAGGCTTACAATAGGGGGATTTGTAGCAGAAGCAAGAAATCCATTGCTTTCTAATTCAAGACACTCAGCTGCTCCTGGAGCTGCCATTTTGGGAGAGACCAAGTGGGGGAAGGATCAGAGCATCTGTTCATTGGTCTCTTACTGTCTGTGCACCTCCATTCTGGTGACTAGAGGGGGTGCTTGAGCAAGTGGACACCCCACCACCATCCCCAGAGGGTTCTACTACGCATGCACACAGATCTCCTTGAAATTTAAAGTGACAGTTTCTACTTAAATCCAAATGGCAGTGCAAAAGGGCCATAGCCAGTCCTGAACTGTTTATCACTAGGAAAAAGGCCTGAACGGGGATTGTGGAATGAGACAGGCAGACTGAAAATGAAGTAAGCCAAAAATTAAATCTGGAGTTATGTCACAATGACCAACAGTGGCATCTTGAAATTTTTCAGGAAGAAGAGTGAAACGGGAAGCTCATATCCTGATCACATCTACCTGGAAGCAATCAGAAAACATAAAAAAATACTAAAATAAACACCCATATAAGTATTAAGGCCACAGATAACTCCTGAATATGCCCCAAAAACATAAACAGATGATCATATCAGCACATGTCCAGAAATGAGATAAAGTGAGACAAATGAGCTGGAAGTAGACCTATACTCCATCTGGAAGATAGGCAGGCTTTGGATATGACTGAGAAAGAATTCAGTAAAATGATTATAAAATATATCAAAACACTACACAATGGAGTTGAGAAAAATAAGGAAGAAGTCAGGAAAGTGCTACAGGAACAATCAAATAAGATAGATATAGCATTGGAAACGATTCAAAACTTACATAAAGAGGTCCAAACGATTAATAATAGAATACCAGAAATGGACAACACACTGAAAGGGCAAAGAAGTAGAATTGAAGAGATAGAAGCCTTCTAGTGAACTAGATCTTCTAGCC
>NW_006408593.1:10411812-10430541 GCF_000296735.1 Chrysochloris asiatica | reverse complement strand
TTAACTGATGGTACATGGAAGGGATTATAATCATTGTAATGAAACAAGGTATATGATTTGTGGAATGTAAAACTGATGATTTGCTCTGTAAACTTTCACTCAGTCCACAATAAAAACCTTAAAAAAATAATAATAAAAATAAGAGAGACAATATTTTAGGAACAACAACAACAAAAAGATTGTTAAAGATTGTTTGGTTCCACAATCAACACTCATGGAAGCAGGAATCAAGAAATCAAATGATGTATTGCAGTAGGCAAATCTGCTGCACAAGACCTCTGTAAAGTGTTAAGGAGCAAAGATATCAGTTTGAGGACTTAGGTAAATCTGACTCAAGCCATGGTATTTTCAATTGACTCATATGCATGCGAAAGCTGGACAATGAACAAGGTATACCATAGAAAAGTTGATGCATTTGAATTATGGTACTAGAGAAGAATATTACAAATACCATAGACTGCCAGAGAACAAATAAATCTGTGTTAGACGTACAGCCAGCGTTCTCCTTAGAAGCCAGGTGGCAGACATGTTATCAGGAGAAACTTGTCCCTGGAGAAGGACATTGTGCTTGATAAAGTGGAGGGTCAGCAATAAAGAGGAATGATTGATACAGTGGCAACCACAACGGACTCAAACACAACAATTGTGAGGCTGGCCTGGGGCTAGACAGTGCTTTGTTTGGTTGTGCAGAGGGTCACGCTGAGTCGGAATTTACTTGATGGCCCCTAAAACAACAACAACGTTATAGCAAGCTGAGAACTGCTACCCCAAAAAATCCTCCTGACACCAAACGTAAACTTGTAGGCATCCAGTATTTTTTATTAATAGTTCAAATAAGCATACTTTTAAGTACTAATAGTCTATCTGCTTTATATACAAAACACACACACACACACACACACACAAACTATACCCAACATCTGGTGGCTGTGTTGTTGTGCTGTTAAGTTGGTTTTGACTCATAGCAACCCCGTATAGAGTTTTTGAAGCTGTAAATCTTCACAGGAGCAGAAAGCCTCATTTTCCCTCCCTGGAGCTGCTGGTGAGCTCAAACTGCTAACCTCGTAGTTTCAAGGCCTATGCTTATCCTACAGAGTCATTGTGCTCCGTCTGCTAGCTATGTTGTTGTTAGGTGCCATCGAGTCAGTACCAACCCATAGTGACCCTATGCACAGCAGAATGAAACACTGCCCGATCCTGGGCCAACCTCACTACTGTTGCCATGCTTGAGTCCATCAATGCTGCCGCTTGGCCAATCCATCTCATTGGGGGTCTTCCTCTTTTTCTCTGACCCTCATCCTTACCAAACATGATATCCTTGTCCCTCCTGACAATATGTCCAAAGTATGAGAGACGAAGTTTGGCCATCTTGGCTTCCAAGAAGTACTCTGGCTGCACTTCTTCCAACACAGATCTGTTGGTTCTTTTGGCAGCCCATGGCACTTTCAATATTCTCCTCCAACACCATAACTCAAAAGCATCAATTCTTCTACAGTCTTCCTTATTCACTGTCCAGCTTTCACATGCATATGAGATGATTGAAAATGTCATGGCTTGGGTCAGGCGCACCTTAGTCCTCACACTGACATCTTTGCTCTTCAACACTTTAAAAAGGTCTTGTACATCAGATTTGCCCAATGCAATATGTCATTTGATTTCTTGACTGCAGCTTCCATGAGTGTTGATAGTTGATACAAGAAGAATGAAGTCCTTGACAACTTCAATCCTTTCTCCATTGATAAAAATGTTGTTTATTGGTCCAGTGGTGAGGATTTTTGTTTTCTTTATATTGAGATGTAATCCATACTGAAGGCTGTGCTCTTTGATCTTCATCAGTAAATGTTTTAAGTCCTCTTCACTTTCAGCAAGCAAGGTTGTATCATCTGCATATCGCAGGTTGTTAACGAGTCTTCTTCCAATCCTGATGCCATGTTTTTCTTCATAGAACCTAGCTTGTCGAATTATTTGCTCAGCATACAGGTTGAATAAGTATGGTAAAAGAATACAACCTTTTCGCACACCTTTCTTAACTTTAAACCAATCAGTGTTCCCATGTTCTGTTCGAACAACTGCTTCTTGGTCCAGGTACAGATACTTCATGAGCACAATTAAGTGTTCCAGAATACTCATACTTTGCAATGTTGTCCATAGCTTGTTATGATCCATACAATCAAAAGCCTTTGCATAGTCAATAAAGCATAGGTAAATATCTTTCTGATATTCTCTGCTTTCAGCCAAGATCCATTGGACATCAGCAATGATATCCCTCATTCCACGGCCTCTTCTAAATCCAGCTTGAACCTCTAGAAGTTCTCTGTCAATGTATGCTTGCAGCCGTTTCTGTATTTTACAAACTTTACTCACATGGGATATCAAAGAGATTGATGATTTCTGCATTCCAGCTATCGATAAGATAAAACCCTAAAGTTCTAAGGATCCCCAAGGTGCTACTGTAATCTGAACTCTGACTCAGAGACACCCCATTTTGCTTCAGAAAGGCATAGCCTAGGCACACATAAGCTCCTTCCATACCCTGTCCCTGGGAGTTTCCCTGTTTTCTTCCCATTCTGGTGGCTCTCTATGCCCTCTTGCTTCTGGAAGACCTCCTATTCTCAGGGGTCACTACCTGCATGCAGCTGTCTATGCATTGTTGTTGTTGTTAAGTGCCGTGGAGTTGGTTCCAACTCATAGCGGCCCTTACAGGGTTTCCAAGGCTGTAAATCTTTACGGGAGCAGAACACCTCATCTTTCTCCCACGGAACAGCTGGTAGTTTTGAACTGCTGACCTTGCGGTTAGTAGCCCAATTCGTAACCACTATGCTACCAGAGCAGGCCCCAATAAATAGCTTGTTGTGCAACCCTGCTATCTCATATCCTATCTTTTTCCTTGATTCACCCTGAACTCCCTCAAACTCACTACTAATAGTGATTTTAGTCTCTTAGAAATGCAAGGAGACGAATCCTACCAATACCTTCCTGAATGAATTGTTTGCTAATGTCTCCTTAACCAAGTTCCCTGGATGAATTGGAGCATATCTTTCCCTAGTCCAGTCTCTGATGAGACCACAGCCCTAGTCAAACCATGAGATTGCAGCCTGGTGAGGCCCTGAAGCAGAAACTCCAGCAAAGCCAGGCCCAGACGTTCTCCCTATACAAACGGAGAGATAATAAATGTGTATGTTGTATTGAGTCACCAAGTTTGCAGTGTCTTGTTATGCAACAGTAAACCTCTCCGTGCACATTTTAAACCATTTTTGGTAAAGCAAGGAGAAAGAAACAACCTGGCGTCTTTCCTTCCCCCACGGCTACCACCCACCAGGCTCACAGGAATGCAGCGAGGTGAATTGAGTAAATATCTGTAAAGTGTTCCAATATCCTAGAGAAAAGTGCTAATACAAAATACAGTGATTATATCATCACAGTGGTTTTTATATTCATCCAAAAAGCAAATCTAATGAATTGGATGAATAGAGGTTTTCGGGAGGTTTTGCAAACACAGAGTGCTGGTAAATGTTGGGAATTAGGAAGACTTCTATTAGAGGTGTACAATTCACATAATGGGTAATTACTGAGCTGGAACAGGATCTGCAAAAAGGCCCCTTCCTGGGTTCTAACAATAGACGCAGGGGGACGGGGTTAATGGTGCCTAGCAAGAAGAGATAACTGAAGCTTGTGTCTTAAAGAGTAATTGTCATCCATCCCTAGGACGGCAGAGCCTCTTTATTAATGTTTCATCCTGGGGCCTTTTGAAGGTGGCAGAGCACACGGCAGCCACTTTTATCCCTTGTAGGGAAGGCATTGACACCTCCATCATTAGGCCCAGCTTTCACCACCTCACCTCAAAGCTTTGGGTGTCAGAAGAAGTTGGATGTAAGTGGTAGTATGTAGTGATGAACAGTTTTGACTTTGAAATCAGATTTGACAGATGCGAGTTCAAATCTCATCTGTATCACTGTATCTGTTAGCATGTGTTGCCCAACAAACCACCCACGTCTAATGGATTAAAACAACAAGCACTTGTTTAGCTCATCAGATGGGCTAAGCAGCTCTGCTTATCTGGGCTCGACATGATGGATCATTGCTAGGCTCTATCATGAATCTGCAACCAGTTGGTCAATTTAGGTAAGGCTGATCTTCAGCTGGAAGAACCAGGCTGATTTTGACTCTGCTCTATGTGATTCTCTATCCTTCAACAGGCTGCTGGTGGTGGTCAGGTGCCATCAAGTAGTTATGACTTGTAATGACCCTGTATGCATTTCTTTATGGGAACAGAAACCCTCATCTTTCTCCCAAAGAGGAGCAGCTGGTAGATTTGAGCATCTGACCTTGCAGTTAAAAGCCCAACTCATAACCCACTATGCTACCAGGGCTCCTAGCTCAGGCTTATTCACATGGAAGCTGGTGGGGTTCAAGAGAAAAAGTAGAAGCTTGCCAAGCTCTGAGTCCTAGGCAGCGGAGCCACTAAAGTTAGGGTCACTCAGTGTAGCTCTCCCTCCTTCCCTCCATGAACCTCCTTCCATATCAGACCATACAGAATCCTTACTAATGTTTCTTATCAATTTTAACCAGAAAATAATATGTAGTAAATATAGCTGTAAATTGCTTGAATGTAGTACTTCTTAGGTTATATGAACACTAACAATAAAATTAGATTGTCAGAAGAACAAACAAATCTGTCTTGGAAAAGAAGCAAACAGAATGCTCCTTAGAAGCAGTGATAGTGAGATTGTACTTTGGACATATTGTCAGGAAGGACCAGTTCCTGGAGAAGGACATCATGCTTTAAAAAATGGAGGGTTAGTGAAAAAGAGGAAGACCCCCCCCAAAGAAATGGATTGACCCAGTGACCACAACACTGGACCCAAACATAGCAATTGTGGAGATGGTACAGGACTGGGCAGGGTTTTGCTCTGTTTTGCATAAGGTCACTAAGAGTTACAGAACCTAACAACAACAACAACAACAACAACAACAAATGATCTTGTAGACTATTTTCACATTGAATTGTAATATTCTTAGTAACTGAGTAGAAGCCTTTTTGGATTTTTCTCCTTCTTTTCCTTTAATTACTAGTTTATCCTCCAAAAAGTTATCGATGTAGGTTCACAAATACTAATTACCCCAGTTAGAACATCAGAAATTTAGATAAAATCAATGCACATAAAAATAGCCACATCAATGAAAACAACATGTTCTTGTAGTGTGTGTAGGTGAAACCACATGATTCAAAGTGTCATGGTTGTTGTTGTTATGTGCTGTGGAGTCGGTTCCGAGTCAAAGCAACCCTGTACAGGGTTTCTGAGGCTGTAAATCTTTACAGGAGCATAAAGCCTCATCTTTCGCTCGCGGAACAGCTGGTAGTTTTGAACTGTCGACCTTGAGATTAGCAGCCCGATTCGTAACCACTACGGTACCAGAGCTCCCTAGAGCACATTAAAAGGTTCAAAAAGTAAATTAGCATATATCTATTGATGTTTTTAAGTTGGACTTGTGATAAATGCTTTTTGTTGTTATAACTAACATTGTTGTTGTTATATACTTCCTTCAAGATGGTGAATTAGGCATCCTCTACTGGTAGTGTAGTGGTTACGAGATGAGCTGCTAACTTCAAGGTCAGCAGTTCGAAACTACCAGCCATTCTGTGGGAGAAAGATGAGGCTTTCTGCTCCCATAAAGATTTACAGCCTCGGAAAACCTATACAGGGTTGAAACTGACTCCACGACACACCACCAACCCACCACAACAAACATAGAGAGAGTAAGTTAAACAGACACAAATGAAAATCCTGGAAGCCTGAATTCAGAGGAGAGTTTAGAGAAGCACATTGAGTGTTTGCTGGGAGGAGAAAGCTAGCAGGGACAGTGAGAGAGAGAGACCAACTGGTCAATGACTGGCCAGACGTAGCACAACTATCTTGAACTTTTGTGAGCAGCTTTCATGACAGAGGGTGGCCTGGCAGAACAGAGTCACACAGGCCAGTGGGAAAGCTCAAATTTCCTCTCCTTCTTTTCTCTTTTTAGTTATTATATTCTTTATTTCTGGTTGCTGACTGTTTTTATTTTTTTCTGTTTTCATTGTTGGTTGCTCTTTTGCTCGTTCTATTTTGTTTTCTTGACCGTGTATGTGTGTGTGTGTGTGTGGTTTCTCCTCATTCCCGTCTGACAGGAGGCAGCAACTGTGCCTATATAACCCAGCCACAACCATACACTTTGCAGCTCCAAGCACTGGGCAAGAGCCAATACCAGCTCCCATACCACCTGATCAATGATTGCAGCTAATACCACCTTAAACTGAGGTGCACAAACAGTGAATGGCAACTAGTGCACATGCTTCCATTCCCTACACTCACAGGAGACAAATGAGAGACAGCCTAAGAACACATCAACATACAATCATCAGTTACATACATATATGACAGCACCATAATGCCCTGGAGACAACAGACCATTTTAGCTCACACAAATGAACAAGAGAGAATGGCTCAAACAAATGACCAAGATGCAGATCCAGAAAATATTTCTGAGGAAGAAAAAGTAATGGAACTAACTGGAAAACAATTCAAAGGAATGATATTTAGATACCTCCAAAGGATTGACAGATCAAGGAAAGTATAGAGAACTCAGAAGAAAAACAGAAGTTAGAAGAATTCAGAAAGAGCAAACGACAAAATAAACACAAAATTTGGAATAATACAAAACCTGCAATTAGAAATCCAGAAGATTAATACTAAGATCTCAGAAATGGACAACACATTGAAAGGGCAAAAGAGTAGATTTGAAGCAATGGAAGCCAAATTAGCGAGCTTGAAGATAAATCTCTCAATACTAGTATGCTAGAAGAGCAATCAGAAAAAAGAATGAAAAAACCTGAAGAAAGCCTAAGAGTTGTGTGGGACACCATGAAGAGGAATAATTCATGGTGGTTGGCATTCCAGAACAGGAGTGAAAATAAAAAGCACAGAAAAAATTGTCAAAGAGTTGTTTGAAGAAAACTTCCTTAACACCATGAAAAAAAAGAAGATAAGCAAACAAGAAGTTGAACGAACCCCAAATATGATAGATTCCAAAAGAAAATTACCAAGATATATAATAATCAAACCTTCCAAAACCAAAGACAAGGAAAGAATATTGATAGCACCTCAGGAAAAACAAAACAAAAAAAAGTATTTACAAAGGAGAACCAATAAGACTAAACTCTGATTTCTCAACACAAACCATGCAGGCAAGAAGGCAATATATTGACATAAAAACAAAAACAAACAAACAAACAAAACCTCTAAAAGAAAAAAAATGCCAACCAAGAATCATATTCCCATCAAAGCTGTGCTTCAAATACAATGACAAAATTAGGAAATAATTTCCTGATAAAACAGAAATTAAAGAAATTTATAATAACCAGACCAACTTTACAAAAGAATGCTAACGGGTGTTCTTTGTACTGAGAATCAACAAACTGAGATTACCTTTCATGACAACACCACCCAGAACTCAATCCAGATATAGAATTATTTAAAGTAAAACAAGCCTACAAGACTGAAAATAGGGAACCAGTGATTTTAATGTATAATAAAGTCAACTACAAAGCAAAAAGAGGGAATAGTGTAGATATAGAACTTTCAAATGGTGAGGAAGTCAAGTAGATTTCAAGAGAAAACAGACTATTTTAAATGGAGGAAAATTTAATAACTGTCAGGATAACCTCAAAGAAAATTAATATACCTTCATATCGGGAAAATCAGAAAGATTTAGTAAACATTAAAACAACAGCAATGAAGAAAATGACAAGAAAACCCACAAACAAAATGAATTCAGCATAGAAATTATGTGGAACAAAAAACCCAGCAGCACCACAAAAAGCACACACAGCAAATGACAGCAATCAATTCATTGTTGTTCAGTGCCGTCGAGTCAGTTCCGACTCATAGCAACCCTGTATAGGGTTTCTGAGGAGGAGCTGGTCCAGTCCATTATCCTGCAGTACCACGCCAGGACTCCCATCGATAATTACAATGAATATAAATAGAATAAATGCACCAGTCAAGAGACAGCACAGCAGAGTGGATAAGAAACAGGATCTTCAATATACTGTCTACAAGAGGCACATGCCAAAGATGGAGACATCAATCATCAACAGAGGAATGGTTAAACAAACTTTGGTGCATACACACAATGGAATATTACTCAACGTCAAAGAGTAAGGATGAATCTGTAAAACACCTCACAACAGGGATGAACCTGGAAGACGTGATGCTGAGTGAAATTAGTCAGTCACAAAAGGACAAATATTGTATAAGATCAATGTTGTAACAAGTTAAGAAAATGTTTCTCGATAAAAGAAGCATTCTGTGATGGTTACCAGGGTTGAGGGGAGTGGGAAGAGGGAAAACGATTTACTGGCTAGAAGGTAAACACAAGTTAACATAGGTGACACGGCAGGCAATATACAACAAGAGGGAGGTTGGCAGAGGAAATCTGAAGGTAGACGGAAACACAAGGAAGAATGGAAGAGTTCAAGTGAATAGAGGTAAATACTGTTAACTGATGGGGCATGAAGGGGATTGCAGTCAATGTAATGAAGCAAAGCATATGATTTGTTGAATGTAAAATTGATATCTGCTCTGGAAAACTCCACTCAAATCACAATAAAAATAAAATATTTTTATAAAAAATAATTTTTTACAAAAATATATATATATATTTTTCTGAAACACTGCACGGACTACACATTTTATAGACAGTTTGGTGTTACCCATCCTGAGTATTATGCAGTGTGGCTTGCACCCCTGGGGCCCCCTATTGATACCATGGATCCAAGGCTTAGAGCTGGCCTAACCTCATTTCTCTTGCATTCTAATTATCAAAGCAAATCACCAGTCCAGCTCCGATGCCAGGACTGGGGAAATCGCCTTCACCTATTTGGAGTTGTCAGACAATATCATTAACATCCCATGCAAGTGAAATTTTGCCAAAGACAATTAAACATGACTACAACAGAACATTGGCAGGGAGCTGCCAGAGGTTCAAGCTGGATTCAGCCAAGGATGTGGAGTGAAGAAGATCATTGCTGAGATCATATGGATCTTGGTTGAAAGCAGAAAAAAACAGAAAAATGTTTACCTGTACTTTATTGACTACGCAAAGGCTTTTGACTGTGTGGATCATGATAAGCTATGGACAACACTGCAGAGAATGAGTATTCCAGAATACTTAATTGAGTTTATGAGAAACCTGTACATAGATCAAGGGGCAGCCGTTCAAACAGAACAAGGGGACAATGAATGGTTTAAAATCAGGAAAGTTGTGTCCCAGGGCTGTATTCTTTCTTATTCAATACTTATTCAATCTGCATGCTGAGCAAATAATTCAAGAAGATGGATTATATGAAGAACTCACCTTCTTCCATTGGAGGAAGGCTCATTAACAACCTGCATTATACAGATGATACAACCTTGCTTGCTGCAAGTGAAGAGGACTTAAAATACTTACTGATGAAGACCAAAGACTGAAGCCTTCAGTATGGGTTGTAGCTCAATGTAAACAACACAAAAATCCTCACCACTGGACCAGTAAATAGCAACATGATAAATGGAGAAAAACCTGAAGCTATTAACAACTTCACTTTGCTTGGATCCATCAACAACACTCATGGAAGCAGCAGTCAAGAAATTAAATGACGTATTGCATTAGACAAATCTGCTGCACAAGACCTCTTTAAAGTGTTGAAGAGTAAAGATGTCAGTTTGAGGACTAAGATGTGACTGACCCAAGCTATGGTATTTTCAATAGCCTCATATGCATGTGAAAGTTGGACAGTGAATAAGGAAGACCATAAAATAATTGATGCATTTGAGTTATGGTGTTGGAGGAGAATATTAAAGATACCATAGACTATTAGAAGAACAAACAAATTTGTGTTGGAAGAAGTAAAAACAATGCTCCCAGAATCCAAGATGGCAAGACTTTGTCTCTCATACTTTGGACTTATGATCAAGAGGCATCAGTCCCTGGAGACGGACATCATACTTGGTAAAGTGGAGGGATAGAGAAAGTGAGGGAGACCCCCAATGAGATGGACTGGCACAGTTGTGGCAGCAGCAATGGGCTCAAGTGTGGCAGCATTTGTGAGGATGACGCAGGACTGGATGGTGTTTCATTTTGTTCTACACAGGGCTGTTATGAGTCGGAGCCTATTTAACGGCACTTAAAAACAACAATTTGGAGTCCTGTTGAGGCACTGAAAGATCGATTGAACCACAAGGTTGGTGGTTTAAATTCACCAGCTGGCCCTCAGAAACCCTATACGGGGTCAATATCAGTTGGAAGTGGCTCAGTGGCACTTAACAACAACAAGGGACATTATTAAGGAACGCTGGTAGTGTAGTGAGTGGTTTAAGAGTTGGGATGCTAACCACAAAGTCAGCGGTTTGAATCTACCTGCTGCTCCTAGGGAGAAAGATGAAGCTTTCTGATCCTGTGAAAAATTACAGCCTCAAAAATCCTATACAGGGTCGCCATGAGTTGGTACCAACTCCATGACACACAACCATCATCACCAGGGAGGTTATTAATTGGGGACATCAATGCTTAGTCCCATGGCAGTATTCTCAGAGTAGTCAGAGCAGGAAAACTCCATCATGCAAGACATTTTCAAGCCTCTGAGTGAGTCACAAGGGTGCACTGGTAACGCAGTGAGTTAAGTGCTGGGTTGTCATTCTGAACTACTTGCTGCTCTGCAGGAGAAAGACAAGGATGTCTGCTCCTGTAAAGGTTGGCAGTGTTAGAAACCCTAGGAGACTGTAGGGCCACCCTGAGTCTGAATTGACTCAATGGCAGTAGCATTGGGCTTGAATCACATTTACTAGGTGTCCCACTAATCAAAGGAAATTGTCTGGCTAACTCAGAACCCAAACCATAAAAATGCCAAACCCATTGCTTTTGAACTGACTCCCACCCATGGGAAGCCTATGTGTTTTAAGTAGAGCTGTCGCATGGGTTCTCTTGGCTGTAAGCTTTACAGAAGCAGGTTGCCAGAACTTTCTCCGATGGAGCTACTGGTGGAGTTGGACTTACAATCTTTAGGTTAGTAGTTGAACGAAAACCATGTCTACCACTCAGACTTATTCAGATCCAAGAGATACAGAAAGAGACTCTACCTCTTGATGCCAGGGAAAGAATGCATGGCCATTTGCTGCAATCCCTCACTCTACCATTCTAATGATTAACTGGGATCATGGGATCCATGAATCCCAGAGGAGATAAATGTAATAAAATCTGGGTCATTGTTGGACCTGGGAGGGCAGTTAGCAGGTTGGTAAACACACAGAATCAAGCATTTCCACAAAGATATTCGACTTCACTACTGACCACCTCCATCTCTCATCTCCCACCAAACACCAGAGTCTTCTTTCTAAAAGATCAAACCTTCCACTCACTTTCTATTCCACTCAGAACAAACTCAAAACTAACTCCTCACCATGGCCTACAAGACCTACTTGACTTGCCCTGTGGATATCTCAGGCATAGTCCCAACCTCTCTCCTTTCTCTTCAACCCTACTGGCCTCCTCATTGTTTCACAACATTTCGAGCCCTACCTGTTCCCATCGTCTCATCCTTTGTGCCTCAGTTTGAAAATCCACTTCCTTAGAGAGGCCACCCGTGACCACCCTACCTTACCTGTACCTAACTCATCAGTCACTTCTCTAGAAGGACCACACCGTGTGGCTCCTTCTTTGTTTCTTAGTGTTGTTCGCAACACAAGAAAGATTTTATGCTTTACCTAAGACGATGGACTATCCGTGATGGCTTTATTCATCCATGCTCTTGACATCTAGAACCACATCTGGCCCATAGTTTGTTGAGTAAATGTGTGAGTGCTCCGTGTTGGATTGAATTCCTTTATCTTGGAAGAAGCAGTCAAGAGGGTGTACCTATAGTACAACAGGTCAAATAAGCCAGTGCTCATTCTCATTCACATGATGTCCTGTGTGTCCCTCAGACCCTGCCTCCACCAGAGCTCCCCCTCTCCAGAGCTGGCTCTGCACTGTCCCATGAGTGACTGACATGACCCACCTTCTCCAGGCCCCGGTCAGACATTTTTATAATAAAAAATACTTGCTGTACAAATATAGATGTCCAAGGATTTTTGCAGCTTCATGATCTCATGGCTCTGCCCAAGAAGCTGACCACCTCCTTGTGGGGAAACACAATATTCTTATAATTAGAAACCACAGGGCCATCTAACTGCATAAATAGCACATCCTTGTAATTATGAAATCTTAGAACCTCGAAGGCTCCACCCAAGGAGCTGACCTCCTCTAATCTCCTGTGTCCTCCTTGAGATAAACATCATATTTTTATCATTACAAAGCTGTAGGATTTCACAATCCACCCAAGGATTTGAGTGACCATCTATGACCCATTTGGGGGCAAACCCCACATAGCCTTGTGTTTAGAAGACCATAGGTTCTCAAGGGCCCCACCCAAGATGCCAGCCTCCTGTCTTCCTGAGCTGCACTTTGGGTCAATGCCACAGTCCCAGAATGATGAAGATCATAGAGCAACACAAAAAGATGTTTTTGGCATTATGTGAAATTAGAAACAACAACCCTAAAAAAACCTCAAAATACAAAAGAAGACAGCAGCTGCCCATTGCTTATACCCGATGCTTGTAATTACAATCTTGTAAATTACAAGATTTAGCCTGCACTCGGCCCAATATGCAGAAATAGAAATAGTCCTAGTGACGTGTGATACGTGCTTTTTCTATTTTTTTGTAATATCGCTGCCTTTAGGAGAAACTCTGTGATCCAACAGAAGGGACTGCTTTGTTCCCCCATGGAACAGCGAGAGTGATTTATCAGACGTTTAACAGTCCAGTCACCTTTATGCCCTGGGCACTGACCTTCTGGAAAATCACTGAGATTTATCATCATTACTCACGTCGATGCCCCAGGCCTTGTTTGTTCTACAAAGTGGTGGACAAGCGTGGGTGTGGGTGTCTGCATTAGGCACAAGCATCTTGTCAGGCACCCTCCCCTAGGTAATTAAGGTCTGATTTTCAGCATGAGCCCAAGGAGGGAGGCCTAGGGTAGCGGTTGTCAACTGACCATGATAATGCATCCCGGAAGCCATTTGGTAACGTCTAGAAGGAGCACTGGTAGTGTAGAGGTTACGGGCTGCCAACCTCAAGGTCAGCAGTTCGAAACTACCAGAGGCTCTGCAGGAGAAAGATGAGGGGTTCTGCTCCTGTAAAGATTTACAGCCTCAGAAACACTGTGCAGGGTCACTATGAGTCGGAACCGACTGCATGGTACTTATCAACAACAACAACAGAGACATACTGTTTCTGGTGGTACAGTGGGTTTGTTACCTGAAGGTTGGCAGTTCAAACCCACCAGCCTTGCCAAGGGAGATAGATGAGGCTGACTACTCCTGTAAGGCGTTACTCTCACAGAGACCCTAAGGAGCAGTTCTGTTCTGTCCTCTGGGCTTACTGTGAGTCCAACTCAAGGACTGTGACTTTGGTTTTGGTTCTGAGGTAGCAGAAGACACCTTGGTTACGTGCTGGATTGCTAACTGAAAGGTTGGTGGTTCAGACCCACCAACTATTCCTTGGAAGAAAGATGAGGCTGTCTGCTTCCGTGAAGATGTGTACAGACTTGGAAACCCTAAGGGGCAGTTCTCCTCTGTCCTACAGAGTCCCTCTGGCTAGATAGCAGTGGGCACTTACATAGCACAAAAGGTCAAGCACTCATTCAGTTACTACTAATAGAAAGTTCTTGGAAGAACGACCCTTGCGATTTGCTTGTGAATGAAAGGTCCCAGGCATTGCTAACCCTATGGTGTACAACTCCACTCTGACCCACATCGGGACACCATGGGCTGGATTGCTCTGGGTTCCATGGTAATTGGTGTAGACAGTTTTGGTTGTCACAACTGGAGATGGTGCTACTGGCATCTAATGGATAGACATAAGCCTGTTGCTAGGCAGCCCACAATGCAGAGGAATAGGCCCCAACATCAGGTATCCCACACACACATCAAATGGCAACAGTCCGACGTTGAGGAGCCCTGCCTTAGAGCAAGCAGTGCTGGTATATTTGAATGGGGTCCAGAAGCCTCAGGTAGTGAGTGTATCAGGATCTCCTGATAGAGTCCTGGGCCCAGTGCCAATGGAGGTGACGGAGGTGCCTTCAGTGATAGCTGACACCAAGCAGGAGGGAACTGGAGAGGCCTTGTCTTAGCTGGCTCTATTTAAGGTTTCGGGAGCCAAGGCTAGTTAGGAACTTCTTACTTTGAGTGACTTCTTTACCCTCACCACAGCCACCAGCTGCTCCTCAGAAACCTTAGACAGGGTCGCCATGAGTCAAACGCAGCATTGATATATGTTTGGTAAAAGCTAACAGTCATGTCTGCACATACTATTTCCAAAGACTTGTTGTTGTTGTGAAGTGCTGTCGAGTCGGTTCTGACCCTTAGCGACCCTGTATAGGGTTTCTGAGAAGCAGCTGGTGAGATTGAACCACCAACCTTACAGTTCAAATGACTTTGCAGTGTGGCGCATTAACCCCCAGAGCAACGTAGTGTCATTTATGAGAGAAACAAAGAAAGCTGGTTTCATTAGGGCTCTAAGTTGTATCCAGTCTTGGTGTGGCACTGCAGAATAAGCATTAGACTGTAAACCACAAGGTTGGCAGTTCAAACCCACCAGCTACTCCTCGGAAACCCTACCCAGGGTCACCATGAGTTGGAACTAACTCTCTGGTACAACAACCCTTGCCACAGTCCCCAGAAGCATCACACCCTAGTCTCTATGTGTGCCCCACATGCTGGTCCTCTGTGTCTTTTCATGTTATTGCCCTGCTCTTCCCCCCCCTCCCCCCCCCCCACCACACACAAATCTATTGTTCTAATTGGACTCATCCTTCAAGGCTTAATTGCCACTTCCTCCACAAAGCCTGCCCTAATCATCTCTCCCTGTGGTTGATGTAGGGAAGTAGTAAGGTACCAGGGGTGAAAACACACACTTTGGCTCCCAATGCAATTTGGTTGGAGGCCCGTTTTTGTTGCCGATTTAGTTGGTCTAGTTGTGTGTCTTTAAACTTGCTGAGTTCAGTTTCCATGGATTTGAAATGGAGCTAAATCAAAGGTTGTTAGGAAGATTCCAGGCTTTACAATGCATTTGCACGTCAAGAGTATAATCAATGTCACTGAATTGAACATGTAAGAACTGTTGAATTGGCAAATGCTTTGTTGTTTATATTTGCACCACAATAAAAAACATGCATTTGCAAAGTTGAGCACATTTACTGTCCTTAGTAGGATGGGTGGCTAAAGGCCCAGTATCAACCATCACGGCACATGGACTAAATGCTGGGTGTGCTTGGTACGTCACCTTTTCTGTGGGTGCCATTATTAGACATTGAGCAGCCTGCCAAGGTCACCCAAACAAGCATGAAAGTGAAGGTGGGGATGTGGATAATGGGAAGGAAGGAGCCATTCGTTGTTTTTTGTGAAGTGCTGTGGATCAATCCCAACTCACAGTGACCCTATAGAGGGTTTCTTGGTGGGTTTGAACCACTGAACTTGTGGTTTGCTTTTCAGTGCTTATCCTACAAGGCCACACCAGGAGTCCCTTCCCCAGAGATTGTTGTTGCTGTTAAGTGCCGTCGAGTCGATTCCAACCCATAGCGACCCTGTATAGGGGTTCTGAGGAGCAGCTGGTGAGCTTGAACTGCCAACCTTGCAGTTCAAATGGCTTTGTAGTCTGGTACATTAACCACAGCGCCACACCAGGACTCTGTTCCCTAGCGATTACAGGCTAGGAAATGGTACAGGCTTGTCTACTCTGTCTTACAGGGTCTCCACTATGAGTCGAAACGGACTTAACCCAAACAAGAACTGCTGAGTCCAAAGTTCTACAGCTAACAACCAAGCCACCATGACAAACAAGCAGCCATAGCTAGCATGACATGGACCACACTCTGATACTGCACTAAAAGCTTCGCAGATACTAGCCCACAAGGTCTGTTAGGGTCCCCATTGTACCGACCTGGACATGGAGGCTTTACTACCACGCCTTTCCCAAGTCCTTATGTTCACAGACTGCCAACTTTCAGGAAGCTCTCTGTCCATGTCAAGAATCTATGTCCACAGCCAGGCCCCGGCCCCAGAGGTCCTTAACAAATTGCTCTCATCACCAGTGTACCCCTGGTAGGGCCCCGTCTCACCCCTGGAAGCTGATTTCAGCTGATCTTTACTGAGCATCTCTGGGGCACAAAGACAGCTGGAGCTCCTTGTTCAGGGCCCTGTTGTAGGACAAAGACATGAATTGATGCATTCTTTACTCTTTTGTACTAAATAATTGGCTTCAATTAAGTGGGCTGGCTGGAGTGAGGCATTTGGAGGCACAGGAACGTGGATCTTATGACAATGAAGGTGTGAGTGTGGAAAGCCAGAAAGAGGAGCCATCTGGAGGAGTGGCCGGGATTGTCTTTCCTTCTGCCACCTTCATTCGAACCCCTTGGCTCAGGTTCCTCCTATGTGGGATGGAGAGATTTAGCAATCCGGGCAGGAGTAGATCTGGTGCAATTGTTGTTGCTAGCTGCCATCAAGCCAGTTCTGACTCATGGCGACCCCATGTGGCAGCGTAGAGCCATCCCATAGAGTTTCCTAAGCTGAAATTGGATGGGAGCGGATTGGCAGGTCTTTTCTCCTTTAGTGCTCACCTTTCAGCAGTTAGCAGTTGAACGCTTAACCATTGTCCTATTAGAGACAAATAAACAAACAAACCTGGACTGAAGTCAGCTGGCCGGAAGACAGAAGGAGAGAGAGCAGAGACAGCATGCTTATACTCACATACTCACATCACCCAGCAATGCATTCTGGGAGTTTTGCTCTAAAAGGGCAATAGAAAAATGGGTGTGCAGGGAATGTAAGTGTGAGGAGAGTTGTGTTTATTTTGTTTTGTTGTTTGGGGTTGCTTTTATTTGTTTTACCAGGAAAGAAATCAAAGCATGTTTGTATGCTATTGAGAATAATCTAGAAAATAGGGTGGAGGGGGAAATCTTATGCAGGAGAGATAAAGGCAAACATAATTCAATGGCCTATGAGTCATACTTCTCAGGCTCCCAGGCATGAGGGAAGATCTGCATGTGGATTTAATCTGTGCTCACATATCTGTGATGTGTGCATGGAGTACGAATGGAGTATGTTTGAGCTTGCATTGGCATTGTCTGAATATGTATGTAATTCAATGTCTTAGTTACTTTGTTGTTGTTAGGTGCCATTGAGTCAGTGCCAACTCATATTGACCCTATGCACAACAGAACAAAACGCTGCCCAGTCCTGGGCCAATCTCACAATCATTGCTATTCCCTAGCCCGTTGTTGTTGTTAAGCGCTGCTGAATAGCGACTGGTGAGCTTGAACCACTGACGTTGTGGTTGGCTCAAAGCGATCTTGCAGTCCAGCACATTAACCCACAGTACCACACCAGGACTCCATATTAACGGATGTTTACAGCTGTTTCGCTCCATTTTGAGTTGTGCCCCATCAGCAAATGAAGGTCCTGAGGGCTTTATTCCAGTTGCGTCATCACGGTCAACTCCACTTTGAGGAGGCAGCTCTTCCCCAGTCGTATTTTGAGTGCCTTCCAACCTGAGGGGCTCATCTTCCAGCACCATATCCGCCAATATCCTGGTGTTCTTCATCATGTTTCAATATTCAGTGTTCCAGTGCTAACAGCATTGCACTACTATTTCTTATGTTTTCAGTGACTAAATATTCAGAAGCAGTCCATCTCTCCTTATTTCTAACCTGTCTTCGTCTGGAAGCCCAATTGAAACCTGTCCACCATGGGTGATCCTGTTGGTGTTTAAAATACCAATGGGATAGCTTCCCAAATCACAGCAACATGCAAGTCACCACAGTACGACAGACTGACAGACAAGTGGTGGTCTTAGTTACTTGGTGCTATTATAAAAGAGCTACTACAAGTAGTGATTTTAAAGAACAAAAGCTTGTTTTCCCACAGTTCTGGAGTCTAAAAGTCCAAGGTCAGGGTCTCAGCTTTGTTGATTCGATCTGTGAGCCTCTCTCCTAGTTTCTGGTTTCTGCCGGCAATCCTTGGCATCCCTTGGCTTGTGGACGACCTTCATATGGTGTTTCTCGTCCCCGTGTATGTGTGTCTCTGTGTCTATGTATTGATTTCTAACAACCAAGAAATGATTAGGGTTAGGACCCACCCTGCACTGGTATAACCTCAAGAATGTAACAACAACAACAACAAAACCTATTTTAAAAACCTTGTGCGGTACTGTAGGATAAGCACTGGACAGCAAGGTTGGTTTGAAACTCAAGGTTGGCCATTCAATCTCACCAGCTGCTCCTTGGAAATCCTGTACAGGTTCGCTATGAGTCAGAAACAACTCAGTGACACTTAACAACAACAACAACAATACTTTTGGAATAAGACTTTATCCTACAGGTCCAAGGAGCAGGACTTCAAGATAGGCATTAGAGGTTAGGGATACAACTCAATCCTTAATTGTCAGCTGTTGCTACAGTAATGCTGAGAAACAAACAGCACATTGTCAGTGGTCTCCAAGAGCAAGTACAAGTGGGTATTTGCACAAGACCTTTTATAGTGTCGAAAAGCAGATATGTCAGCTTGAGGACTAAGGTGTGCCTGACCCAAGCTATTGTATTTTCAATAACCTCATATGCATG
>NW_006408593.1:10392259-10411464 GCF_000296735.1 Chrysochloris asiatica | reverse complement strand
AGGGTCACTATGAGTCAGTATCGACTTGATGGCACCTAACAACAACAACAACAAGGCCTGGGGTCCTGGTGTGATGCTAGTGGTTACGAATCAGGCTGCTAACCTCAAGGTCTCTCTGTGAGAGAATGATGAGGCTTTATGCTCCCATAAAGATTTACTGCCTCGGTAACCCTGTGCAGGGTCACTGAGTCGGAACTGACTCCACGGTACGTAACAACAACAACAACACTCCTTAGAAACCCTATACAGAGTCACTTTGAGTCAGAACTGACTCAACACATAACTGAATAAAAACAGCCAAGTCTGGGGTCAGCTGGGCTTCAGCTGACCTCTGCTGGGTTTGGCTGGGCATGGCTCTGGCCCCTTAGTTAGGTTCAGGCCAGATTCCCATGTCTCTTCTGCTACTCGAGGGTGCTTTTCTCATAGCAGATGTGCAAGAGGCCAACCAAATTATGTACGCATACGTCAAACCTCACATCAGTCTGCCAACTTTCCATGGACCCAAGCGAGTCACATGGGCTCATCATGGGTGGGTAGTCACATGTACTCCCCCCAGAGTTCCATGGTGCATGGTGTGGGTACACAATTCCATTCTAGGGATGGGTGAGAAACTGGGCACAGGGATCCCATCCAGAGGCGGTAGAATATGTCCATTTTATCATGGTGTGTTCATCTCCCTCAGATAATAACAAGAGTGGCATATCTTCCTATTCCCATTAGCTACCCAAAGCTGTCCTCTTTTCCCAGCTTGGAGAGTGAGAATTAATTCTGAATTTGAGACTGCTTAAAGGAAGTTTGTATAATCTCATCATGGCACCTGGTAAAGCCAAGCCCTGCACACAGACCCAGGCTAGTACTGGCATATCTCTCATCCTCCCCACTGTGCTGGTGCCAGGCCAGAATGCCCCTACAACTGCCCGGGAGATCTGGAATCCAGAGAAATGGCTACCGTTGCCAAGGACTCTTTCTGAGAAGCCAACTTTGGACCCAAAGCATGGATGGGCAGTGTTCCTTTCTCTCTGGGGTCTCCACTGGCAGCTCCCTCCCCTGCAAGGGCGTTAAGTGGTTTCCTTGCTTCCTTTCACCGTTGATGATCTCCAGATCCTTGGGGGAAGTTATGGCACTATGTCTGAATGAAGGGCTCAGCCAAGAGTTTCTGGATTGGTACTTTGCTTGCTTGCCCTCCCTTGGCTCTGCCATTCCAGTGACAGGCATTTCCTTGGCAGTTAGGATAAGAGCTGGTGAACAGGCTCAGAGTCAGTGTCTGTGGACAGGAGAGGAGCTAGAAACTGGAATGTCTCACCTAAGGGACTCCCCATGTCCCATGGCAGCCAGAGGACCTGGGAGATGCTACCAGTCAACCATCTCTCTATCTCCCAGGGAGAC
Organism: Chrysochloris asiatica; assembly: GCF_000296735.1. Taxonomy (NCBI): domain Eukaryota; kingdom Metazoa; phylum Chordata; class Mammalia; order Afrosoricida; family Chrysochloridae; genus Chrysochloris; species Chrysochloris asiatica. The sequence continues at coordinate 10,410,078 of NW_006408593.1, read as the reverse complement.
AATTACTAAGAGGGGAGAAAGGTGTGCAGGACCAGCCTCAGCATGGATATGCCCCTCTTTTTAGTGCCCTACCCATTCAGACCCCCACCTCCTCATTCTCTACTCCATTCCACAGAGAGGGTACAGAAGGCATGAGCTGGTCATGATGCTATTATATAGATTGAGCTGTGCCCATCCCCCATATGTGTTGGAATCCTAACCTGAATGCCTTCGGATATGATCCCATTTGAGAATAGAGTTTTCTTTGCTACATAAATGTGGCCACATCAATACAGAGTCTCTCACCTGTGGAATGGATACTGTAAAGCTGGTAGTCTCAAAGATGAAATGAGATCATGCTTGCAAAGCTCCCAGTCTGGACTCCGGCTCAATGCAAAACCAAAAAGCCAAACCCACTTCCTGACATCGAGTTGATGCCGACACATCACAACCCTATAGGATGGAGCAAAACTGCTCCCTAGGTTCCCTAAGACTGCAAATCTGAGGTTTGAAATGCTGACTCTTCAGTTAGCAGCCCAATGCTTATCTCACTGCACCACCAAAACTCCTGGGTCAGTGCAGAAAGAATTAAATACATACAAAAACAGTGAGGATGCAAAGTCACATGATCCCGTTCCATAACAAACGTCAGCCAGAATGCAACTCAAGAGCAACTTCTTGGGATGTTCTTTGAAGGAAGCCCAGGGTTTCAACAGGAGATTATGAGGTGGGGAGGGCATTTCTGGTGACTCTGATGTACCACGGAATAAAACCTTGCCTGGTCCTGTGAAAGCCCCAGGAACGGTTGTAGATCAGATTGTTGGGATCCAGAGGGTTTTATTAGCTAATTTTAGGAAGGAGATCACCAGCCCTTTCTTCATAGTCCGCCAGAGTGACATAGAAGCCTGTTCTGATGGGTGGGTGGTAGTTGAGCATGTTGCCCTGGCATGGAATAAATTAACCCTGTGTCTCCTTCATGGAAAATAAGAATTGTGCCACTGAATCTTCAATGTCTCCGCTGGTAAAGGTTACGTTTTGAGTAACAATCTGGCAGTAGGGGATGTCTAATCTGTTCTGAGAACTTGCAACTACACTCATGTGGCTAGAGGATAGGACTCACTGGTTTATGTTATCAGAAGAGTCCAGGATATCTGCTTCAGGTGCAGCTGGATCCAGGTGCTAAAATGATGTCCTTTAGATCCCATCTGTCTTGGTCCATCTCCTAGTTTTGCTTCCTTGGTGCTGTCGTCAGTCTGAGACAGGACCTGTCCTTCCTCAGGGCTCTCATCCCTACCACTTAGCAGTCTCAGTGGGAAAAGAAATGACTCTTTCCTAATAATACCAACCAAAGCCCCAGGACTGATCCTGATTGATCCAGTTTTCATCCTAAATCATCCCTGAGACAGACTCTGCTCAGAGCTACTGTCCAGGCTGGGGCTTGGGTCCACTTCTAGAGCTGAATTACACGAGTGGTAAGTGGAGGCTGGGTAGTTCCTCAACAGAAAACCGGGACAATGTTTCCTGAAGGAGGGAACGAGTGTTAGGCAGGCAAAACACCATATGTCCTCCACAGGTAGCAAGAGCTGAGGTGACAAAGAGAAGCCCGACTTGAATTCACACCAAGGGCCCCCGCCCCCAGCCTCTCCCTCCTGCTCTGACAAAATGTGCTCATTCACACTCTCCTTGATTCCTCTCTGCACATGTTCCAACCTCCCTGGATACCGGGCATAATCTAGTCCCCATCAGAGGTGCCAGCAACACCTTCTGGCAACATAGCATCTGCCAGTGGCGGCCCCGCACCCTGACCATGGCTCCATTATTTGAGTTGATAGGAACTGGCAGAACTGGGTGTGTGAATCTCGCCAGCTGACCCCATTCCTCCTGCGACCACCTTGGCCAGCTGTCTGAGAGCACACACGTTGTGCCTGCCTTCGCCGACCTTAATCAGGTTTGTTAGTACTATCCCAGAAGGCTCTCTCTGGCTCCGCTGGTATGCCGGCACCAAATATAGAACACACTCAGCCATCTCCACACCTTAATTCTGTCATTTGTTCGAAATCCAATGATGGAGTTCCCCTGGGGAGGCATAATTTGCGATAACCCAGGCCCCCTGGGTCTGCTCCAAGATGATGACACTGTGGAGAAGTCGGCCTGTGGTTTTGGTCCCTTCCTGCCCTGCTTGCACCTTCCCTGCTCTCTCTCTTTGTAGCCCCAAAACTTGGTTCCAGTAGTCACCTACTGAGGGGATACCTTCGTACTCTCTAAGTCCCTGAAAAGCTTGTGGGAAGCAGAGGAAACATGTAGTTCACCTGTTCATTGTTGCACCTGCTAATTCATTGGTGTGGCACTGTAGAAGCAACACTGGACTGCGAACCACAAGGTCAGTAGTTCAAACCCACCAGTGCCTTCTCAGAAACTCTATATAGGGTCGTTATGAGTCAGAACCAATTCAACCGCACTTAACAACAACAAAAACAGGTAATTATTGAGCTCTTACTGTGCATAGAGGAGTCCTGGTGTGGCACTGTAGGATAAGCACGGGACTGCTAACCTCAAGGTTGGCAGTTATACCTAGTAGCCACTCCTCAGAAACCCTATATAAGGTTGCTATGAACCAATTTGATGGCACTTAACAACAGCAACAACAACTGTGTATAAAGGGTTCCTGGTGGCACAATGATTGCTAGGACTCAGCCACTCGCTGAAAGGTCTACAGCTGGAACCAAACTGCTGCTCCACGGAAGAAAGACCTGGCAATCTCTTTCCATCAAATGTACAGCCTAGGGCATCCTATGGGGCAATGCTAATCTATGCTAGAGGGTGTTTATGAGTCGGAATCAACTTCATGGCACACAACAATATAGCGTACAGTGTAAAGTGTTGAACGAAGCAGATAATCCGTGGAGATCCAGAAGCTTCCGCCTGGTGGTAGAAAGGGAGTTCTTTAGGTGGTTTACACTCATGTCCTGACCTGAACAGAACCGTTCAGACTCACCCAGAATCATCACAGAAGAAAGACCTGGCCATCTAATTCCATAGGAAAAGCCATGGAGCAGCTTTGCTCTGTGACACATGGGGCTTTTGTTTTTTTCAGGGAGAGGGGAGGCAGATGCCCCTTCAGGAGGATTTGAGCCTCATATGGAAGCAGAGTTAGAAAGTTCTTTGTGGGGGAGAGGAGAGGATTGTTCATAGAGAACAACATGCAGAGCTGAATGTTGACTGTTTACCATGTCTTCCCTCTTTCTGGAAACATCACTCTGGTTTTCCTTGAATGATGCACCCAGCCACCTCTCTTAGTCCCTATAATCCAGGCAGGGCTGATCCCACCCTCAGATCCAAGGTGACCCAAGTCCCAGTCTGGTCAATGGCCCTTAGAAATGGGTCTACTTCAGCCTCCATCCAAGGACTCTGTCCTCCTGACTGTGGCTTTGATGGATTGAATTATGTGCCCCCCAAATATGCCCTGTAAATTCTAACCTCTCACCTGTGTCTATTACACCATTTGGGAATGGACTGTCTTTGTTGGGTTCATGAGGCAGGGTTAGTGTAAGGTGCATCTTGAGTCCATCTCTTTAGAAATATGAAAGAAACTGAACTAGCAGAGGAGAGACGGAAGAAGAGAGACACCAAGCAACGTGAAGCTTACCCAGAAGCAGAAGCTGAAGAAACCAGGATCTTCCTCCAGAGTTGGCAGAGAGAGAAAGTCTTCCCCGAGAGCCTGTGCTCTGAATTTAGATTTCTTGAGAGAATACATTTCTGTTTGTTAAAGCCATCCAATTGTGGCCTTTCTGTTACAGCGGCACTAGGTAACTGAGGATAAATCAGGAAGGATGTATGCCAGGGTTGTATTCTCTCACCATACTTATTCAATCTGTATGCTGAGCAAATAATCCAAGAAGTTGGATTATATGCTGCAGAACATGGCATCAGGAGTGGAAGAAGACCCATTAACAACCTGTGATATGAAGATGATACAACCTTGCTGGCTAAAAACGAAGAGGACTTAAAATACTGATGAAGACCAAAGATCACAGCCTTCGGTATGAATTGCATCTCAATGTAAAGTAAACAAAAATTCTCACCACTGGACCAATAAACAACATCCATATAAATGCAGAAAAGATTGAAGTTGTCAAAGACTTCATTTTGCTCAGATCAACCATCAACACTCATGGAAGCAGCAGTTAAGAAATCAAATGATGTATTGTATTGGGCAAACCTGTTGCATAAGACCTCTTTAAAGTGTTGAAGAACAAAGATTTCAGTTTGAGGACTAAGGTGCACCTAACCCAAGCCATATTTTCAATAACCTCATATGCATGGAAAATTGGACAGTGAATAAGGAAGACCACAGAAGAATTGGTGCATTTGAACTATGATGTTGGAGGAGAATATTTGAAAGTACCATGGAATGCCAAAAGAACAAACAGATCTATGTTGGAAGAAGTACAGCCGGAATACAACTTGGAAGCCAGAATGGTCAGACTTTGCCTCTCATACTTCAGACACATTATAGGAAGGGACCAGTCCCTGGAGAAGGATATCATGTTTGGTAAAGTGGTGGGTTGGAGTGAAAGAGGAAGACCCCCAACGTGATGGATTGACACAGTGGCGGCAGTGATGGACTCAGGCTCAGGCGTAGCAATGATTGTGAGGTTGGCCCAGGACCAGGCAATGTTTCGTTCTGTACTCAATGGCACCTAACACTACCACAAACAAAAGCTAACTAAGACAGTGGCCACGGGTGTCTCTCCTGTCTAGAGGCAGAAGTCTTGGCCAGTGGTTTGATAATGACCCTTTCTCTCCGGGTGATGTGAGGTGACTACTTGGAAGTTTCAGACCTCCCACCACTTCCTGAAGTAGCTCCTTATTCATTCATGCAAATAAAAATGGTTGGGGTACAATGGTGACCAAAAGCTGATGTGGCCTTGAGGGGCTTATGGAACGAGCACAGAGGCAGGCAGAAATCAAATGAGTTCACAAGTCAATGCAATAGTGGAATGAAGACAAGGTCCAAGGGCTTCATTCTAATCTGTGAATAGTTACTCTTAGCTGCCCCTTAGCTGCCACTGAGCTCCCTCACTCCCAACTCATGGTGACCCCTGCACAATGGAATGAGAAACACTGCTCAGTGCTGACTGCGCAGCAGCGAACAACCCCCCCCCCCACACACACACACTGAGCAGCTCAAATAAGTCCTCTTAGCCCCTCCTCTGAGACTCTGCTCACAGCGTCCCTTTCATCTCCCCAGTTTGTCACAGATTGGGAGCTATCTTTCTCGACCCCTCCATTTCACAGACTTGGATGACAAGTAAAGCATCAGCTACCATTTGCTGACCATGGCCTCTACACATGTTATTCTGTTGAAACCTCGGGTCATCTATGGGGTGGGCTCCTCTGTGTTCATTGTACAGATGAGATAACTGAGGCTTAGGTTTGCAAACTCAGACTGGGAGGCATCAGGCTTCTCCTCACATCCATGGGACGAGGACAACACTGAATTCAGAAGCATGGGCTGCTTGTGCCAACCAAGTTCTATGGCTGTGTAGACCCCTTGTTCCCCCTCCCCACATTTTGTTTGCCAAATATAAACCTAGTCTTGCTCAGACTTCCTGCCAACCAGCAGGAAGTAAGACTTCCTGTTTCCTTTTTAAATCCTCATCATAGAGTTTTCTACGACCCTGGTTTCTGGAGCTGGTCTAACAGAAATCCATAAAGAGTCCTTGATTAAAAAACTCAAAACCAGCGACTCACAGTCTCATCCATTTTCATCTGCTGTCCTGTGATGCTCAGCTGTGACTCACTCGCCCCTAGGAGGATCTCAGTCCTCCCTACCCAGCCCCAGGAGTGTTTGCTCACTCACAGTCTCCGTGGGTACCAACGCCAGCTGCAATGTCACCACCAGCTTCTCTGGGCTAATCAAGCTGATTGATTAAATCAGTGTCCTGCTGTCAACAAGTCACCAGGGGGCTAAGTTCCTTCTTCTGCCTGATTCCCCCCTTCCCCCACCTCCCCAGTGATGAGAGGAGACTAGTAGGGGAGGGAGTATGAGCCAGTGGACGAGGACTTGCTGTGAGTCATTTGCTGAACACTTACCCTCTCTGGGCTTCAGTTCCCCAGGTAATCTCAAAGGGAGAGTGAAACATACTCACTGCTGTCAAGGCAATTCTGACTCACAGCTCCCCTAAAGGACAGAGTAGAGCTATTCCATAGGATTTCCAAGGCTAAACCTTTACAGAAACAAACTGCCACATCTTTCTCCAGAGGAGCAGCTGGTGGGACTGAAGCACCATCAGGGTTCCTTGAGAAAGAACGTTATTCTTTGGTGATGTTGTTGTTGTTAAGTGCGTTGAATTGGTTCCGGCCCATAGCAACCCTGTATAGGGTTTCCAAGGAGCCGCTGGTGAACTCGAACCAAGCAACCTTGTAGTTCAAACAGCTTTGCAGTCTGGTGCATTAGCCCAGAGTGCCACCCCAGGACTCCCTCTATGATAATAGAGACACTCAATTCCTGAGGCTTTTTGAGTTCCTGCTCTCTGTGTTTTGGAAAAGGTTTGAGGCCCCAGGGTATCCCACCAATGCGATGCCTTGTGTTGGTGTTAGGTCCCATCAAGTCCACTCTGACTCATAGCCCCCTTACACTGTTGTTGTTGCTAAGCGCTGTTGAGTCAGTTCTAACTCATAGGGTGTCCAAGGAGTGGCTAGCGGTTTTAAACGACTGATTTTGAGGTTAGCAGTGCGGTGCTTATCCAGCAGCATCAAACCAGGATCATATATATCTAAAAAATTATATTATTTTTTATTCCATTTTTTTCCACAAACTGTGTGTACATTTTGTTCTATTGTAGTCAATATAGTAAATGCTTGTTGTTAAGTGCCGTTGAGTCAGCTCTGACTCATAGCAACCCTGTATAGAGTTTCTGGAGCCCCATAAACTTAAATGTTTTCAAAAGCAGAAAGTCTCATCTTTCTCCCAAGGAGCAGCTGGTGGGCTCAAACCCCGGTGTTGCCATGAACAGTCCAGTACTTATCCTACAGAGCCACTCCAGGACTCTAGCAACCTTGTGCATAACATAGTAAAACGTGGCCTTTCTGCTTCTGGAAAGACTTACACTCTCGGAACCCCTATCCAGGGTCGCTAGGAGTCAGAACACATAACCAACACTAGCACCGGTCCTAAGTCACTCTCATAATTCTAGGTGAACTTGGACCCATTGTAGTAGTCATTGTGTTAGTTTATCTCACTGAGGGCCTCCTGTGTAGGAAACTATAGGTTTGTGCTGTCCGCTCAAGAAACCATTAGACACAGATGGCTAGTTAACCTGAGAATCATTAAACTGAAGTTAAATCTAGCATTCAGTTCCTCTGCTGTAGTGACCACATTTCAGGCGCGCATTAGCCTCTGTGGTATTGGAGAGCGTGGATTATAGAACATACTCATCCGTTCGGGAATGATAAGGCACTGGACATAAGATGTAGTGTAGCTGTAGGTTAAGGCAAGTGCTAGCGACGCAAGTCAAGCAGGGTAAAGGAATAGATAGTGGGTAGAGCAACGCTTTTTTAGAAAGATGGATCAGGAAAGGAAACCCAGTTCTTAAAAAAGGAAAAAAAGTGAGGGAGAAATGAGGAAACTGTCCCTGTAGAAATCTAATTAGGAAAGTTCCAGGCAGAGAGAACAACAGGTGCAAAGGACCTGGGGTAGGAGCATAGTTGGTACATTGAACAAAAAGGAAGATCATTGTGACTGGAGTGGACTGAACTGGGACCTGTTATCTGTTACAATCACACTGATTCCAACTCATAGTGACCCTTTAAGACAGAGTCAAACTGCTCCATAGGGTTTCCAAAGTTGTAATCAATCTCACCAAGATGGATTGACACAGTGGCTGCAAGAAGAGGTTCAAATCTAGCAATAATCATGAGGCTGGAACAGGACTGGGCAGTGCTTGGTCTGTTGCACATACAGGCACTGTAGGTCAGCACCGACTCCACGGCAGCTAACAACAGCAACAGTCTTTAGACAAGCAGACTGCTACATCTTTCTCCCACAGAGTGGCAGGTGGATTTGAAACACTAATCTTTCAGATAGCAGCTGAGCATTTAATCATGTGCTACCAGAATTCCTTTGATTCTGGAGAAGAGAGATTTAAAGAGATGAAACTGGATAGGTTGTAAGGGATTAGGCTAGATGAGAACCATTCCAAAATAGATCTGTCTTAGTTGTTTAGTGGTGCTAGAGCAGAAATACCACAGGTGAATGAATGGCTTTAACAAACAGAAATGTATCTCTCACAGATCCACACTTAGTGTGCCAGCTCTAGGGGAAACGTTCTCTCTCCATCAGCTCTAGAGGAAGGCCCTTGTCTCCTTTCTGCATCTGTAGGCTCAGCATCCCTTGGAGATCTCCATGCATCTTGGCACTGATCCTCTCCTGGATCTAGAAGCTTCACAGTGCAGGGACCCCAGGTGCAAAGGGCACACTCCACTCCTGGCTCTTCTGTCTTGAGGGGAGTAGGTCCTTCTGAACTCTGCTTGTTTAACCTCTTTGATATCTCAAAAGCAATCAACTGAATCCTGTATTCAGTTGCATTCAATTGCATTCAGCCTCACAAACATCATAGAAGTGAGGATTTACAACACATAAGACAATTGTACCAGATCAGGGCTGATCACATCAGTCCATATCCTGGGGGCAATTGCATTGTTATGTAACTGCCACATTACATCATTACAAAGCTGTCAAATTACTGAGAACCACAACCTAGCCTAGTTGACACGTATTCTGGGGGACACGAATCAACTCATGATGACAGACATGGTTGTGACCCTCAGTTGCTCAGAAACCTCCAATAGTTCTGGGCACCAGATAGCTTAGGGGGAGTACTTCAAATGCTCTTGGTCTCATCTACCATTCTAGCCACAGCTGGGATGACCGGTGTCCTGCCAACACTTCACACCTTGATCTCAGCTGGGCCTGCTTTGGTACAAACAGGTTCACAGCCCAGAAGTGCAAGGGGGAGTCACTGCCCTTGGGCAATCCTGGCCCATGAACAAGAGTCCCTCCATGGTGCAAATGGCCAATGTGTAAAGTCAGCGGTTCAAGTCCACCCAGACTACCACAGAAGAAAACTCAGACAATCTACTTCTGAAAACTAAGTCATTGAAAACCCTGGGGAGCACAGTTCTGCTCCGACACACAGATATCCCCATGTGTTGCAGCTGACTTCTTGTGAATTTTTTGGGGCCTTTTTTGGATTGGGTGAGATGAAGCAATTCTACTTGGCACCTACCCTCACCTCCTGGTCCTTGATTAGTCTGTCCAATTGAGTACTTCACTCTTGTGTTTTTTATCACTAGTAATTATTTTTTTTTTTCATGTTTTATTGTGAATTATGTGATAGTTTGTTTACATGGGAGAACATTAGCTTTACATTCATCCTATCATATATTGTTTCATTGCCATGATTACAATCCCCTCCAGGCATCATCAACCAACCAAAGGGTATGCCCTGCAAGCTTGCTCGCTAGTCGTCAGGAGTACACACTCTTAAGGCTCTGTATTTTAGGAACTCCAGGCTAAGACACCCCCTTTACCTACTTATAACCAGATGTGGAGTGTCTACTCTATACAAGACTACAATCGTTGAGTGAGACAGAACCCGCCTTCCCCGGGGCCCAAGGGTGAGGGGAAGGAAGGTGGAACACCCTCCAAGACACCCCTCCTGGTCTTCAAGTGGATACTCGTGAAATATAACTAGACTCAAAAGGAGAATATCAAGATATGCTTCCTGGGAATAAGAGTTCCCCTCTGTAATCTCCTCTCCTTCAATTCATACTCTATCTTCCCTTAATTCCTCCTGAAATTCCGGGAGCACAAAATTCTCTGGGTAACAATGCTAATCTTGTCCCCTTTTACTGAGCATTGTTGTAGCCCAGCTTTGTGCTTAATAATCAAGAGCGTGGATTCAGGAGCCAGACTCCCTGAGTTTGAGTCCTGGCTCGGCCACCTACCACCTATAATCTTGGGGATGTCAGTAAATATCAGAATATTGATGTGGACTCCTGGTGTGGTGCTGTAGGATCAGCACTAGACTGTGAACCATAAGGTCAGCAGTTCAAACTCACCAGCTGCTCCTCAGAAACCCTATACAGAGTCGCTATGAGTCAGAACCGACTAAACAGCACTTACCAACAACAGTATCAGAATGTTCTAATATCAGAATTTGTATGCAGAGGAAAAACATGGAAACAATAGTGGACTAGTCACTTAACCAATCCGTGCCTGGCTTTCTCATTTACAAAATGGATGTAGTAATACCTCTCCCATAGAATTATTAGGGAATCAGTGTAAATAGACATAAAGAGCTTAGAGCCATCCATGGTACAAAGTTAATGCTATATGGGCACCATTAGTAACATTATTAGAGGAGTCCTTCGGTGGTGCAGTTTAGTGCTTAACTGCTAACTGAAAGATTGGCACTTTGCATCCACTTAGAGGTACCTCAGAAAAAAGGCCTGGCAAACTATTTCTGAAAAAATCACAGCCGTTGAAAACCCCATGGAACACACTTCTACTCTGACAAAGGATCTCCACAAGTTGAAGCTGAGTTCACGACCACTGTTGTGGTTTTTAAAAATCTTTATTATTAAGTCTTTATTCTTACCACAATCCTGTGATCTAAGCATTACCATCCACTTAGTACAAATGGAAACCGAAGTTTACAAAAGTTACATGACGTGTACAAATTCACACCACTGCTCAGAGGTAAAGCTGGTGCTTCGACCACGTCTGGTCCAGTCCAGAGTTCTTGGGACTATTTCTCGGGGCCCAGGAAGAGTTGTAACTTTAAACCTTCCTGCCCCCTTGAGGATCAGGCTGGGCTCTGCTTGAGTCTCAACCTGTGGGTTGAGTTTGATTATTTGATGGAGGAAGACCATCAAGAGGAATAAAGGAACACTTCTGGGGGCACTTAGGGTACAAATCAGCCCCCACTTCCTTGCTCCCCTTTCTCTTGAGTCCTCTCAGTCTTTGCCAGCAGGATGCAACCCTGTCCTCAGCATCAGCTTTGGCCACATGGTGAAGTCTGGGCTGCTGGGATCAGAGAAAGGATATGTGCATCAAGGATTTCCAAAGCTGCATCCCAAGGTAAACTCGTGCCCTCTGAGACCTACTGGGGTTAGACAATGCAGGGCTCTGTGGTTAAATAAGTCTGGAAAATGTCAGGACACACAACATCAGAATGAGTTGTTACGTTGGGATTTCTCAGAGCCTTTAAATTTGGGGGATGGGCTAGGACTCCCCCATATGTGGAGAGGGTTGTTAAGTGCAACCAAGTCGATTCCAACTCATAGCGAGTCTTGCTGTGGTGCTACAGGATAATGCACTGGACTGAACGGTCGGTTTGAATAGCAAGGTCAGTGGCTTATATTCACCAACCGCTCCTCAGAAACCCTATACATGGTCGCTATGAGTCGGAACATAACAAAACAGGATTGACTTTCCCAAGAGCGGCTGGTGGGTTTGAACCGCTAACCTTCTGGTTAACAGTCTAGTCCTTATCCTATCACACTTCCCAAATAGATTTTCCCAGGGAGCCCTTCCTCCTGAGGACAATCTTTTGGGCACAGCTGGTGTAGCGTTTGGCACATTCTATCCTCTTCCAGACAGACAGATTGCCTCCACCAGATGGGGGCTTCCCCTGGGGTTGGCTGATGCTGCTGGCAAGTGTCTGTTCCCTCCCTTGCCTACTCTTGGGAGAAGGCATGACTCACTCAGCTTGGGCTTTGGGTACCAGCTCTAGGGTGTGAGGAGGGGTGTGTGCTTGGCAGGAGGAACCAGCAGCTTCCTTGGCCACAGCCTGATGGCCTGGAGTGTGAGCACAGGCTCAAAGGGCAGACCAAACAGTGACTTCAATCCTGCTACCATGCACTGCTTACTAGGCGCATCGCTATTGTTGTTCTATGACCTATGTATGCAAGCATACATTTGCTTGTATAATATAAATATGCTTGTATATATCTATGTGTATATCTATGTGTTTACCTATGTATGCAATGTATGTATGTACTTATGCTTGTATATATCCATGTATCTATGTATGCAATGTATGTATCTATGTTTGTATATATCTATGTGTATATCTATGTATCTGGTAGCATAGTGATTACGAATCAGGCTACGAACCTTAAGGTCAGCAGTTTGAAACTACCAGCTATTCTTTTGGAAAAGATGAGACTTTCTGCTCCCATAAAGGCTGGAGCCTCGGAAACCCTGTACAGGGTCGCTATGAGTTGGAACTGACTCCATGGCACATAACAACAATAACATCTATGTATTATATATTATACAAACATAGATACATACATTGGTATGTATATATCCATGTATCTATGTATGAAATCTATGTATGAATCTTGTATGCAATATATGTATCTATGCTTGTATCTATCTATGTATCTATCTATGCATGATCTATAAGTCACCATGGTCCCCTTTACAACTAATCATGAGGATGGCACATGACTGGGCAGCATTTCATTCTGTCGTGATCCATAGAGTTTCCATTGGCTGACTTGGGAAGTAGCTTTCCAGGTCCTTTATCCTAGTCTGTCTTAGTCTGGAAGCTTTGCTGAAACTTATTCAACATCAAAGCCATAGGTAATCATCCACTGGCAGCTAGGTGATATCTGTACATGATAGTTGGCTAAAAGCTGCTTCTCCAAGTTCCTGAGTCTACCTAACACCACTGCCCCAGCCCCTTCTCCTCCCACAGCCCCTTTGGACTGTCCCATGATCCAGCAACCAAAGAGTTAATGCTTGGCCTCCTTGGACCCTGGCCTCTAGCAAGCCTGGTTCTGTTTTGACAAGCCAGAACCCTGCCGTACCAGTTGATAAATATTGTGAATATCATCCTTGGGGCCAACCATTAGTACCCACCCAATGCTCTCCTAGGAGAAGATGTGAGCCGTGGAGGAACCTGGGAACAATGGTGGGTTTGAGGAGAAAGAATGCAGATCTTTCAGCTTCCTTCCGTGTCATTTCTTAACTCTGTGCTCTGTAGAAATGATCCTCCCTTCCTGAGTCTCAGCACTCTTATCAAGAAACTGGATGGTAATCCTGCCCTGAGGAGGGTCTTGTGCAGTTAGAGGAGCCATGTGACCCAGACCACAAGGAGAGTTGGTTCATTGTTTCTTCCTTCCCTATCCGATCACTGATGGCAATGCACTGGTGGGGGCAGGTGCTGGGAGTGATTCCACAGACAGCCGAATCCCTTACCCTAGCAGCCTCCTCATTTAGGGACGAATTCCACATCCACATCTAATTACCCTCTAACTGCCTGCATCCCGCTGGGTCCCGCCTGCTTTCTGTCCCCTGCCTGGGCAGGAGATTGTGTCTAATTAGAAGTGGCTCTGCTGTCCTGGCAGGATTCCACTCCTGCTGTGGGAGGCAGCCTAGGCACCAGCTCACTAGCTGCTGGCTTCCTGCTGAGGGGCAGGGACAGCAAAGGCCAAACCCAGAGTCCGTTTCAGCTGAGTTGCCGCCCCAAAGAGGGCAGGAGAGGGTAGGTAACATTGGAGGATCTGCCTTGATTGGTTTTCCTATGTTCAGGGTAGCAATCACTTGGAGCCCAACTTAACTGGTTTGACTCCCTGCTCTCTGCTTACCAGCCAATACCTTTAAAAGTCTCTCAGCTCCTCAGTTTTCCTATCTGAAGCATAGGAGTGTACTCTGGGAGGGAATGAGGAAAAAAACATACAAAAGGCTTAGCACAGAGCCCAGCCCACAGCAAGCCATGGTGGTTCTTGCTACATTTGCACACCCTTGGTTCCAGCTCACGTTTCAAGACTGAGACCTCTCTACTGAGAACCCATCCTGGGCCCTTCCATCTCATTTAATGCTCATGCTACTCAGTGTGGTGATTTGCTTTTATCAAAGAAAGGAAATGGAGGCTCAGAGAGGTAACGTGACTTGGTCAAGATCATGCAACTGGCAAGTGAAAGAGGTCCATTGTCCTTGCTACACCCACTCCTGACATTCATTCGTAAATATCCATCTATTGGATGGATGCCTGGTATGTCCCCATTTGATTTCAACAAGGACTAGGTGCCAGAGGTTTTGGCCACAGACTGTGGTTTGGAAAGCCAGGGACCTTCACATCTGTGACAAACACGGTACTTCATCTCCTTTACCCTGCCTGTTTCCATTACAGAGGTGAGACGGTTACAGTCTCCATTTCCCAGCCTCTCTTAGAACTAAAGATGGCCCCCAATAGGTATCTGACAATCTGAGATTAAGGAACAGGATGGGCTAAGGCAAGCAGAAGTGTGAGGTAGAGTCCTTCACTCTATCCTCATTCATCCTTAAACATAGAAATGAGGTCTGGAGCTGCAGCAGTCATTTTGTGACCATGAGACCACAAGTCTAAGGATAAAAACCATTAAGCTAAGATGTCCAAGAAGTCAAATAGGAATTTGGGGTTCCTGGTGCCATTGTTGAGCCCTGTACTATTAACCCAATCACATACTTGTAAGAGGAAAAAAATTATCCCTATTTGTTGAAGGTCTAAGCTTAAAGTTATTTTCTCAAAGTGAGGAACCTGCTTGGACTAGTAGCATCAGTGTCACATAGGAACTTGTAAGAAAAGCAAAGGTTTGTCTTCCCCCTTCTAGACCTATTGTTAAGTGCAGTTGATTTAGTTCCAACCCATACCCACCCCGTATAAGATTTCTGAGGCGCAGTGGTGGGTTTGAACTGTGCTTTGAAGTCCAATGCTGATCCTACAGCGCCTCACCAGCAGCCCCTTCTAGACCTAATGAATCAGAAACTCTGTATAATTTGGATTTTAACAAGCTCTCCGGGTGATTCCAAAACACACTGAAGCTTAGGAACCCCTGGCTTCCATGTCTCCTAAAGCGGATATTCTTTACTTGCCTCCAAATATAAGCCTCCTTGTTACCACCACATCCCTGGGCTTTGCTCAAAGCTTTCTCTCTGCCTAGAATGCTCCATGTCCCCTTTTCTCTGCCGGTCTTTTTCAACAAATGAATTCACTTTAATCAGAGAAACACAGAATGGCTGAAAATTCAGCGGCTGCCATTTGGCAAAGAACAATCTGAGTTTCTGGATGTGGTCTCAGCAGTCTCAGAAGGCTGGATATAAGCAACCAGCTACAAAAATGGTGTCATTTGGAAAAAAAAAAAAAAAAAAAAGATGAGTTCTAGCTGGAAAGCTCAGAATCAGAGCTTGCTTCTCTCACTTTTATAATCCACCAGAAGGAAGAATCAGGAAGCTCCCTGGCCCTTTCACTCAGCAGCCACTGATTTCCCCACGTGCCCCTTCACAGTCTGAGACCCACAATGAACCCATTACAGTTGGTACATGTTGAGGTAGACAGTTGAAGAAGACTTTGCTACAAAACAAAACACTCCAAATTTTGATAGCTTAAAACAAGGATGGAGTCCTGGTGTGGTGCTGTGGGTTAAATGCACTGGACTGCAAAGTCAGTTTGAACTTCAAAGTCAGCGGTTCAAGCTCACCAGTGCTCCTCGAAAACCCTATATAGGGTCGCTGTGGGTCGGAACCAACTTGACAGCACATAACAGCAACAACAGCCAAACAATGACACATGACTTTTTTTTCTTGATTCTGTGGTTGACCAGGCAGTTCTTCCGCTGGTCTTGTCTCCACGTATTCATGCAGCTGTATTCAGCTGGCAGGTCGTGATGGCTGTGATTCTGGACCTCTTCACAGCATGGTGGTCTCAGGGCAGAGTTTCAAGAAAACTTGAAAGGCCTCCTGAGGTCTAGGCCCCCGAACTCACACCATCTCACTTCTGCCAGATTCTATTGGTCAGAGCAGATCCAAAGAACAGCCTGAATCTGAGGAGACAGACAGACAGACTCCAGCTCTGCATCTGAGGTTCAGCACAATCACATTACAAAGGGGTGGGCACACAGGGATGGGAGGGATCTGTGGCCATTCCACAAGCCACTACAGCAATCTTCATTGTTGGCTTACTGTCTTTACATGCTACAAATGGTTTCACATGTCCCTTGAGAACTTACTATTTGCAAGTCCATTCTCGGTACCTAGTTTTCTGTCAGAGATTGTTGAATTCTAAGGAATGGAGAACACTTAAAATAGTGCAAGTAAGATTGGGGAGGGTACCCATGTTATGGAAATGAAATCATGGTGGGTCTCATGAAATCTGGAGCTGTTTTCTTTTCATTTGTTCCTTCTCTCTTCTTCTTCTACATGTTTTCCTTCTATGTTTCAACTTTTTGTCTGCTCTGTTTTTCTCTGGAAACCTACCTACTCTGCATCCTATGGCTTCTTGGTGCCCTGTAATCTCAGCCCAAGAGATGTAAGCAAGCATCAGCTGGTCTGCTGAAGTGGGTGTAAAACAGAAGCTTGCCGAGTTAGACCTGGTGTCCAAACCAGCTCCAATTCTAAAGACTTTTACAGTTCTAGAACCCACCACCCACTCACCAGAGACTTCATGTCTCTTCACATTTCTACTAAAGAGAAACAGGTCCTGACCCACCAGAAGATGTACTCCTCCCCTGGATCGAGGGTCTACCTCTGGTCCAACCAGCTACGAATGTCAAAGATGGGATCACATGACACGAAATGGCTTTCCAGCAGGACTATGGGTATGGAGAAGTTCTCCAGGGTCAGCAGGTGGCCAGAATTGAGTCCCATGACTTACCTGAAGTGGGCTGGCAAAGGCCTCTCCATGAATCTCCTAGAGACCAATGAAAAGAACCTCAGGGAGACTCAGCTTTTCTACTTAATCCACCAACCCTCCCCACAAGGACATGTTCCTCATGTAGGTGACCTCAGAAACTGTGGTTTTGTTCCCACAAGGCTAAGCCATTACCTGCTCTTGTTGGTTAGACACTCTCCATCAGCATGGGCCAGGGGTGATGTCCACTTACCACTGTGCTGGTTCTGACTTTCATTAACTACATGCGCTTCAGTTCATCTCTCTAAGTTTCCATTTTTTTCATCTGTGAAATGGGTATGAAATCCCTACTACACACAGCCCTTGGTTGTGAGTCTTGCTATGTGACCACCATAGCTCCTACCAATTTTTGGAGCCTGGTTCTCCAAATTTTCCTTCCATTCTGTGAGTTCCTCAATCTCCATTTGTGTCACAGACCTCTGGTTTCCCTCAATCACTATCTCCTCTACGTATGTAACAGTAGGCTCTTCAGTGGGGCCAATGGCTGCTCAGAATTAAACCTTTCCCAGCCTCCCTTGTCCAGGTGTTGCCATTGACTAGGTTCTAGATCATGAGATTTGAGGACAGTGACACGTGTCTCTTCCAGGTGATGCCCTTCCTTTTCCTCCCTTCCTGCTGGCTGGAATGTTGGAGCTGAAAATGTGCCAGAATCCTGTAATGGGTAACACCTGAGGGTTGGGGATGTATGAGGGGCCTTCAAAAAGTTCATGGAAAGCCAGGATAAAAAGAGAATGGAATGTTCCCACAAACATTTTGAAGTCTGCTTGTATCAGTTTCCTGTTTTTGTTAGGTGCATTCAGGTTAGTTCAAAATTATAGCAGCCCAATGTTTTATTGTTGTTAAGTGCCATGGAGTCGATTCCGACTCATAGCGACCCTGTACAGGGTTTCCGAGGCTGTAAATCTTTTTTTTTTTTTTTTTAATGTTTTATTGTGAATTATATGATAGTTTACATGAGAGAACCTCAGTTCCATATTCATGCCAACGTATATCATTACATTGCCCTGGTTCTAATCCCCTCCATGCCTCGTCTTCCGACCAAAGGGCATGTCCTAGAAGCCGGTGCTCTACCCTTCTCCCTCCCCCCTCAGTCTT
>NW_006408593.1:10339111-10390885 GCF_000296735.1 Chrysochloris asiatica | reverse complement strand
GGAAACCAAGATTCAAAAAAACGCATTCCAACCATGGGTCAATCCCTATATCTCAGAGCCCTTGAGCTACAAGGCTGTGACGAGGCTGTAAATCTTTAAGGGAGCAGAAAGCCTCATCTTTCTCCCGCCGAACAGCTGATAGTTTTGAACCGCTGACCTTATGGTTCACAGCCCAATTTGTAACCACTATGCTACCAGAGCTCCTTGTACCACCCAACAAAATGTTGCCCAGTCCTGTGTCCTCCTGACAATATAGTCTCTATGTCTGAACACATTGTTACAGTCACCGTGTGGCTTATAAAAACAGAAATGTATTGTCTCACAGTTCTGGAGGTGAAATTCAAGGGGTCGGCTGAAACATGTTCTCTCCAAAGGCACTAGGTGAAGGTCCTTTCTTGTCCCTCTGAGCAACTGGTAGCCCTTGGCATTCTTTGGCTTGTAGCTGCAGCATATCTTCATATCATGTGACTACCATTCTGGTCTCTGTGTGACTCATCTTGTACAGGACAGCACTCAGACTGGACTTCCAGTATGACTTCATGCTAACATAACTCACAGCACCTTCAAAAGCCCTATTTCCAAACAAGGGCATTTTTATAGGTACCTGAAGATTAGGACTTCATCATAAATTTTGGCAGGGGAGACAATTCATTTTGTAACAGAGAATCCCCAAGTCCAGTTCTCTAAACTTCATTGAGTAGGACCACCTTAACAGCCTAGCTATTGACTGAGAACAAGAGAAACTTCTATCCTACTGAAGCCATTGTTTCTGTTCACAATTCTTTTCAGTAGTCATATTATTTATAGCATATATGTTTTCTAATAGACTTCCTCCATTGCTTCAGCTAGTCAGAGCAGGTGCTTTTTTCTTTCCTTTTTTGTTCTTACTGTTTTTATCTTTTGCCTTTCACTCTTTCTCTCTCCCTTTCTTTTCTTTTTTTTTTTGCAATCAAGCACCTTAATTGATGCATTGAGTACAAAGTGTACACATTCCTTAGCACAGAGCAAAGTATTAACAAACAACTGTTGTTATTCTTCCTTGTGTCTGAAAGTTCCAGCATCTTCTCCCTCACAAGGGCAGCGCCCTCCCTAACTCTGAGGCATTGGAACCAGGCCCATACGCTCTTGCCTTCCTCTCTAGCACTTGTCAAAATATTTTTTCCAAGCAATGTTACATTTCCTCCTATGAGGAGCTCTGGTGCCAGCTGTTAAGTTAATAAAAGTCCCTCTATCCTGATACGTGTGTTTTGTTTTGTGTAGACTGTGCCTTTGATCTCTAAATAGAAAACAAAAATAAGGAACCCGAGTCCATCACCCATGGAGAGAGGCATGCTGGGTAGAGCTCAGCAGCCCCTCAGCCAAGCTGCAACATAGAGTTGGAGAATGTCAGATCCAGGAGGGCCCTTGGAGATCAGGTTAGGACAGTGAGGCCATTGTTAGTTGTCACACGGTGAGCTGCCACACCGGGTGTCCTGCCTCCTGGTCAACTCTTCTGGTGTTGAACCAGAGTCTCCTAGGTTGTTTCCATGTGAGTCAGACATGGGCCCTGCCCTCCAGAAACTCAAAGTCTTGCAGAGACATGGAGACAGGCTCCTCAAAGTCAATTACCACATGGCAGAAGTGACTTTGACTAAGAGGACTGTGGGCACCGAGGAAGGGGAGAGAGACTTCATGGAGAAGAGGGCATTTTAGCTGGTTCTGGGAGGATAGGAGACCTGGGTTCAGAAGGAAGGTCCCAGGAAGTGGTGACGTTGATTGTGCTGTCATGAGCCAGGTCGGTGAATAAGCCAATGGTGGTCCTGCCTCCAAGACCTTGCCGTCATGAAGAAGAGACAGTGAGTATCCAGCTGACCACAAACCAAAAGTCTAACAACAGTCACGATGGATGCCACTTAGTCTGAGAACTGGAGGAGGTTTACATAGCTGCCACTTCAAGGAGGGAGTGGGTTGTCAGGGAGACATCATCAGCAAGGCAGAGTGTGGGAGGCATGGGTGCCCAGAGTGCAGTGAATATGGGGCTGAGGAGAGAGAGAAGGTATTAGAGAGATAGGGAGAGGCCACCACCAGTTCTGGGCAACAGCCTGTAGAATGGGAGGGCTGGCATGCTGGGAACATTAGCAAAAAACGTTACCTGTTGCTGCCTGAGCTCTTTTCTGGTTGGATCTAAAGCTGTCTTGGGAAGCAGATATGCGAGGAGATGCAGATACCTGGAAGAGGTGGCCAGACTTCTC
The DNA here is from genome assembly GCF_000296735.1 of Chrysochloris asiatica. Classification (NCBI taxonomy): domain Eukaryota; kingdom Metazoa; phylum Chordata; class Mammalia; order Afrosoricida; family Chrysochloridae; genus Chrysochloris; species Chrysochloris asiatica. The sequence goes on along the minus strand of NW_006408593.1, from coordinate 10,388,654 downwards.
ATAAGGTGACTCAGCTGGGGGCAGTGGTTCGAGAGAGTGGGGATGAGAGTAAGGAAAGTTTTGTGAAAGACTTTGAACTGAGACTTAGAGAACCAGGTTGTCTAGAGAATGACCATTCCTGGCAGAAGGGCTAGTTTGTGCAAAGGCAAAGTGGTTGTTCTTGTTAAGTGCCATCAAGTCAGTTCCGACCCATAGCAACCTTGTATAGGGTTTCTGAGTAGCTGCTTGTGAGTTTGAATCACCGACCTTGCAATTCAAACTGACCTTGTGGTCCAGTGCATTACCCTACAGTGCCACACCAGGACTCCAAAGGCAAGGTTGTTGTTGTTAAGTGCTGTTGAGTCGGTTCCGACTCTTAGCTACACAGGGGAATCTATGGCTCATCTCCCCTAGCTCCTCTGACACCTGTAGACAAGGCCACTTAGTAGGTTGTGGTTGTTTGTGCATTTAGGGATTGCTGTGATGAAGAACACACCTGGCCAGGTACAAGAGTCAGCTCACGCAGAGAGGCAGCTAGAGACGTGGAATGAAATGCTGCCTTTAAGTCCTCCAGAGACGACAGCTTAGAGAGGACAGCCTTGGGAATTCATTGAAATTACCCACACAGGAAGAACATCACAGAGGCTCCTGAGAATGTTTTTAATCACTGGGCTGCCAGTTCTGGGCACGTAATTTCACATCCTTTTGGGAGATGTCTCTCAGAGCCTCAAATTTGGCACGTTCAGAGTGTGTTAGTGGTGGCACCTCTTTCAGTTATCTGGGCCCGAGAACCCAGCTCTTGAGTTCACCCAAGGATCAGGCCTCCTTCTCTGAAACCTCACACACCGCCCTCTCTCTTTCCATCTCCATCTCCATCGTGCCTACTGCCTGGCTGTTTCCTGCCCTGCTGTCAATCTGGCCCTGGAGAACACAGCTAGCTTCTCAGCCTGCGATAGCAATTACTTGCTAATGGTGAATCTGCAGTGGCAAACATGGGCGGTTTCTAGGCGTTTGTTTGAAGGTGCCCATGTGACTCTTTGAGGCCCTCTTTGAGGAAACTGCAGGCTGGCTGCACGTCCATGCAGTCCAATGTCAGCTCCGCACCTACTGTGTGTGATTTAGCTGGTTGCTCAGGAATCAGGCCTGGGTTCCACTCAATGATCTCCTTGATCAAATGCCCTTTAATCAGGACCTTCCGTGCATTCTTATAAGGTACTTAGAGTAGTGACTGCCACGTTGTTATACCGTTGTTGCCATGCTACCAAGTCATGTCCCATTAGTGTTGACCCATGTTATGAGGTCCTGCCCTAGCTTCATGATCACTAGTATGCATGGGTCCACTTCTGGAGGCACTATGTGTTTTGAATGCCTTCTAATTCAGGTTCTCACCCTCCAGCACTCGATGGGATACTATTCTGTGTGATCCAGATGGTTTTCACTGGTTCATTTTCAGAAGTAGACTGCCAGGGCTTTCTTCCTAGTCTTAGTCTGGAAACTCTTGAGCAAATGTCGACTTTGCACAGGCCCTTGGAGGGGGGCTTTCCATGCATTCTTATAAACCATGGTCTCCACATGTTTAAAAAAAAACCCAAAAATCCAACCTACTAAGTCAATTCCAACTCCTAAGGAGCTTTGCTAGCATGATGATGATGTTAAGTGCCATTGAGTGGGTTCCGACCCATGGCGACCCTGTACAGGGTTTCCGAGGGTGTAAATCTTTACGGGAGTAGAAAGCCTGATCTTTCTCTCGCGGAGCAGCTGGTAGTTTCGAACCACTGACCTTAAGGTTCGCAGCCCAATTCGTAACCACTACGCTACCAGAGCTCCTTAAGGAGGAACTAGTGGGTATGAACTACTGATGTTTCTGGTTAGTGTCTTCAAGTTGGTTCTGACTCATAGCGACCACGTATAGGGTTTCCAAGGAGCGGCTGGTGGATTTGAACTGCCGACTTTACAGTTCAAACCAGCCTTGCGGTCCAGTGCTTATCCTACAGTGCCACACCAGGACTCCACACTTGTGACATGCTGGCTACAATCTCAGGGGTTCCCACTACTGCCTCTAGGCTCAGTCATTTGCCAGAATGACTCATGGAAATCAAGACAGTGTTGTGATTGCAGTTTTATAATAGCAAAAAAAAAGTGGAGCTTAGGGTGAGGTCTGGGAGGGTCCCCAATGCAGAGCTTCATGTCCTAAAGGATGCAGTGCCTTCTTGAGTATCCATATCTGCCACCCTCTCAGGAACTCTCCCAGCTGCACGGGCCACAGTTTCTATTGGGCCTAGTAGCGTAGGGATTATGAGTCGGGCTGCTAACCTCAAAGTCAGCAGTTTGAAACTACCAGCAGTTCACAGGAAAAAGATGAGACTTTCTGCTCCCATAAAGATTTACAGCCTCGGAAACTCTACATAGGGTCGCTGTGAGTGGCAACTGACTTCACGGCACATAGCCAACCAACCAATCACATGCTGCTGTAGGATAAAAGCAGGATTGCAAGGTTGATTTGAACCATGAGGTCTGCGGTTCAAACTCACTAGTTGCTCCTTGGAAACCCTATACGGGGTTGCTATGAGTCGGAACTGATTCTACACACTTAACAACAACAGCAACAATCACATGGGCATGACTGATTGGAAGACTGATTTATTGGTTGATTGACTGAATGTAGTCGCAGTCAACCTCCAGCTCTGAGGTTGGGCTGTTATCACCTGGTGGGTCTTTCTGGCCTGCCAGCTCCCCACCCAAGAGTCACCTCATTTGCATAAACTCTCAGGTGTGGTCTGGAGGACAAAGACACTCCAATCACTGGGGAAATTCCAAGGGTTTAGAGGTTATTTCCCAGGAAACACATTATAAAGTCTGGTAAAGTTCATTACAGAGAAAAGGGCAGATGCAAACGACCCGAGGCAGCCATGAGATTGGTGTGTTGGGAGAAGAGCAGAAGAGAAGGCCAGGCTGCTAGAGAGGTTCCTGTGTGCCAGACCAAAACCCGGAATTTCAAGAAGGGAACACTACAGTCCCCCATGAGCCAGAAGGACTGAGGGTAGGCCCCTGGACTAGGCACAGAGCAACTGGGCCATATACCATTCCTAGCCAAATGTCCTCTAATCAGGGAGCTGACATCTAGGAGGCTGTCAGCCCATCACCATCATGACAAGGCCATTGGCCTAGGAAGAATACTTTGGGACAGGAATGTGAGGAGCAATTCTAGGTTCAAGGATGGGGCAGAGGGAGTGGCTGGGTCCAGTGTCCCTTGGGGTTCCTCTCAAAGGCCACTTGGACTGGAGGCCACTCTGGCCATGAGGGGCAGCAGGGCTGCCAGGAAAATGTCATCCTCCTGTGAAGGCTTAATTAGCCAGCTCTGTGGCTGCCAGGCAATGACTTGGTGGGGAGCAGGGGTTTCTATTTCCGGGCACAGTTCTCTGGGAAGGAAGGGCAGGGGTATGAGTGATCGGTCTGCAGCTTTGTGTGTGTTGTAAAGAGTGTGTGTGTCTTGTGGATGTAGAATTGTATATTTGTGCATCAGAGGGCTGTGTCCCTGCGTCTCTGAATGTCTCTGTCTTTGATAAAAGCATGTGGATCTGAATCTGTCTTCACATATAGGACCATGTGTGTCTGTGTTTATGGGTCTGTGTGTGTGTTTGTGTGCACATATGTACACCCAAATGAAGGGTCCAGCATTGCTTTCTAAACACCAGCCTTCTAGACCAGGCTGGGCCGACCTCAGTTGCCTCAGGTGGAACTGCTGTTCCCTAGCCACACCAGCATCGTTTTGCTATGCATGTCTTGTTGTGGGGGCTCGGGAAGCAAGAATCCATGCCTGACCCACCTCCTGACAAAGGAGACCACAGGGAAGTCAAGTGACCCCTCCCCAGGCTCCACCAATGTTGGCACTTCCTCTTACTCCTGCCGGGTGAGGTCCAGCTGCATCCTGGGGCCTGAGCTCTGACGTGGGCTGGAGTTCACAGGGCCTGGCCTGGGGCCATCTGGGCCCTGATGTGTGTGTGTGTGTGTGTGTGTGTGTGTGTGTGTGACAAAGAGAGAGAAAGTGTATGTGTGTGGGGGGGGGGGGTACCATAAGGACACCAACAGTCCCCACCCCTGTGTTCCTCCCCAACATCTGGGGCTCCTGGATGCAAAGGAGGAAAAGGAAATGCCTTCCCCTGCACCACCCCACAGGGCTCAGGGAAAAGTTATCAGCCCAGGTCAGGTTGGGGCCAGAGGATATGAGACACTGGGGAGCCCATTCCGTTACTATTCTAGGGTTCAGCGATTTAGATGCTACAAAGAACCTCATTTTAAATCTGTCATAGGACCACAATGATTATTTCACATGCAAAATATACTCACCTTCTCCTAAGACCCACCAAAGTCCCACGAATTAGGGCACTGAGGTTCAGGGTTTTGCAGGGTACATTTAGGGGACAGGTCCTCTTCTCCAAATATTTCTCCTTTACAGAGGTACCCTAACAGTAGACATTCCTTTGGTGCTATGGATTGCATTGTGTTCCCACAAATTAAGTGTGGTTAAGTGTTAAAAGTTGTGGGTCCAACCCTACAGCCTCTCCATGAGAGAAGCACGTGGCAATCTGTCCCTGTAAAGATCACAGCCTAGAAACCCTACAGGGACAGTAGTCTCTGTCCTGTAGGGTCAGTATAAGTTTCAATGATTATAATCCCATTTTGGAATGGGGTCCCTTTGCTATGCTAATGAGGCAGGATTCAGGATTCCTGTCCATCTCTTTTGAGATCTGAGAAAAGCAGGTTGAGCAAGCAAGCAGAAATGGGGGAAGAGAGATGCTATGCCACAGGGAAATTACCAAGGAGACAAGGAACAGAAGCGGAAGAGACAAGAACCTTCCCTAGAGCAGACAGTGAGAAAGCTTTCCAGGAGCTGGTACTCTGAATTCTGTCTTCTAGCCTCCGAAACTGTGAGAAAATAAATCTGTTAAAGCAGACAAATTGTGGTGTTACCATTAGAGCAGCAAGAGCTAACTAAGACACTTGACTTCTGATTTTCCAACAGGTGATGGCTTGGTCCCAGTGTGGCACCCTGTGCTGGAACACGAGGTCAGCCACCTCCCTCCAGAACCACAGTGCTTTGCAGTGGACACATAGCTGTTCCTCCTTACAGCCACCTCTAGAAACCAGATCAGGGGCCTGTTTCCTCATTTACAGATGGGGCAGCTGAGATCAGAGAGGATGAGTGACATCCCCATCACTGGCAGATTCCTACTGAGACAGGAGTGCTGCAGTCCTAGTCCAGGTCGGTTGTTACTTAAAAATTTAAATAGTCCTAAAAGCCAACCCAGGTCCCGGTGTGGCCATGTGGGTTAATGCGCCAGTCTGCAAAGCCATTTGAACTCTAAGGTCAGCAGTTCAACCTCACTCACTAGGTACTCCTTGGCAACCTTACACAGGGTCGCTATGGGTCAGAGCTGACTTGATGGCACTTAACAACAACAACAATAAAGGCATCCCAAGAGTCCTGGTGTGGCGTTGTGGGTTAATGTGCTGGACTGCAAAGTCATTTGAACCACAAAGTTGCATGGTTCAAGCTCAGCAGCCGCACCTTGGAAACCAGTATAGGGTTGCTATGGGTCGGAACCTAATCAACAGCACTTAACAATAATAAATAAACAAAGGCAACCCAATACCCTGACCTAGGGAAAGCTTGAAGTGGGATAATGAATAGGCATTTATTCATTCATATAATCCTTCAAAAGGAGCTCTGGTAGCATAGTGATTATGAGTCAGGCTACTAATCTCAAGGTCAACAGTTCGAAACTATCAGCCATTCCATGGAAGAAAGATTAGATTTTTCTGCTCCCAGAAAGATTTACAGCCTTAGAAACCCTATGCAGGGTCGCTATGAGTCGGAACCGACGCCACAGCACACCACCACCACCACCACACCACAGTCCTTCAAAACCAGACTATTTTTTGAGCACCTCCTGTGTATTTAAGGAACCCTGGTGACTCCAGAGGTTAAGCATTAGGTTGTTAATTGAAAGGTTGGTGGTTCAAATCCACCAAGCACTCTATTGGAAGATGAGGCTGTCTGCTTTCATAAAGACACACAGTCTCTGAAACGCTAAAGACTAGTTCTACTTTGTCCTATGTAGGGTCCCTGAGTCAGAATTGCCTGGCTGGCAGTGGGTTTGTGATTATAAACAAAGCAGAGGGCTCCTATCCTCTTGGGATTTACGGGCCGGTGGGGCAGACACACCTTGAACACATACACACAGGAATAAATATGTGATTTGAAGGAGAAACACAGGATGTTATAGGAGAAGGGGCCTGGACCCAGCCTGGGGGAAAATTCCCTTAGGATGTGTCACTTTTAAAGATTGAAATTTGAAGAAATGATTAGGAATTTATAAGAGGGCAATAGAGTGAAGGGACTAGTGTTGCAGGCAGAGCAAGTGCAAAGGCCCTGAGGCTGAAAAGTGCTTGGCATCACCAAGAAACACTACAGTAGCCAGCGTGACCCTGTAGGCAATGGTGAGGAGGCCGGGTTTTGTCCTGCTTACAGGTGCAAGCGTTTGAAGGGGGTCTGGCATGCTGTCTGTGGCTTTAAAAAGCTCATTCTCCTAGCAATGTGGATACTAGATCAGAAGAGAAGCTGAAGTGGAAGGTGGGGGTGGTTGATAGCAACTGGTACTTAATGAACGCTAATGTGTCAGGTGACTATAATGCGTTATTTCATTTAATCCTCCCACCCACCGTGTGAACCAGATACCATCCGCCCATTTTACAAACGTGGACCACAGGGCTCAGAGAGATGAACTGTGTGGCACAAGGTCATTCAGCAACCAAGTCCAGGATTCAGACCCAGGTCTGACACCAGCACCAGAGATTTAAATGGTGATGAGAAACCACTGCCCTCTCTCATCCCTTTGAATCTCGTAGGCTGGAGGAGATCCTAAGAGGCCACCTCATCCAGCACTTGCTTCTGGTTTTGGGGACTGACATGCAAGCACCATCTTGCCTTTGCAGACCCACATGGGTGCACGCTGACCCCACGTCCCAGGCCTTCCTCCATAGACCTAATTTACGTCCATTACTCTGGAGTCAAAATCATCAGCCTCGTAAATGTCACCAACAGGAAAAGCCACCTCCATGGGCCTCCTACCCTCTTCCTTCACTGATGTTGCATTAGTTGTCACCAAGTCAGTTTGGACTCATGACAATCTTATATCAGGAACAAGACATTATCTGGTCCCACACCACCCTCTCTCTCCATCATTGGGATAGGAGCCCATCTTTACAGCCACCATGCCAATCCATCTCCTGGCGAGGCTCCCTGGGTTTGGCTGACCCTCCTCTTTACCAAAAATGTCTTTTTATAGCAACTGGTCTTTCCTGATGTTGTATCCCAAACAAGCAAGACAAAGTCTAGCCAGCCTCGCTTCTAAGGAACATTGGCCATTTGGTCATTATTGGTCTACTGTCTATGTCTCCATGAATTCCATGAAGCAAGGGGCCATGTCTGTGTTGTTCTTTGTACAGACTCAGTACCAGACATGTAGGAAACATTTAGTGATTACTTAATAAATAGAGGATTTGGAGATGTTGAAATATTAAAACTGAAATTGTCCCTAAATATCATTAAGCCCAATACTTGGATTGCTCACATGAGAAGACTGAGGCTCAGAGAGGGGCAAGACCTCACCTGATGTCACATGGTAATGAGCAGCAGATCGTGGGTGAGACCCTAGTCCAATGATGGTCTGTTAAAATCAGGGAGTGGAAGGAGGGACCCCTGGTGGAGCTGTCTTGAGGTCCCTGCAGTTCCCTTGAGGGACTCTCTAGACCAAAGAGAGGAATGAGTTTCTTAACCCCTGTGATCTCAAGCTTGCTCAGATAAGACCACCTAAGGCTGGCCTCCCTTTCTACTCGTGTTCCAGGAGGCAGGAGGCTGGAATCTGGACCCCTGAGGGTTTGTGGCCTGTGGGGCACACACTGACAATATGCTTATGGTCATCAGCCTGCTTCTTTGCATCAGAGCCAATTCTCTCTTATATGTGATGTCCATTTTCCCCACTGTGTGGTCAGCTCTTAGACGGCACTGCCTTGCTTAGCTGTAATTCCAGCTCCCACATCACTGCCTGACACAGAGGTGCACTCAATAAATACCTGCTGAATGCCTGGTCTTACACCAATGTTGAATGGAAAAGACTGGGAGGAATTATCTTTTGGTGGAACCACACTTTAACCCATACTGGTCTTGGGAAAGTAGTTTCATTCATGTCTCTGGACCACAGTTCTTCGTATGCAAAATGGCAATGTGCTGGGGATGTGTACCCAGGGTCTGCTGGTCATTGATTTCCTGCCTTCACACTCAAGATTCCATACTCAGAAGAAGTACGAGTAAAACTAAGGACCAGGAAGTAGGATTCCTTGCTTAAGGACCTACAGTTTGAAGTAGAAATGGGGTCAGACTGCCCTAATGTTTAAACTTAGAGCAGTCCTGCTCCAAATCCATCTGTTCACTTTATTTCTGCATCTAACTTACAAAGGCTTCAATGAGATGACTCTGAAGTCCTGGGATACTCAGCTTCTCGACTTGCATCTCTCCCTCGTGCTCTCCCAGCTGACAGAAGGCCAGAAGTGGTGATCCCTAGAGGGCTGTGTGGGTGCACACCACGCTGGGTGACCCTGTCAGCAAAACAACTATACAAATTGTGCGCTAACACAAACAGACACTTAGTATTTTTAACAAAACTATCTCTGTAGTTTGTCATAACAGCAAAAGCTTTTTTATAAGCCCAGCCCATGTGGCACCATAGGATAAGCCCTGGACTGCAAGGTCAGTTTGAACTGCTAAGTCGGTGGTTCACACTCACCAGCTGCTCCTTGGAAATCCTATGCAGGGTCATTATGAGTTGGAAACGACTTGACGGTACTTATCAACAAGTTTACATGTATCAGTATTCCTACAAGGCGCATTTCCTTTAGAAACTTTCCAATGTGCTCCAGTCTTTATTGCCCAGTTATAATGATTTCATAATGATTATGCAGTTTTGAACTTACATGCAACAAGCATACACCGTTTTCCCTCCTTGTTGCTGGTGTTTTTATAGACACTGATTTTTGTCAAATTTCCTGGTGTTTGGGCTACAGTCCTGTGGTAGACAGTATTCGTGAACCTGTATCAGCAACTTTTTTGGTGAATAAAGTGGTAATTAAAGGAAAAGAAGGAGAAAAAAACAAAACAAAACAAAACAAAAAACAGTTCCACTCAGTTGCCAACAATGATAAATGTGTTTTAATTCAACGTAGAACGATTTTGCAAACAATTTTTGTTACTATTTATACAACCTAAGAAATACTATGTGTAAGCAATTTACAATTATATTTATCACATATAAGATTAAAAGTTATCATTACACATTTTGTTGTTGTTGCTGATAAGTGCTGTTGTGTTGGCTCCAACTCATAGTGGGCCTGTGCAGGGTTTCCAAGGAACAGCTGGTGAGCTTGACTTCCAACCTTGTGGTTAAAACCGACTTTGCAGTCCAGCACATTAACCCGCAGCACCACACCAGGACCCCATCATTATATGTGGACCTCACCAAATGGAATATGCAAGGATCAGATTGACTATATCTGTTAAAGAGATGGTGGGAAAGTTCAATATCAGCCAAAAGAAGACCAGGGGCCAACTGCGGAACACATCATTAATTATTCATACGCAAGTTCACGCTCAAGCTGTAAAAACTTCAAACAAGTCCATGAGAGCCAAAATATGACCTTGAACATATCCCATCTTAATTTAGAAACCATCTCAAAAACAGATTTGATGTATTAGACGCTAATGACAGAAGATCAGAGGAGCTCTATGGGATATTAAGACTATCATACAGGAAGAAAGCAAAAGGTCATTAAAAAGTCAGGAAAGAAAAAAAAAAGACCAAAATGATGTCAGAGGAGACTCTGAAATTTGCTCTCTAGCATAGAGTTGCTAAGCAAATGGGAGACATGAGGAAGTCACAGAGCTGAACAGAAAAGTTCAAAAAGCAACTCCAGAAGACAAAGTCAAGTATTACAGTAAAATGTGCAAAGACCTGGAGTTAGAAAACCAAAAAGGAAGAACACGTTCAACATTTCTAAAGTTGAAAGAACCGAAGAAAAAGTGTCAGGCTCAACTTGCAATATTGAAGGATTCTATGGGCAAAATATAAAAGGAGCTCTGGTAGCATAGTGATGACAAGTCGGGCTGCTAACCTCAAGGTCAGCAGTTCAAAAATACCAGTTATTCCACAGGAGAAAGATGAGGTTTTCTGCTCCCATAAAGATTTACAGCCTCAAAAACACTATAGAGGGTCAATAGGAGTCGGAACCAACACCATGGCCCACCACCACCACCACCACCACCACCACCACCACCATGGGCAAAATACTAACTGATGCAGAAAGCATCAAAAGATGATGGAAGATACATACAAAGTCACTGTCACAAAAAGAAATGGTCGACGTCCAGCCATTTCAAGAGGTTGCGTATTATCAAGGACTGATGCTACTGAAGGAGGAAGTCCAAACTGCACTGAAGGCGTTAGTGAAAAGCAACGCTCCAGGAACTGACAGAATACCAAGTGAAATATTTCAATGAACTGATCAGCACTGGAGGCACTCACACATTTATGCCAAGAAATTTGGAAGACAGCTACTTGGCCAACTGATTGGGATAGATCCATATTAGTGCTTGTTCAAAGAGCGGTGACCCAACAGAATGGGGACATCATTGGACAACATAATTAATACCAAATGGAAATAAAATGTTGCTGAAGATAATTTTAAACATGGCTGCAACAGTACAGACAGAGAACTGCCAGAAAATAAAGCTGAATTCAGAAGACTAAATGGAACCAGGGATATCATCACTGAAGTCAGATGGATCTTGGCTGAAAGCAGAGGGTACTAGAAAGACGTTTACATGTGCTTTACTGACTATGCAAGGATAAGTTTTCAAAGAATTAGCATTTCAGAACACTTAGTTGTGCTCATGAGGAACCGATACATAGACCAAGAGGCAGTCTTTGAACATGACAAAGGGGTATTCAGTGCTATAAAATCAGGAAAGGTGTGCATTAGGGCTGTATTCTTCACCATACGTATTCAATCTGCATATTGAGCAAATATGCAGATTGAATAAGTATGGTGAAAGAGATATAATGAAGGTGCAAGATACATATGGTGAAAGAAAGATAATCCTAGAAGTTATTTGGAAGTTATGGGAAGAAGAACATGGTATCAGGATTGAAGGAAGACTCATTAACAATCTACAAAATGCAGATGATATAACGTTGCTTGCCAAAAGTATTTTTAGTCCTCTTCACTTCACTTGGGAGAAGATCAAAGTATACAGTCTTCCGATGGATTGCACCTCATGGTAAATCCTCTCAACTAGACCAATAAATGTTGTTGTTGTTGTTGTTATGTGCCATGGAGTCGGTTTCAACTCATAGCGACCCTGTACAGGGTTTCCGAAGCTGTAAATCTTTACGGGAGCAGAAAGACTCATCTTTCTCCAGCGGAACAGCTTGTGGTTTCGAACTGCTGACCCTGAGGTTTGCAGCCCGATTCGTAACCACTACGTTACCAGAGCATATAAATAGCATCATGATAAATGGAGAAAAGATTGAAGATGTCAAAGATTTCGTTTTTCTTGGATGTACCATCAATACTCATGGAAGCAGCAGTCAATATAGCAAACAACATATTGCATTAGGCAAATCTGCACAAGAATTCTTTAAGGTGTTCAAGAGCTAAGACATCAGTTTGAGAACTAAGTTGTACCTGATTAAAATCATAATATTTTCACTTGCCTTAGATACATGGGAAAGTTGGACAATGAGTAAGGAGACCAGAGAAGAATTGATGCATTTGAGTCATGGTGTTAGAGAAAAACATTGAAAATACTATGGACTTCCAGAAGACCAAACAAATCTATGTAGGAGGAAATGCAGCCAGAATGATCTTTAGAGGCCAGGATGGGGAGACTTGGTCTCTTATATTTCAGACATGTTATCAGCACATTCTCACACCCTGGAGCTGGTATCAGATTTCACCAGTTTGTGTGCAAACTCTAATTGTATTTGTTTTTAAATTTTAATTTGTACCATTTCCTTCCCAAAATTTTATTTAAATTTTTTTATTTCTGCTAATTATACATTTTTTTCCCTCAAGCTCACTTCTTGCTCCTGTGTTCCTTTTTTATGGCATTACACCCTCTTTTTTTCATGGATGCATTATCTTCTACTATCTCTCTTTGAATTTAGAAGGTTTATAAGGAGTCCTGGTATGGCACTGTGGGTTAATGCACTGGACTACGAGGTTGGTTTGAACCACAAGGTCAGCAGTTCAAGCTCAACAGCTGTTCCTTGGAAACCCTACAAAAGGGTCGCTGTAACTTGGAACCAACTCAACGGTACTTAACAACAACAAACAACATTTTTATTGTGGAGTCGTGGTGTGGTACTATAGGACAATAGCACCTTTCACTCAGCTGAAAGGTTGGTTTGAACAGCAAGGTCAGCGGCTCAAACTCACCAGTTACTCCTTCAAAACCCTAAACAGGGTTGCTATGAGTCAGAAACAACTCAACAGCACTTTACAACAACAATTTTTATTATGATTGTATTTGCTACAACTTTCCTTCCTGCTAGTGGCACTTCCATTCAATTCCTTTGTTCTATGTGTCTGTGCTCCTTGGAGGCCAGGATGGCCAAACTTCGTCTCTCATACTTTAGACATGTTGTCAGAAGGGACCAGTCGCTGGAGAAGGATATCATGTTTGGTAAGATGGAGAGTCAGAGAAAAAGAGGAAGACCCCCAGCAAGATGCATTGGCAAAGTGGCAGCATCAATGGGCTCAAGCATGGTAACAATTGTGAGGTTGGCCCAGGACCGGGCTGGGTTTCAATCTGGTGTACATAGGGTCGCTATGAGTCAGTACTGACTTGATGGCACCTAACAACAGCAACAACAAATGTGTTTGTCTAGCTCTCTGTTTCACATTGCAGACTTCCTGTGAATGCCCCATGATCTCTCATTGTCTGCACATGATGAAGAATCAGACCCAGAAGTGGAACATTGGCAGGAACATTGAGCAGCTTTAGAGAACAGTTGGTATTGGCGGCCTTAGGTATTTCTTCTTGGGCTGTCAGATTCCCAGAGAACTTTGGGGTCTCCATCTGGAGGTTGGAGATCTGGGGTGGATGACCCAGTAAGCACAAGGGCTCCAGCTGTCCCAAGTGAAGACCTATAGATGCCAAGCAGACAGGATCCAAGGAAGACTGAGTGTCACAGTGGAAGGGAACTGGCAGGGCATTCCATGAAACTAGTATCAGCTCCAGTGTGTGAGAATGCACTGGCCAGACACAAAGGGCATACAGGGTCCCGAGGGCGCCCATGCCCAAGGTTGTTTAAACTATGAGGCTCTTAGCACTTCCCCATATTAGTTGACATCTGTTTCTTATGGTCTCTTCTCCTGTAATTGAAACTCCTTATTCCAGTGTGCCTCTTGGGAGTATATAATTTTTTTTCCTAATAAACAAGAGGTGGGGGTAGGCTGTTGAGTCTGACTTTTGCTGCATTCACACAATATGCAACTGGAGTCAACCTGAGTGGTTCTGGGCAAGGGCAGATGATATTGATTAGTAACAGGACTCTGATCCGTTTTGAGAGTGCATTCTTATACATCCATGTCTGCCAATCCAGCACCTCCAACCAAAAGAGCTAGCCATGCTCTCTGCCATAATACAAATACAAGAATATGTCCTGGTAAGTGACCAGTGGGAACTCTTGATTTCAGATGATGTGCAAAAGCAAGGGAACTTGAATAACTCGACCATTGCAATGAATTCAATCAAGTTACATTTTAATTGCTTAGCATGTATTTGCAGTTATGTCCAAGTTTTATAAACAATAACATTTATAACTTTAAAGTAAATTTAGCAAAAATGTGGATGCAAATCTAGCATTCACTTAATATAATACTAACTTGTGTAAAAAATTAGTATGATACTAATATAGCAAACATCCAAAAGATACTGGAAATATTAACCTAACACAAAAAGTTTTAATTTATGCATTGAATGTGTTTAGATTTTTATTGTCTGCTGTGTGGGACACAATGCTTGATATTACTCTCTATATGCTAATAAATGGGGTATTGGCACAATTAGAAAATGTAAAATTCAATGTTTATTTATTATGTAAAATGGTTCTATTTGCTATAGTGTGCTTCTAAATTTGTCTTCCAAGAAAACAACAAAGTGCGGTTATGAGAACATTGCATTACATTTGCAGTCCTGGTGTGTACCTGTAGATGAACATTGGACTGCAAGATCGCCTGCACCTCAAGGTTGGCAGTTCAAATTCACCAGACACTCCTCAGAAACCCTATACAGGGTCCCTATGAGTCAGAAACAACACGACAGCACTCAATGCCAATAAATATTATATCTATATTTTTAGCAGACTATCGACATATCTCTGTGTATGGAAATTGAACAATTCCTTGAGGAAATAAATAAATATTTGTTGCTGCTGTTTTTAAATGCCATGGAGTTGGTTCTGACTCATAGGGACCCTGTATAGAGTTTCTGAGGCTTTAAATTTTGGTTGTTGTTGTTAAGTGCCGTTGAGTCGATTCCAACCCATAGTGACCCTGTATAGGGTTTCCAAGGAGCAGCTAGTGAGCTTGAACCACCGACCTTGCCATTCAAACGACTTTGCAGTCTGACGCATTAACCCATAGTGCCACACCAGGATCTTTAGCTAATAAAAATTATATAAATGTACTTTTTTATTTTCCATTTCCCTTCAGACTGAAATTTTTTTTTGAGAAATGGATTAATTTTGTACACAGATCAATTCACAGTGATTGTATATTGTCATATTTAAATTGAAGACATGATTTTGGCTTGACTCGAACTGGAAATACAAATGCACGAGGAATGTCAATATTGGAAAGTCATGTTGCAACACATTGGTGCTATTCTTATGACAATAGCTGAATGTAGACTATCTTTTTGAGGAAGAAATGAAATGTTTGGGTTCCCATAAAATGGAAATTTGGTGGGTTTACTTGAACTCGTTGCTCAGTTCAATTCATGGTTAGCAGATCGTATCTTAAAATATGGTGACACATGGAAGGGCAACCCATATATGCCTAAAACATGTGAAGAATTAATAAATAAAATAAATAATAAAGTTTGATCAATTTTCAGTGAAATGAATATAGCTCAATCTTTGTTTGTCTGTAGATTCCACTCCTAATCTTTCTCACAGATAATGTTGTTTTTAGATATGTCTTTTCAATGATAAAAAAAAATCTATGGACTGACTTATCACGCTTACTAATTTAATAAGTTGTATCAGTGGAGAAATGGAAATAAAGTATTTCACTATGTATGCAAGGTTTGCAAAATTGATTTTTCTAAGTGCAGATGTCAGTCCTATGACAAGGCTACCAATATGGCACAGTGTTACAAAGGCATGCAAAAGCAGATGTTAGAGCATAATAAATATGTCATTTTCATACCATGTGCTGCATATTCTCTTTATCTTGTAACGTGTCATGCAGTAGATTGTTATCTGGCAGCAGGTGATTTTTTTCCTATTGCTCAGTTACGTCTTCTTGGTTGTTGTTCAGTTCATATTTTGCTCTAAATTCCTCTACTCACCAACAGGTAGTTCTTAAAATATTGTCATTGTTTAAGTATTAAAGTGTCTTTCCAAAATACATTGGGAAACAAGGAGTACAATCCTGGCTTCATGCACTCAGATTCTATTCTAGATGCCTTAGAAAATATTGCTAAAGACCAGATACCAAAATTGAAGCTGAAAACATCACCAACAAATTGAAAACACTAGTGTATGCATTTATGTTGGCCATGTGGAAGGATATATTACAGCATTTTCATCTGACAAGTCAAGTTCTTCAAGGTTCATAAGTAAATCTAAAGTTATGTACAGAGTTCTATCATCAAAAATAAAGTATTTACATTATTTAAGAGAACACTTTGAAAATTTTGAAAACACAACAAAATCCTGTTTGTTCACTCTTGCAGAAGCATTAGATACAACCAAGTAACCAATGGAAGTATTCTAGAAATATTGAGTACCAAAGATCAACTTCATGTAACCACATACTAACTCATCATTGACACACTTGACTCTTGCATGAAAATAAGGGAAGGTGTATGAAGTTCTTTCAGATATATTTTCTCTTAAACAATGTGAATATACCTGATGAAGCACCCGAGAAGTGCAGAAGTATTCCAGGGAGTTAAATATAAACCTTTATGGAAAGCTGAGACACTTTTATTTTTGCATGAGAACTAAGTTTACAGATTCCAGAAAGACAATATTTACTCATGATTTATGAATGATTCCATATTAAAAGATAACATACAGTGCATATTTACCAATGTTGGAGTTGCTTTACATGTATTTCTAACTTTAATGATCACAAACGTCACGACAGAATATTCACTTTCATCCCTAAAAATAATCAAAACCCTTCAGTGTACAATTCAAGAAAAACTCGATTCTTTATCTCTATTATATACAGAAGTAGATATCGTTTGAAGCTTTGTTGTGATGAAATCATTGAAGGATTTGTAAAAGCAAAGAAGAGAAAGTAATATTTTTAATTATAACATGTTGGAGGTGAACACTGTATCTAAAAATAAAAGATAGCATTTTGTTGTAATATTTTGCTTTCTGATCATTATGTTTTCATTTATGACATCTCTTCATTTGTTCATTTATAATTGCAATATTTATTATATAACAAGCATAGAACTAGGATTATGAGCTGTTTAAAGTAATGATGACAGTCAATTTTTCATTTTGGGAGAGAAACAAATGTTTACATTACAGTGTAGTGAATTATTTAATGTTTCTTCTAGTCATAGCCTTTGTAAAGTTTCACCAAATGACTTTTTCCTGATAAGTCTGGGTAGGAGAAGATAGAAGAAGATGCTAATGGATTAGGTGGTTTATTTATGAATAATTGTTAACAGGATTGTGATTGTAAACACTTGGAAATCTGGTGAGGAGATTGGTCAATGTTATCATCCTGCTGGATTTAGAATGAGTCATCTCAGAAGCAGGACAGGAGTAGAGGTCTCACTAACATCAAAAAAGAAGAACCAGGAGTGGAGCATGTCTTGTGGACCCTGAGATCCCTGCATATTGGACCTCCTGGACCCAGAGACAGGAAGCTGTGACATTGGAGGAGTGGCAGCAGAAACAGGAGCCAGAGCACAAGACAGAGTGGTGGTCTTCCATGCTATGGAGCAGGTAAAACTGAATGACTTTGGGCAGGAGGCTTACTTGCAGAGTGGGGTGTCTCCATGCACTTAATGTGAGGGTCCAGGTTTGTGGATCCACAGAGTTAAAGCCAAGTGCCTTCAGGCTGAAGTTTTTAGTGAAATGGTGTGTCCTGTGGGCATTTATCAACAGCCCTAAAAGAGCTTTGTAACATTTTCCTGGGCAGAGAGTGATCCGTATTTGGGCGTGGCTGAGGAGAGCCTGTCTGGATCTTGTGGTTAGCAGTCCAGTGCTTATCCTATAGCACCACATCAGGACTTATAATCACATTTAAAAGAAGTCCCATCATGAATAGCTAAGAGACAGGATTCTGACTCATAGCAACCCTTTGGGCAGAGGATTGCTGCTCTGTAGGGTTGCAGAGGCTGTAAATGTACCAAAGATGAGTGCTTCATCTTTCTCCCACAGAGCAGCTTGTGAGTTCAAACACACACATATATAAAACCCTCCTCTCCTATCTGAATGTGTGAGTAAGCAGAGTAGGGGCACCACAGATGATCCATGTTTAGGGCCTTCACATGCCTTTACCCGGCCCTGCTGCCAGTGTTCTGGGACACAGAAAAGGCTGTGGTCTGAGCCTTCTGTCTGAGACTGACACTGTGCAGCAAAGAATTTTATGTTGACCAAAGAGAGGCTGGCCTTTGCCCTCCGCTTTCTAGGAGATAATCTCTAAGCCCATAGAATTCCATGTGTGATAAGAGCATCTTTGGGACAGAGACTGGCCACACCAGAAAGACTAACAATGTGATTTAGGGCAACAGGTTTTAGGGTTCCAAAGTAGCAGCTTTGAAGGAGGTGAAGATTGAGGTCAGCACATGGGCAGTTAGTTAACCGTGCTGTTAATGTTGTTGTTAGGTGTCCTTGGATCAGCTGTGACTCATAGAGACCCTATGAACATCAGGACAAAACCCTGCCCAGTCCTGCACCATTCTCATGATTACAATGTTTGAACCCATTGCTGCAGCCACTGTGTTTCCATCTCATAGAGGGTCTTTCTCTATTTTTGCTGACCCTCCAGTTTGCCAACCATGCTATCCTTTCCTAGGGACTGGTGTCTCCTGATAATATGTCTAAAGTATGGGAGACAAAGTCTTGTCACCCTCCTTTCTAAGGGACGTTCTGTTTAGACTTCTTCCAAGACTGATTTGTTTGTTCTTCTGGCGGTCCATGGTGTAGTCCATATTCTTCCCCAGCACTATAATTCAAATGCATCAATTCTTCTTTGGTCTTCCTTATTCACTGTACAACATTCACATGCATATGTTGTTGTTGTCAGGTGCCTTCGAGTCGGAACCGACTCATAGCGACCCCATGCACAGCAGAACGAAATAATGTCCGATCCTGGGGCAACCTCACTACCGCTGCCACACTTGACGCCATCAATGATGCCACCTGGCCAATCCATCTTACTAGAGATCTTCCTCTTTTTCTCTAACCCTCCACCTTACCCAGCATGACATCCTTCTCCAGCAACTGTTTCCTCCGGACAATATGTCCAAAGTATGAGAGACGAAGCTTAGCCATCCTGACCTTCAAGGAGCATTCTGGCTGCACTTCTTCCAAAACAGATCTATTGGTTCTTTTGGCAGTCCATGGCACTTTCAGTATTCTCCTCCAACACCACAACTCAAAGGCATCAATTCTTCTACGATCTTCCTTATTCACTGTCCAGCTTTCGCATCCATATGAGGTTATTGAAAACACCACGGCCTGGGTCAGGGACACCTTAGTCCTCAAGCTGACATCTTTGCTCTTTAGTACTTTAAAAAGTTCCTGTGCTGCAGATTTGCCCAATGCAATACGTCGTCTGATCTCTTGACAACTGCTTCCATGAGTGTTGATAGTTGATCCAAGAAGAATGAAGTCCTTGACAACTTCAATCTTTTCTCCATTGATAAAAATGTTGTTTATTGGTCCAGTGGTGAGGATTTTTGTTTTCTTGACATTGAGATGTAATCCATATTGAAGGCTGTGCTCTTTAATCTTCATAAGTAAATGTTTCAAGTCCTCTTCGCTTTCACATGCATATGAGGCAATTAAAAATACCATGACTTGGGTAAGGAGCACCTTGATCCTCAAAGTGATACCTTTGCTTTTTAATATCTAAAAGAGATTTTTAAAAATATCTACCTCACAAGTGAATATCTTAAATCCTATTCCTACCAGAAAGATGGTCACTTGTGTTTTATTGACTGTGTGAAGGAATTTGATGGTGTGGATCATAACAAACTGTAAATAGCATTGTGAAGTATGAAAATTCCAGAACATTTCATTGTGCTTATGCCGAATCTGTGCACAAACCAAGAGGCAGTCTTTTGAACAGAACAAAGGAGACTGAATGGCTTAAAATCAGGAAATGTGTGCATCAGGTTTATAGCCTTTCACCATGGTTACTCAATTTGTTTGCTGAGTAAATAATCCGGGAAGCTGGACTACATGAAGAAGAATGCACCGTCAGGATTGAAGGAAGGCTCATTAACAACCTTCCTGTAGACAACACACCCTTACTTGGTGAAAATTAAGAGGATGTGAAGTACTTCCTGATGAATATAAAAACACAGCCTTCAGTCGGGATTACAAATCAGTGTAAAGAAAACAAAAATCCTCACAACTGGACCAAAAAACAACATCATGATAAACAGAGAAAAGATTGAAGTCAAGAATTTCATTTTTCTTGGATCCAAAATCAATGCTCATGGAAGCATGAACAGTCAAAATATCAAATGATGTATTGCATCGGGCAACTCTGCTACAGAAGACCTCTTCAAAATGTTAAAGAGCAAAAATAGATGCATTCAAATTTTAGTGTTAGTTAAGAATATTGAAACTACCACGTGGACTTCCAGAAGAACAAACAAATCTGTCTTGGAAGAAATGAAGTCAGAATGCTCCTTAGAAGTTAAGGATGGTAAGACTTCATCTCTTGTACTTTGAACATATTATCAGATGGGACCAGTCCCTGGAAAAGAACATCATGCGTAATGAAGTAGATTGTCAGCAAAAAGGAAGACCTCCAACAAGATGGACGGACACAGTGGCAGCAACAGTGGGCTCAAGTGTAACGATAATTGTGAGGCTGGTGATGGACAGAGCAGTGTTTTGTTCTATTGTGCGTGGGGTTGTTATGAGTCTAAGCCAATTCAAGGGCATCGAACAACAACAGCAATTGAGAGACAAATTTCAGAGCAATTATGGAAGAGTTAAAGAGCAAAACCAATTTAACCAAATTTTCATGTATAGAATACAACACTAACAAATGAAGCAAACACCTTCATTCTCTTCATGTGCACGTGGGAACATCACCATGGCAGATCATGCGCTGGGTCAAAAAAACAAGTATTCAGAAATTTCAAAGGATTGTAGTAGTTTTTTTTATCAATGGATTTAAGTATGTATCTTTTGCCCCAGTGACTGTTCTTCTAGGTCTGCAAGAGAAATAAAAAACATGTCTACAATGAGACATATAAAGAATATTCAACTTTATTGAAATTGGCAACTTTATTCCTAATTGCCCTAATTTGTAAACAATCCGAATGTCTACTATCAGGAGCATGGATAAACAAACAGTGGTATAGCTGTATGATGGGGTGTTATGATTGGTTGCTGGTGAGTCCGTTCCGACTCACAGCCATCCTGATTGTGCAGAGTAGAACTGTCCCATTGGGAGTATAGGTTATGGTTTTGAAAGCAGATTTCCAGGCCTGTCTTCTCAGAAGCCTCTGGCTGTGTTTGCACCATCAACCATGGAGCTAGTTCTTAACCTTTGAGCCACCCGGGTCTCCTGTAGGATGGAATACAATCAACAATCTGAAAAGACCAGTAAGTGCTGTCGAATTGGTTCCCACTCATAGCAACACTGCAAAGGGTTTCTAAGGAGGGGCTGGTGGGTTAGAACCACCAACCTTGTGGTGACCAATCCAGTGCTTATCCTATATCAGCACACCAGGACTGATAAACACAACAAAAGAGATAAATCTTAAAAACTGAGCAAAAGAAGTCAGACACAAAAGAACATATACTGTATGAGTTCTCAGGGTTGGGATGTAGCAACGGACAGAAGAACAGAATTTGCGTCCTAGTGGGGGATGTTGTTGTTGTTAGATGCAATGGAGTTGGCTCTGAATCATGGTGACCTTGTGTGTAACAGAACAAGTTCCCTGCACCATCTTCATGATTGTTGCTATGTTTTGAGTCCATTGTTGCAGCTATAGTCTCAGTTCATCTAATTGAGGGTTTCTCCCATTGTTCTTGGACACTACTTTACCAAACATGATGTCCTTTTCTAGCCATTGGTCTTTCCTGATGGCATGTCTAAAGTAAGCAAACTAAAGAGTCACTTCTTTTATTTCTTCTGAGGTTGATTTATTTATTCTCTTCCAGTTCATAGCATATTTGATATTCTTTGCCAACACCACAGTTTGAACGCATCAATTCTTCTTCTATCTTCTTTTTTTCATTATCCAACTTTCACATGCCTAGGAGGCTATTGGAGTCCTGGTGTGGTGCTGTAGGATAAGCACTAGACTGCTACCCAAATAATCCATGGTTCAAACCCAACAGCCACTCCTTGGAAACCCTAAACAGGATTGCTGCCAACGACATTTATCAACAACAACAGCAATGAGGTCATTGAGGAGACCATGGCTTGGGTCAGGTTCCCCTTAGTCCTCAAAGTGACATCTTTGCTTTTTAAAACTTTAAAGAGATCTTGTGCAGAAGAGTTTCACAATAAACAAGGGAATGAGAAATATATCCATTCCTGATGAAAAATAAATTAGGGTAAGGGCAGAGAATTATTTGAGAGTGGGTCCAGGGATGGCCTCTCTAAGGAGGTAGGTGACAGTTCATGGGGGACCTGCTAGAAATCAAAGAGTGAGCCATGGGAGTATCTAGAGGTGGTAAGTCAGAAGCTGTAGGCTACACTCAGAGCAAGTGTGTAAGCCTGGGGTGGGATCGGGGTGTATGCACAATGTGCCAAACTGGGTGACTATAAGTCATTCCTGAGGAAATGGTCCCAGCCAAGTCCACTTGAGGTCTCCAAAACAATAAGGGGAAAAGGAAGACGCCAACTCTGGCCAGACCAAAATTAGGTCACAGTCAAGGAAGGACCAAGGCCAGGCTTTTGCAAGGGGAGCAAGGAGACTTCCTTCCCTGATGATCTTAGACCATCAGGAGGGATCCTGAGCACTTCTGAATGAAACTTAGGATCCCTCAGAGAACTCATCCAGACATGGCCCTCTACTGAGGTCTTACTACATTACAGATTCTCCATCGGAGTGGCATCCACTACCACACTAAGTCCCCACAATAATCAGGAAGTGGAAGTACTCATTTCACTGTATGTTGTTGTTGTTATGTGCCGTGGAGTCGGTTCCAACTCATAGCGACCCTGTACAGAGTTTCTGAGGCTGTACATCTTTACGGGAGCAGAAAGCCTCCTCTTTCTCCCATGGAACAGCTGGTAGTTTTGAACTGCTGACCTTGTGGTTTGCAGCCCGATTCATAACCACTACACTGCCAGAGCTCCTTTTTCACTGTATAGTTAAGGAAACTGAAATTAAGAGACTTACCTAAGGGCTCGTTGTTGGAAGGTGACAGACAAGGAGCCTAAGTTCTAATCGATGCATGACCACGTTCTTTCTCTTCTGTGATGTTATGAAAGACACAAGCTTTAATTTAAAGGCTGCAAGATCAGAAGACCAGGACATCTTAAGCCTTCAGAGCCTGTTGACTAGATAGATAGATGGACAGATGGATAGATAGACAAATGTGTGGACAGATGAACAGGCAGCAATCATACACTCAGACTGACCCTTTTCTACAACTTACCTGCTGTGTTTTGTTTTGATTAAAATCCTGTTTCTCCTTTTTGAGCTTCAGAGTCTCCATCTAGAAAATAAAAAGGCTGGATTTGATTAGTTGTTTTCAAACTTTTACTTTAGTAGCGACGTTCATTCCTCAAAAACATTGCCTAGTTGGGAAACTTGTTGTTGTTAGGTGCTGTTGAGTCTGTTCCCACCTGTAGTAACACTATGTACAACGGAATGAAACACGATCCTCACAATTACTGCTGTGCTTGAGCCCACAATTGCTGCCATTGCGCCAATCCATCTTGTTGGGGGTCTCTCTGTTTTTCCCTGGCCCTTTATGTTACCAACCTTAATGTCCTTCTTTAGGGACTGGCCTCTCCTGATAATATGCCCAAAGTATGAGAGACGAACTCTGGTCATTTGGGCTTCTAAGGAGCATTCTGGTTACACTTCTTCCAACACAGGTTTGTTTGGTCTTCTGGCAGTCCCTGGCACCTTTAATACTTTACTTCAACACCATAACTCAAATGCATCAATTCTTCTATGGTCTTCCTTATTCACTGTCCAACTCCCATATGCATATGAGGCTACTGAAAATACCATGGCTTGGGTCAGGTGCACTTTAGTCCTCAAACTGAAAATTTCACTCCTGAGTACATTAAAGAGGTCTTGTGCAGCAGATTTGCCTAATGTAATATGTCGTTAGATTTCTTGACTGCTGCTTCCATGAGTATCGGTTGTAGATCCTAGCAAAATGAAGTTTTTGACAATTTCAATTTTTCATGAAATTATTTATTGGTTCAGTTCTGAGAATTTTAGTTTTCTCCACATTGAGATGCATGCAACCCATACCAAAGACTGTGTGGTCTTTAATCTTCATCAATAGTATTTTAAGTCCTCTTTGCTTTCAGCAAGTAAGGTTGTGTCATCTGCATATTGGAGGTTGTTAATGAGCCTTCATCTGATCCCGATGCTACGTTCTTCTTCATATAATCTAGCTTCTAGAGTTATTTGCTCAGCATACAGATTGTGTTGAAAGAATACAACCCTGGAACAAATCTTAGTGGATTTTAAACTATCATTGCTCCCTTGTTCTGTTTGAAAACCTGCCTCTTGGTCTATGTACAGGTTCCTCATAAGCACAATTAAGTGTCCCAGAATACTCACCCTCTGCAATGTTGTCCATAACTTGTCATGATCCACATAGTTGAAAGCCTTTGCATAATCAATAGAGCATACATAAATATTGTCCTAGCTTTCCCTGCTTTCAGGCAAGATCCAGCCGATGTCTCAATAACATTTCTTGGGTGAATCTGATGTGAACCTCTGACAGTTCCCGATCAATGTACTGTTGCCGCCAACTTTGAATTATCTTTAGCAAAATTCTACTTGCATGTGACAATAGTGATATTGTACAAGGATTTCCACATTCCATTTGGTCACCTCTTTTTGGAATGGGCACAAATATGCATCTCTTTCCATCAGTTTATCAGGTAGCTGTCTTCCAAGTTTCTTGGCATGGATGAGTATGTACCACCAGTGTTGCATCAGTTTGTTGATACATTTCCATTTGTATTCCATCAATACCCTGAGCCTTTTTTTTAATTTTTTTTTTTTTTGCCAATGCTTTCAGTGAACCTTGGACTTTCTCCTTCAGTACCATTGACTCTTCATCATATACTACCTCTTGAAATGTTTAAACGTTGACCAGTGACTCTGTGTATTTCTTCCATCTCATTTTGATGCTTTCTGCATTAATCAATATTTTCTTCATAGAATCCTTCAGTATTTCAAGTTGAGGCTTGAATTTTTTTCATCAATAATTTCAATTTGAGAAAGCTGTGTGTGTTATTATTTCCTTTTGGTTTTCTAACTCCAGATCTTTGCACATTTCACTATTATATTTTACTTTGTCTTTTTGAGCTGACGTTTGAAATGTTCTGTTCAGCTCTTTACTTCCTAATTTTTTCCATTTGTTTTAGTATCTTTATGCTGGAGAGCAAGTTTCAGAGACTCTAATGACATCCTTTTTTTTTTTTTTTTTAATGTGATTGTTTACATGGGAGAACATGAGCTTCACATTGATCCCATCGTATATCATTTCCTTGCCATGGTTACAATCCCCTCCACGCATCATACACCAACCACAGGGTATACCCCACAAGCCTGCCCACCAGGCATCAGCACACAGCCCCTCTCCCTCTCCGGGTCTAAAGTCCCCAACCGCTCCATCTCTCCACGTTGTCGTCTCTGCCTCCATCTCAGGCATCACTGCTTCTCTGGGTAGGGTTCCGTTCTCCGCTCTTCTACCTTGATAGTCCCAGGGACATCCTTTTCTAGACTACAAAGTTAATCCCTCCTCTCCCTTTGCTACAAAACGTCTACCTTTACATTTCCATCCCTTACAGTCAGTCCTGATAACAATTATTCACCATTGTATCACAAGAGACCTATCTGCATCTCCTTTCCTCGATCCCACCTAGGCAGATTGAATACTTCTCAGTGGAGATTCTACCTTGCTCCACGTCCTCTGGATCTAGGTTCCCTCTTGAAAGCTTGTAAGCAAGTCACTTCTTGCCTCTGTAGGCTCCCCCCCTACCCCATTCTGGGTAGTCAATGTTCAAGTTGCCCATTCCTGTCCTCCCCATGTGTGGAGGGGGTGGGAATGACCCTCTCTGTGAAGATTTGTTTCCTCTTTTGAGCTACTGCTTCCATAGGTGTAAGTTCATCAAATTGTATCAGATTATTCTTTTTTTCCCTCTTCTTTCTTCTTCTAGTTGAACTCTGATCATCCAGCCATTGAATCCAGGTCAAGTGGGTATTACCTGCAAGTGTGGGTGTATTTATGCGTGTGCCCTGTCTTCTTATCAGCTAGATGCTTCATGCTCCACTCTAGTCCTCTATGGCTATGTCACTGACTCTGGGTCCAAGAGTTACCTGGTCTTGCCACACTGCTGGCTAACCAGGTCTCCACCTGGGTTCACAGGAGTCTATTGAACGTTGTAGGGCTTAGCTCACAGCTTCATTGCTGTTTTTCCCTCACTTCCCCTTATCAGTGATAGTGACAAACGTGGTCACCAATCAGAGCGTGTATTCCCATTGGGTCTTAGTCTTAGAAAGAAGTTTGCCCTGAGGGGACCCGACAACTTGCCTTGATGTCTCCTGGGCGAGCAACTTGCTTGTTCTTGTAGTAATCAGTCGATCTGCCTGTATTGTTTTGTATTGTTTATTTTTCCTCTTTTAGTCTTTCTTTCAAGAAGTATCTTCTGTTCTTCTGGCCGCTCCAGGCTGGTCTGCTTGTCCTTTCAAGTGGAAATTTCCCCTCAGAAGATTCTGAATGCTGATCAGGATTCCACCTATGGTCTTGTGTAATGCAGAGGCTCTGCAGGAAGCCTCCTTCACTGGGCATGTTGTAGCCCCTTTTTCGGTATTCCAATCAGTTATAGGCAGAAGATGGACTTACAAGCTTTCTATGGTGATATTTCTGGCCAGTCCTTTCTCTCCCCCTCCAGTTCTAATGACATCCATTTTGATCTTTTCTTTCTTCCTTGTCTTCTTAACGACCTTTGCTTTCTTCCTGATGATGTTCTTGATGTCATCCCACAACTCTTCTGGTTTTCAGTGTTTAATGTATCAAATCTGTTCTTGAAATGATCTCTAAATTCAGGTGGGATATGTTCAAGATCATATTTTGGCTCTCGTGGACTTGTTTTCATTTTCTTCAACTTCAGCCTGAACTTGCATATGAACAATTAATGGTCTGTTCCACAGTCTGCCCCTGGCCTTGTTTTGGCTGATGAGATGGAACTTTTCTATCATTTCTTTTGATAGATGTAGTCAATTCAATTTCTGTGTATTCCATCTAGTGAAGTCCATATGTATACTTATCTTTTATGTTGTTTTAAAAAGATATTTGCAATGAAGAAGTCATTGGTCTTGCAAAATTCTATCATGAGATCTCCAGCACCACTTCTATCACCCAGGCCATATTTTCCAACTGCCGATCCTTCCTCCTTGTTCCCAAGCTTTGCATTCCAATCACCAGATTGGATAATGATAATTTCAATACATTTTGATGGTATATTTGGTTGATGTCAGACTAAAGAAGTTAGTAGAATTCTTCCATTTCAGCATCATTGGCTTTAGGGTTGGTGAATGAATTTGAATAATAGCAGCATTAACTGGTATTCCTCGTAGGCATATTGATCTTATCCTATCACAGAGAGCATTATACTTCAAGATAGATCTTGGAATGTTCTTTTTGACGATGAATGTAGCACCATTCCTCTTCAATTTGACATTGCTGGCCTAATAAACCATGTGATTGTCAGATTCAAAATGGCCAATACGTTGGTTTCAGCTCACCAATGTGTAAGATATTGATGTTAATGCATTCAATTTCATTGTTTTACAACTTCCAATTTTCCTAGATTCATACTTCATACATTGCTTGTGCCAATTATTAATGGATGTTTGCAGCTGTTTCTCTTCATTTTGAGTTGTGCCCCATCAGCAAATGAAGGTCCTGAAAGCTTTACTCCATTCACGTCTTCACGGTCAACTCGACTTTGAGGAGACAGCTCTTCCCCAGTTGTATTTTGAGTGCGTTCCAACTTGAATGGCTCATCTTTGGCACTATATCTGACAATATTATGGTGCTTTTCATATTTCAATAGTCAATATTCTGGTGCTACTTGACTATGTAGACTCCTGGTATCGTGCTGTAGGATCAGTACTGGACTGAGAACCACAAAGTTGGCAGTTCAAACCCACCAGCTACTCCTCAGAAATCCTATATAGGGTTGCTATGAGTCAGAACTGACTCAACAGCACTTAATGAACACAACAATAATTTGACAGTGTTTCACTGTTATACATAAGGTTTTCAGTGGTTAATAATTCGGAAGTCATCTGCATCTCCTTCTTCCTATTCTGTTTTAGTCTGGAAGCTCAACTAAAATCTGTCCACCTTGGGTGACCCTGCTGACACTCAAAATACCAATGGTGTAGCTTTCAGTATCATAGCAACTTGCAAGTCACTACAGTGCAACCAACTGACAGACCAGTGGTTGAATGGGTAAAGTAGAGCATGATAAAGAGGAATTGCTTTGGATGGGGCTGAGGAAGGAGGAAGGGAAACTCTGTCCCAGGCCTTATCCTCACTCTCCTCTGTAAAACCAAGGATGGCCTTAGACAAAGGTAACCCAAAATATTCTGATTTAAGAAAATGGGGCAGATGTGAGGTGGTGGAAAAGGGATCCACCCTAACTTTTTCTACTCACATCAATGCCACTGTCTAGTGGGTCTGTAAAGGCCTGCCTAGCTAAGAGTAGTCCAGGAGAGTACAGTGCTGCCTGCTCCAGGGTCACCTGAGGATGCACAGTTGGGGAGGTAGGCATCACCTGCAACTCCACCACGTTGCTTGCTCAACTTAGGGGGCCACAGAGAGGAGAGTAGGAGTGAGTAATTATGGGCAACATTTGTCACCCACCAGGCCCCATTTGTGGAGCAGACAACAGGGTGGGAGCTGATCAAAGTGACCAGCTTCTTCCCACAGGATGGTGGGCCTTTTTGGACTCCCTTACAAGGTTTGCCTAGCAAGATCAAGCAGGGCATTCTAGTTGGCTTTCTGGGGCATGCAAAGTGGAAGATGCTGGTGGTAATTTTGTTGCTGGTGTACTTGATTGTTCTGCATGCTAGCCTGGGCCTGGTGCCAAGAGACAGCATTCTTGGTTGGGAGCCAGTCCTAGAGGATCAGAGTAGGAGTCCACGTGGCAGGGCTCCCATAGAGTTCCTGGGAGAGGAATCTTGTAGTTTCTTTATTATATAACATTTTGGTGAAAACCTAGAAGAGAATGCTTTTAATCAACAAGACCTGGGGTAGAGTCCACTGACCAGATGACCTTTAGAAAGTGATCCATCTTCTTTGAGCCTGGGGGGAAGAAGGAATGCCTGTCTGACTGGTTATATCTTAATTACTTTGGATGGAGTCCCAACTCCTTACTACGACTGAAAAGACCTCCTGACCCGGCCAGCCTCAGGAGGGAATGCTCAAGTATCTCTCACAACAATTGTTCTGTGGTTTCTTCAGACACACTCTTCCTCCCTTTCTTCACAGACGTTTCACTGGGTGTGGAACCACGAGCTGCTGTAACAAATAAACTCCAAGCATCCATGGCGAAGACATTGGAAATTCACTTATTATTCTCATAGTGGTACCAAATGGGTGTTCCTGCTCAGTGGGCATTCTCCCCCATGTAGACTAGGGGATCAAGTCTTCTCCCATTTGGTGGCTCTACCAGCCACATCAGGGAGTCCTGGTGTGGCGCTGTGGGTTAATGCACCAGACTGCAAAGCCATTTGAACTGCAAGGTTGGCAGTTCAAGCTCACCAGCTGCTCCTTGGAAACCCTATACAGGGTCGCTATGGGTCGGAACTGACTCGATGGCACTTAACAACAACAACAACCAGCCACATCTGCATCCGCTTCCAGAAGATGGAAGAGATTCTGGAGAAAACACACCTGCTACCTAAAGCCCTTGACCCAGAAGTAGCATAGGGGACTCCAACCCATATCCCACTCATCACTCCTAGATGCCAAAGAGAGGTGGGCTGGAAGATGGAGCCCTCGCCCAGACAGCCACTTTATAGTAACAAGATAAAGTCAAGTATTATGATGAAATGTGCAAAGACCTTGAGTTAGGGACCCAAAAGGGAAAAGCATGCTTGGCATTTCTCAAGCTGAAAGAACTGAGGAAAAAATTCAAACATCAATTTGCAATATGGAAGGACTCTATGGGCGAAATATTGAATGATGCAGAAAGCATCAAAGGAACATGGAAGTAACACACAGAGTCACTGTACCAAAAAGAATTGGTTGATGTTCAACCACTTCAAGAGCTAGCATATGATCCAGAACCAGTGGTACTGAAGGAGGAAGTCCAAGGTGCACTGAAGGCATTGGCAAAAAACAAGACTCCAGGAGTTGACAAAATACAAATTGAAATCTTCAATAGACAGATGCAGCACTGGAGGTACTCACTCATCTATGCCAAGACATTTGGGAGACAGCTATGTGGTCAAGTGTCTGCAAGAGATGCATATTTGTGCCCATTCCAAAGAGAGGTGACCCAATAAAATGTGGAAATCATCAAACAATACCATTAATATCACATGGGAGTAAAATGTGGCTGAAGACAATTCAAAAAGAATTATAGCAGTACATCAATAGGAACCTGTCAGAAATAAATACAAGCTGGATTCAGAAGACTTGAAACTTGCTGAAGTCAGATGGATCTTGGGTGAAAGCAGAAAATACCAGAAAGATGTTTTTGTTGTTGTTAAGTGCGGTTGAGTCAGTTCCAACTCTTAGTGACCTTGTATAGGGTTTCCAAGGGTCAGCAGGTAAGTTTGAACTGCCAACCTTGTGGTTCAAACCGATCTTATGGTCCAGTGCTTTATCCCACGATACCACACCAGGACTCCAGAAAGATGTTTGTGCTTTATTGGCTATGTAAAGGCTTTCAACTATGTGGATCATAGCAAATTAATGGATAACATTACGAAGAACAGGTACAACAGAGCACTCAATTGTGCTCATCATTAACCTGTACATAGACCAAGAGGCAGTCCTTCAAACAGAACAAGGGGATACTAAATGTTTTAAAATCAGGAAAGCTGTGCATTAGGGTTGTATTTTTCACCATTCTTACTCAGTTTGTATGCCAAGCAAATAATCTGAGAAGCTAGATTATATGAAGAAGAACACAGCATCAGGATTGGAGGAAGACTCATTAACAAACTCCATATGCAGATGATACAACTTTGCTGGAAGCTAAAAGGATTAAAAATACTTACTGATAATGATCAAAGACTACAACAGCCTTCATGTGGATTGCACCTCAATGTAAAGAAAACAAAAATCCTCACAACTGGACCAATAAATCACATCAGCATAAATAGAAAAAGATGGAAGTTGTCAAAGACTTTGTTTTGCTGGATCCTCATCAACACTCATGGAAGCAGCAGTTAAGAAATCAAATATGTATTGCATTAGGCAAATCTGCTGCTCAAGACCTCTTTAAAGTGTTCACGAACAAAGACATCAGTTTGATGACCTAGGTGCGCCTGACCCAAGTCATAGTACTTTCAATTGCCTCATATCATATGGTGTGGCACTGTGACACTGTGGGTTAATGTGCTAAATTACAAAGTTAGCTTGAGCCACATGTTGGCGGTTCAAGCTCACCAGCTGCTCCTTGGACACCCTATACAGGACTGCTATGAGTCAGAACTGACTCAATCACATTTAACAACAACAACAGCAATCTACTGCAAGGTCAATTTGAACTGCAAGGTCAGCGGTTCAAACCCACCAGTTGCTCCTCTGAAACTCTATACAGGATCGTTATGAGTTGGAATCAACACGATGGCACTTAACAACAACATCTTATTCATGTGATAGTTGGACAATGACTAAGGAAGATCACTGAAGAACTAATGCATTTGAATTAAGGTAATTGGAGAAGAACATTAAAAGTATTATAGACTGCCAGAAGAATGAACAAATATGTCTTGAAAGAGGTGTAACCAGAATGCTCCTTAGAAGACAGGATGGCGAAACTTTGTCTCTCATACTTCAGACATGTTAACAGGAGGGATTCGTCTCTGGAAAAGAGCATCATGTTTGATAACATGAAGGGTCAGTGAAAAAAAGGAAGGCCCCCAAGGTTGTGGATTGACTCAGTGGTAGCAACAATTGTGAGGATGGAATAGGACAGGTCAGTATTTCATTCTTCTATGCACAGGGTTGCTATGAGTAGAAACCAACTTGATGGCACCTAACAACAAAAACCCACCCAACAGCTAGGTAGGTGCACTTTTCTGCCCTGCTACCTATCTATCCCTCCCCCTGCACACACACATACTCCACAAGGACAGATCTGAGGACTAGATTCCCATTGAGAGGAGGGGAAAAGAACATGGATGGCCAGTTTCTCTTCCCAAAATGTGTTGATTAAATTTGTTGTTGTAATTGTTAAGTGCCGTAGAGTAGGTTCTGAATCCTAGCAATCACTGAATAGGGTTTCCAAGAAGTGAATGGTTGGTTTGAATCGCCAACCTTGTGGTTGGCAGACCAGTGCTTATCCTATAGCATCACACCAGAATTAAGTTGTTGTTGTTGTTGTTAGGTGCTGTAGAGTCAGTTCAGACTCATGGTGACCCTATGTACAATTGAATGAAACACTGCCCGATGCTGCACCATCCTCACATTGTTGCTACTTCTGAACCCATTACTGCTGTCACTGTGTCAACTCAGCTGGTTAGAGGTCTCCCTCATTTTCACTGACCCTCCACTTCACCAAGCATAGTATAATTCTTCAGGAATTAAATTGTTGTTGTTGTTAGGTGCCTTCAAGTTGATTCTGACTCCTAACCACCTTAAGCATAACAGAAAGAAACATCGCAGGCCCTGGGCCACCCTCAGAACTGTTGTTAAACTTGAACCCTTGTCGCTGTCTCTGTGCCAATACATCTTGTTGGGGGTCTTCCTCTTTATCGTTGACCTTCCACTTGTCCTAGCATGATGTCTTTCTCCAGGGACTGAGTCCTTCTGATTATATGCCTAAAATATGAAACGAAGTCTGGACATCCTGGAGCATCAGGGAGTACTCTGGTTGTACTTCTTCCAACACAGGAACTAAATTGCCTGCCCCCCCAAAACAAACTAGCAAATAAACAGTGTTGTATCCTAAACCTTATACTGTGCATGTGATTCTGTTTGGATGGAAATGGAGTTTTCTTTTTATGTTAATTAGATCAGACCCAGCAGCTGTCTTCTAAATCTGATCGCTTCTCAACTTATACAAAGAGCACATTAGATACAGAGGCACACGCACATGGAGGGACCAGAAATGCCATTTTAGGATTTTCTATAAACCAAGGAATCCCTGGGACTATCTACAAGGAAGGAATCAATATGGCTGAAATTCTGATTTTGACTTTTAGGTTCCAGAACAGTAAGACAATAAACATTTGCTCTTTGAAACCCCCCACTTTTGGCATTTGTGTTTGGCAGCCCTGGGTAACTAAGACAGAGAGGTTATCTTTCTACCTCACTGGGGAAGAGAGTATGAAGACACTACAAATTCCATTCCAGGGAGCTCCCTCCAGATGGAAGGAAGCAGCTTCCTCAACAAGACCTCTTCCTGGGGGCACCCATGGAGTTTCTCATTGTAACTGATGATTAGATGGGACAGGTTGCCTGCTGATGTGTCTTACCTGGATGGCACCTGGCCTCCCCTCTGTGGGACAGGCTTTCCTGGGCATTTCACCGGCACCCAATTTGTAACGACTACACTCCATATACGAGATAGATTGGCCAAGTGGCAGCATCGATGGACTCAAGCGTGGCAACAGTAGCGAGGTTGGCCCAGGATCGGGTTGTATTTCATTCTGCTGTGCATAAGGTCACTATGGGTTGGTACCTAACAACAACTACGCTACATATAAGGAGCTCTGTTAGCATAGTGGTTATGAATCCGGCTGCAAACTGCAAGGTCAGCAGTTCCAAACCACCAGCTCTTCCTCGGGAGAAAGATGAGGCTTTCTGCTCCCGTAAAGATTTACAGCCTCAGAAACCCTGTACAGGGTCACTCATTAATGAGCAGAACTGACTCCACGGCATACAACCAACCAACCAGCGCTACATATACCTGGTTTCAATAGTGTCTTGGTTTTGCCTGCTCCTCTCCCAGACTGGCTTCTTGTTGACCATAAGGTCACAGGGGCACTTCATGCAGTTCTGACATGATTTCTTCTTTCCAGCATGGCCTCAAAACAAATGGTGGAAGCTCTGAGAGGGCCAGATCTGGACTTGGTTCAGTATTATAGCCTGTCTCTACATTCTTTTTCCTGCCATTACAGCTATTATTACTAATCATAGAAACCAAGGAATTGTATTTTTAGCCCTTTCCTTATCACTCTGTATTTCCATATGTATCCAGCTAGACAGTTCCTCAGTAGTTTGACATATCTCTCCTGCTTCTTATGAATACATGCTTCAATGCATGCTTTTATGTTTGTTTGTTTGTTTTAAAAATCTCATTCAGAAACCAAATGTTTCTTTTTCTCCCAGTTATCCTCCTTTCTTTCAAAACCACATATTCCAGTGAGTTTGGGTCATTGCAGCGAATCCCACCATTCTGTCTCCAGCTGGTAGGCAGGCCCCCCTCTCTGTTCACTTATGTCTCCTTTTATCACTTGTGTGCATTGCGGGCATGCATGGCTTCAGCAAGAGGTATGGGGTGAGGACTTGAATAAAGGTGGTAAGGGTGGCAAGTATGGTGAGGGTGCTGACTTGAATCATACACCCTCAAGGACTCTAGATACATCCCACCCTAATCCTGCCTCATCAATGGAATAGAGGAATCCTGGTGTGGTGCTGCAAGATACTGCACTAGATCACAAGGTCAGTGGTTCAAACCCACCAGCCACTACTCAGAAACCCTATAGGAACTGACTTAATGACACTTAACAATAGTTAGGGCCTCCAGTAGCGTAGTGGTTACGAATCGAATCGGGCTGCAAACCGCAAGGTCAGCAGTTCGAAACTACCAGCTGTTCCGCGGGAGAAAGATGAGGCTTTCTGATCCTATAAAGAATTACAGCCTCAGAAACCCTGTACAGGGTCGCTATGAGTCGGAACCGACTCCATGGCACATAACAACAACAACAACTACAAGAGCAACAATAACACAATGGAATAGACAGTTCACTTCCAAACGGAACCTTAATCGCAGACATAGAAGCTAGGACTTCTAACACATCACTAAATAGAGGATCATGATATCAGATTATGAAGTCCTTGGGTGGCACTGTAGAATAAGCACTGGACTGCTTATCAAAAGCTTGGCAGTTCAAACCCACTAGTCACTCCTTGGAAACCCTGTGCAGCCTCGCTAACTAACTCCATGGCACTTAACAACAACAATATGTCAGATTATAAAATGGAGGACAACCACACAATACTGGAAATCATGTCATTAACCAAGCTGACACAACCCGACCCAGAACAGGTTCTATACACCTTATTTACGTGGCCCTACCCAGGTGTGGCATTGTAGGATAAGCTCTGGACAGCTAACTGTAATATCAGTAGTTGAAACTCAGCAATCACTCCTTGAAAATCCTATACAGGTTGCTATGAATTGGAATTGACTTGGTGGCACTTATCAATAGCAATAACAACAACCCAATCATTGTATGGGAGTCACAAGGACTATGGCTGAAAGGGCCACATTAAGTAATTCACTGCACCACAACTGTGACACATTAAATGCATCATCTCGTAGAGTTCCTACCTCCACTCTGGTATCATTACTATCCTCAATGTACAAAGGAGAAAACTGGCTTAGAGAAGTTAAGTTGATTGTCTGGGGTCCTCTAGCTAAGAAAGGGACAAGTGAGAAATGTGCCAAGTCTCCATAATGCAGAACTCATACTTTCCTGAGCTGAGCTCTCACAATGTCCAAAAGAAAAGACACATCAGTAAATGCCTACTAACAGTACATTGAGTCATAAGATCAGAAATCCTCACGCAAACCCCACACTGTTTTAATTACTGTCACTTTATCGTATGTTTTGATATAAAATAAAGTAAGTGCTTCTTAATCTTTTATAATTATTTTTGTCCAAAAAATTGAAAGCTATTCTCAAGTAATCATTCTTTCAAATGAGCATTAGAGTCCTTCTGGTATTTTCCCTGGCATTACATTGTGCCATTGATAGCTTTTCATTTGGGACATCCTTTCTAGAAACATTAAGGAGTTCCTAGTAGTTCAATTTTGTTTGTTTTACTGCAGTAAAGTTACAGATATCACTATACTTCCGGGTAAGTAGATTCCTAGGCATTTTTCAGCTTTTACTTGCTACAATGAATGAGATGTTTTTTTCCAATAATGCTTCAAAAATAAGTATAATGATCAAATGGGGGAAATTATTAATTTTTACCTTCTTGTATATCTTTGTTTTATAAAACTTTTTTACTAGTGTTGCTCATTTTTACCTCAGTAGAGTTTGAATTTTTTAAAGATGGAAACTCATACTATCAACAAATTGTTATCATTCCTGCCTGACCTCTAGTATTTATAATTCCTGCTTGTTTTTTCTTGTCCTTGTGACCACCTGGAGCAATTCCCTCATGTGCTCAGACCAGGACAAGAACCTAACACTCTTTACTTTTTAAGAAATGTTTAATTGTGAATTGGTAGTCCTGGTTTGGCACTGTAAGATAAGCACTGTTAACCATGAAGTTGGTGGTTCAAACCCATCAGCTGCTCCAAGAAAATCCATATAAAGTCACTATGAGTCAGGACAATATTGTGAATTGGATAAAGGTTTACATTTAACAAACCATACACTTTGTTTCATCTCAATTTTAATAATCTCCTCCCTGAAACAACAATCATCCCACTAGTTCCATCCCACCCACCTTCCCATCCCTTCTCAACTTTGTCCTTAGGTAAATGTTGCCCTCGTGATTTTGGATGATTGACCATTCAGTGGGAGCATACCTTACTAGTGGTGTTGTCCCTCTTGGATACCTATTTGTTGTAGTTATTATGCGCCATGGAGTCTGTTCCAACTCATAGCAACCCTGTACAGGGTTTCTGAGGCTGTTAATCTTTATGGGAGCAGAAAGTCTCATCTTTCTCCCATGGAACAGCTGGTAGTTTCAAACTGCTGACCTTGAGGTTCGCAACCTGATTCGTAACCACTACGCTACCAGATCTCCTTATATATAGATACCAATATTGGCTGAAAAGTGGGTCACAAGAGTGAACTCCTTTCCAGACCTGAAGTCTGATCGAGAACCATAGTCTCAAGTTCCTCCAGTAAGTCTGGTCCTTTTTATTAAAAAAAAAAAAAAAAAAAATTGAGTTTTGTTCCACATTTTCTGATGCTCTATCCAGGGCCTTTTAATGGGATCCCTTTCCAAGCAATTGGTAGTGGTAGCCGGGCACCATCTAGTGCTTCTGGTCTCAGAGTTGTGGAGACTGATGTTCACATGTTCCATTTGTCTATTGGACTCATTGATTCCAAGCATCTTCAGTTCTAATCACTCTTTTTTCTTCCACACATGGAAAGACCAGACCCTAACTCTCTTGCATGCACCTCCTGCATTTCTTACTTTTCTGAGTGTGTTTATACACACCATCACACTTGATCACAATAACCATGCCCTGAGTATGTCTTATGTGCCATGTCACACAAGTCATGTGTTTCTTGTCTCCATGAAGCACACAGTACAATAGGACACAGGGAATAAATAAAATGCACAAGTGAATTCAACAATTGTTGTTGTTTTTAGATGCAGAATCATCTCCCAACTCATAGTGACCCCATGCATGATGGTATAAAATTCTGAAAAGTTCTGTATCATTCCCTCTTTCCCTGATCGCCATCAGTTGGAAATTGGACAAAGTTCTGCTATGATCCTTAGGTATTTTATTGGCTGATTTTCAGAAGTAGGTTGCCAGAGTTTTCTTCCTAGTCCATTTTAGTCTCAAAGCTTTGATGAAATCTGTTCCACATCATAACAACATGAGAATCTCCACTAATAGACAAATGGTGGCCATGCTGGAGGTGCATTAGCCCAGAATGAAGCTCAGCTCTCCTGCATGGAAGGCAAGAGTTGTATCACAGAGTCGCCAATATTTCTAATTAAATAATCATCAGTGAGCAAAACATATACTGTAAAAAGTATGACGTATCATCATCCCATTTTACAGAGGATAAACCAAGTTCCCAGATGGGGAAGTGACTTGTGTAAGGTTGCACAGCAATAGGTAGCTGGAAAGTTGGTTCTTTGAAAGGATGAAAAAAGAATAAACAAAACACTGGAAAACCTAACAAAAGAAAATAAAGAGAAGATATAAATAACAGGAATAAAAAGCATTATATGGGTGGCATTACAACAGAACCAATGGAAATTAAAAGGATATCAATAGAATACTGTGAAGAATTGTCCATCAACAAATTTGACAATCTAGGAAAAAAGAGGCAATTTTCTAGAAACACATGACCTACTAATACAGACTGAGGGAGAAAATGTAAATAGATCTATTGCAAGAGAAGAAATTGATTAAATCATTCAAAAAACTGCCAACTAAAAAAGTCTGGGCTTAGGTGGGTTTACTGGTGAATTATACTAAACATTCAGAGAAGAACTGGTACATAGTCTACTCAAACTATTCCAGAATATAGAAAAGGATAGAACAATCCCAAATTCATGTTATGAAGCAAACATAACTCTAATACCAAAACCAGGCAAAGACATTATAGAAATGAAAATTATATAGCAATATCCAAAAAGTCTCAACAAAATCCTAGCCAATAGAATCCCACAACATATCAAAAAATAATACATCATGACCAAGTGGGATTCATACCAAGTATTCAGAGATGGTTCAATATTAGAAAAACAAGCAATAATCCACCACATAAATAAAACAAAAGAAAAAAACCAAATGATCATATCAATTGATGCAAAAAAGGCATTTGACAAAAACCAACACTCATTCCTGATTTTTAAAAACGACAACTCAGTAAAATAGGAATAGAAGGGACACTCTTTAACATCATTAAGGCCATGTATACAAAATCAACAGCCAATATCACTCTGAAGGGTGAGGGAATGAAGCCATTCCCCTTGTGAACAGGAACCAGACAAGGGTGCCTTTTATCATCACTCCTATTCAATATTGTGTTGGATGTCTTAGTCAGGGCTATAAGGCAAGAAAGCGAAATTAAAGGCATCCAAATTGACAAAGAAGAAGTCAAACTCTATTTTCAGATGAATGACCTTATAGAAAATCCCAAAGACTTAGCAAGAAAGTTATTAGAACACATTGGTAGATTTGACAAAATGGCAGACTACAAGATGAACATACAAAATCAGTTGGATTCCTTTAAACTAATAAAGATAACTGTGAAAAAGAAATCAGGAAGACAACACCATTTATAATAGTTGCCCAAAAGATGAAATACTTGGGTATAAATCTAATCAGAGAAAGAAAAGACTTATAAAAGAAAACTATACAACACTACTACAAGAAAACCAATGAAGCTTGCAGAAATGGAGGAATATACCCTGCTTGTGGATAGGAAGACATTGTGAAAATGTCAACACTACCCAAAGCGATCTACAGATACAATGCTATCCCAATCCAGATTCCAACATCATTCTTTTAAGAGATGGAAAAAAACTAATCACTAACTTTATATGGAAAGGAAAGAGACCCTGGATAAGTAAAGCATTGTTAAAAAAGGAGAACAAAGTAGGAGGCTTATTACTTCCCAGTCTCAAAATCTCCTACACAACCACAGTAGTCAAAACAGCCTGGTATCAGTACAGCACAACACACAGCAATCAATGGAGCAGAATTGAGGATCCAGAAGTAAATCCATCAACTTATGGTTAGTTGATCTTCAAGAAAGGGTCAAATGGGGAAAAGATAGTCTCTTCAACAAATGGTGCTGGTAAAACTGAAAATTCATTTGCAGAGTGTGAATCAAAGTATTTCACCCAAAGAGAAAAAAGAGAATCCACCAACTTGGAAAAAATGTTTGGCAATGCATACCAGACACAAAATTACTCTCTAAAATGTATAGAACACTTCAGTGCCTCAACAAGAAGACAAATGATCTAATTTTAAAAATGGGCAGAGGACATGAACAGACACTTCATGAAAGAAGACATTCAGACAGCCCACAAACGTGAAGAAATGCTCACAATCATTAGCCATTTATGTTGTTGTCATTAAATGCTATCAAGTCACTTCCCACTCATAGTGACCCTGTTTCTGAGGAAAAATTAGGAGATGCAAATCAAAACAACAAAGAGATATCATATTAACTCCAGCATTAATAGCAAATTAAAAAAACAACAACAAAAAACTAAAAACAGAAAACAACAAACGTGGGTGAGGGTGTGGAGAGACGGGAACACTCTTATTCTGCTGGAGGGACTGTAAAAAGGTACAACCACTGTGGAAAATGGTACGGCACTTTCTCAAAACATTGAAACTAGAAATACCATTGTTGTTGTTGTTATGTGCCATGGAGTTGGGTCCGACTCATAGGGACCCTGTACAGGGTTTCTGAGGCTGTAAATCTTTACGGGAACAGAATGCCTCATCTTTCTCCCACAGAATAGCTGGTAGTTTCGAACTGCTGACCCTGAAGTTCGCAGCCTGATTCGTAACCATTACGCTATCAGAGCTACCATAGGGCCCAGCTATCCATCTACTTAGTATATATCCTCAAGAAATAAGAGCCAGGACATGAATAAATATAAGCACACCCATGTTCATTGTAGCACTATTCACAATAGCACAAGAAGATGGAGCCATCATGGATGACCATCAACAGAAGAATGGTTAAGGACATTCTGATATAGACACACAGTGGAATACTATGCAATGTTGAGGTAAAATGATGAATCTGCAAACCACAACATAGATGAACTTGGAGGACATTATGCTGAATGAAATTAGTCAAATACAAAAGAACAAATATTTTATGAGGCCACTGGTGTAAAAAAGTTAAGAAAAGTTTTTCATGCTGAAAGAAACATTCTAGGATGGTTATTGGGGGTGGGGTGGGGAAATTATGCACGGACTAGAGGGCAGACATATTTTAACATGGGTGACAGGGAAGACAACATACAACAAGAGGGAGACTGGCAGAGGAAAGATAAAGATAGAAGGAGACACAGGGAAGAATGCAAGACTTAAGTGAATAGAGGTAAATACTGTTAACTGACAGTACATGAAGGGCAATGTAATCAATGGAATGAAGCAAAGTATGTGATTTGTTGAATATAAAACTGCTGATCTGCTCTGAAAACCTTCAGTCAATTCACAATAAAATGTTAAAAAGAAAAAAGAGAAGTTAAGTGGTAGGGTTGAAGGGCAAACTCTGCTCTGCATCTTGAGGCTGGTCTCCATCCTCTGAATGTGGTTCTTCCAGAGTCCTAGCTCTCCAACAGACAATGCATCTCCTCAGCAGTGCCCTTTCCAGCTGGCCAAGAGCCAAGGAGAGAGCCCTGGCTTTCCTCGACAACCAGGCAGGGAGGAGAGAACACACCCTGAGCAGAACTTTTGTCAGGTTCCACAACCAGGCTGAAAACACTTGAGCCCCACAGTTGTTGTCATGGTGGGCACCACCTGCCCCTTGGGGTTGGTCTAGCAGGCTGTGCTGTGGGGAGGGATCTCTGGCCATAGGATGTGACCTGCTTCTGTGTCATATGGCTTCAAGCCAGCTGAGAACCAAGGCTAATGCTGGGCCTTCTTCTTCAAGTACAGCCATTGGAAATAAGTTCTCATATGTCCACAGATTCCCAGTGGCTCTGTAGTGGTGGAAGATAGAACCTTCTATAGCTCCTACTGCTTACAAAATCTATCCTAGATCTCTCACCCTTCAGGCCTCCTTGTTCTCATCAAGCCACTGTTCCCTCTTAGCACCTTCATGTCCAAGACCATCAGTTGCCCTGGAGTTGATTCCTACTCATTGGGATTCCATGTGTGTCAGAATAGAACTGTGCTCC
The DNA here is from genome assembly GCF_000296735.1 of Chrysochloris asiatica. NCBI lineage: Eukaryota > Metazoa > Chordata > Mammalia > Afrosoricida > Chrysochloridae > Chrysochloris > Chrysochloris asiatica. The sequence continues at coordinate 10,346,910 of NW_006408593.1, read as the reverse complement.
ATAGGCTTTCAGTGGCTGATGTTTCAGAAGTATATCACCTTTCTTTGGAAGCACCCCTGGATAGTCTTGAACCTCTAACTTTTGAGTTAGAAGCTAAAATGGTGCTATTTCTCATTTGGTTTCCAAACAACCCTACTCACTTTCTTCCCTCTTTCAAGAACCTCGTCCCCCTCCTATCCAAACCTCCTGCTCTAGTTCTTTCTCTACATGACCAGACTCTCCCCATGCCCCATACCCCTAGCTCTCACTAGTCCACTCAAGCTAAGAGTGATCTCACTTTCTTGGAACCCAGTGTCAGACAGACAGGTATTCTGATTGTAGAAGTTGGTGGGCCTCTCAGCGTTTCGGTTTCTTTATCTGAAAAATGGGGATGGGAAGCTACCTACCTCAGAGAATCATGGTGAGAATAAAATATTGATAGCAGCTGACACCCATATGGTATTTGGTAGGTGCCAAGAACTGTTAGAAGTATTTGAAAATGACAGTCTTAATTCATCTTCACAACAACCTTATGAGGTCTGTGTTATTATTTTTATTTGATGAGAGGACCACAGTAGGGAAGTGAAGGAAGGAGCCGGAGGACCTAATCAGGAGTGCAGATAGGATTGTACAAGGACAGCCTGGCTCTGGCTCCCTGCTCTCAACCATCACGAGATGAACGTGTGTGTGCAAGCAGATGCACACTGTTGTGCATATGTGCACATGTGTGTGCCTAGCTGCATATACATGTATGTGTGTATTTGTATGTGTGCACATATGTGTGTGCATATACGTTCATGTATGTGTGTGTGTGTGTATGTGCATGGGTGTCCATGTATATGGGTGGATATGTCATAAATGTCCAACGCCAGCTCTGAGTGGGGTAACGGCTCAGGGAACATGAACTTTCCATGTGCCTTATCTTTGTTCCTCTTTGACTTCGTTTTATAATCATGGCACTCTGACTTATCTCCCCGCCTGACTATGTGCTCCTTTTGTTGTTAAGTGCCCTCGAGTTGGTTCTGAACACACTTAACAACATCGTAACACTGTATAGGTTTTCCAAAGAGCACCTGGTGAGTTTGAACCACCGATCTCTCAGTTAGCAGTCCAGTGCTTATCCTACAGCTTCTGGAGAATGGAAAGTAGGTCTCACCCCTGTGTGAATCTCCAGCAACTAACCCAGGGTCCAGGCATTCCCCCTGCCCCAGCCTCCATTGACTTCTTCATTTCAGGGTACATTATGTCCCTATCTTACCTCCCACCCAGCCCAGGTCCTGGCACACAGGAAGGCTCTGCCACAAACTCCCTTCCTTTGATCCTTAAAGGTTGGCTCCTCCTCATCTTTTTGGACACTCCTCCAGGGGGCCCTCCCTGGTGACTCTTTCTAAAATACCCACCTCACTCCTGGGCTGACTCCCCACCACCCTGTTGAATTTCCTTCTTAGACTACAGAGCCATCTGAAATGATCTCAATCTGTCTGTTTCTGTCTCCCTCCAACTGGTTTGTAAACTCCAGAAGCAAAGGGTAAATGTAAGAGCCCTTGTCTCTGAGGTGGCTTAGAGCAGAGCTTTTAAGTGTGCACGTGGATCACCTGGGGATCTTGCTAAAATACCGATTCCGAGTGAGAAGGACCAGGGTGGAGTCTGGGAGTCCGTATTTCTGATGTAGCTGGTCCCCAGAAAGAATGACAACATTTTATCACTGTGACTCTTGGTCACTGAATCAGAAAATCTGGAGGTGGGCTAGGCCATGTGGGATTGAAAAACAAGAATATATTGTGACTTAAGTGAAGGTTAACAGAGCAGATCATCAGTTTTACATTCAACAAATCGTAACTTTGCTTCATTACAATGATGTGATCTACTCCATGTACCAACAGTCAATGGTATTTACCTCTATTTACTTTAACTCTTGCATTCCTCCCTATGTCTCCTGCTACCTTCATCTTTCTTCTGCCAGCCTCTCTCTTGTTGTATATTGCCTGTCCCCTCATCCATTTTAACATGTGTCTACCACCAGCTGCTCCTCGAAAACCCTATACAGGGTCTCTATGAGTCAGAACCAACTCAATTGCACTTAACAACAACCACCCTCTAGCTCAATAATAATCCCCTGCTCCCCTCCCCACCATAACCATCATAGATTGTTTCTGTAATCAAGAAAACCTTTTCTTAAGTTCTACAACATTGATCTCACTTAATATTTGTATTTTGTGGTTGACTAATTCCACTCAGCATAATGTCCTCCATGTTGATCCATGTTGCTATTCTTCAACATTAGAGTATTCCATTGTATGTATATACCAAAGTTTGTTTAACCATTCTTCTGTTGCTGAGCATTTAAACTGTCTCTATCTTTTTGATGTGTCTCTTGTAGACAGAATATTGAAGGATCCTGTTTCTGATCCATTCTGCTATCTCTTGATTGGTGCATTTAATATACTTAAATTCAGTGTAATTATCAATAGGTATGAATTAATTGCTGTCATTTGCTGCATGATTTTTTTTTGTTGTACTGCTGGATTCTTTGTCCCACAATATTTTCTTCCCTCAGTTCATTTTGTTGTGGGTTTTGTTTTCATTTTCATTTCTTTGTGTTAACATTTACTAAATCATTTTGATTTTCCTCTTTGTTTATTCTGATTTGAAAGTATATTGATTTTCTTTGAGGTTACCCAGTAATTTATTAATTTTTCCCCTGTTTAAAACCATCTGGTTTATCTTGAAATCTGCTTGACTTCCTTGTCATTTGTAATTTCTTTTTTTACACTATTTCCTCTTTTTGCTTTGCAGTTGACTTCATTATAAATTGAGGTCTCTGTAGTGGCTTAGTCTGCCATCTTGCCGGAAGCCCCCTGTGTGATTCTTGAGGTGATTCTGAATCATGTTCGTATTTGCAAATCATCAGCATGAGCCTTGGATCCAAGATTACCTCTGTCCTAATCCTGATGTTTCACTTCCCTGGGTCTCAGTTTCTTCAGCTGTATAATGGGGATAATAATAGTTCTCCCTCATAGAACTATTGTGAAGATTGTGTGAACACATGCTAGATGCCAGGGATTGAGTACTTAATAAGCAAGGTAAGTATGTGCTGCTTACTAATCTGTAGTGAACAGTTTTACAAACATGTGAACCTGTTTACCTTGCTTCTTGGGTAGTCCCACACTGTTAGCTGCTTATCACAGCTCCACTGTTTGTCCAGTGAGTGATTAGAATGTCAGCCAGCAGCTGTCACCAGAACTAATGAGAGTTGGAATCGACAATTGTGCCAGGCTGGGCGTGACCTTCTAGGCTGGCTGTCTCCCAGGTGGACAAGGATCCCGGTTCCCCCTGAATGCCATGCTCCAACAAGATTACACTGTTGACCTAGCACAAAGCCACACCTGCTTCAAATTGCAGCCAGCTTGGCAGCACATGCTGAAGGTTTTGCAGTGCCGGAAATGAGGAGCCCTCTGGAGAGACCTCCCCCTTGCCTAGCCTTGCTGACCCAGGGGAGCTGGCTGGGGTCACCTGGGTACTGGAAGAGCATGAGGGCAGACTTGGCCACTGGTCTAGGTGGGTCTCACTTCACTGTTTATCATCCTTTTCCAGTCCACCTGGTTGAACCACTGTCAGTATACAAGCTGGGCCTTGTGATTCCCATTTTACAGATGAAGAAACCAAGGCACAAGAGAACTCCGGGAAGGATCTGCCATGAGTGTTGGTGCTGACTCAGAGAATGCAGGGTCCAGGACCTCTGCCCTAGAGGGTCATTATCCTTGCTCCATTGACCCCCACAAGTGAGGGAGGTCCCCTAAACAAACTCAGCATCCCAAAGCTGCCCTGTAACTTAGCACGGGGCCACAAGCCTGGTCTCTGACAATGCAATGAAAGGCAGATGAGGGCACACCTACCCAAGAAGAAGTAAGCCAGGTTCTAACAGGATCTTGTCTGTGCCATGGGTCCACTGATTGTCTGGTGAAACTCACAGACAGAACTTTTCCTAGAGAATATATTTTAAAATCCAACAAACAGAACACATAGACTTGCAAAGGCAGCCAATGACAATTTGTATATTTAAATAGGATCCTCAAAGTAAAATTTAAAATTGTGATATATAGGCTTTGTTACTGGCTCATTAAATAGCAAGATCAGTAGTGGGTTTAAATAACTACTTTGATTACAAAGAAGGTATGAGCAGAAATGAGATTTCAAGTTAACTGCCACAGTGAGAATGTGATGTGAAAAGATCTGTGATTGTTTTTGGTGACAAAGTCATATGTGCTGCTAATACTGTGGTTGAATGTTGACTGTCACTGAACAGAGAGGGGATGCTTTCCCCCACTGAGATCTGTGCCCTTCAGGTAAAGAGCCCTTTAAAGGAGGCTGGGGAGCTCCTGGTAGTGCAAATTGTCAAGATGCTCAACTGCCAAAAGAACGGTTGGAGGTTTGAGTTCACCCAGAGGTACTTTGGAGTAAAGGTCTGGATATCTCTTTCTAAAAGAGATATCCCGTTCAAATTATTTCCATCTTGCTAGCTTGCTGTCTTCTGGAGACAAGCGGGGTCACCACTGACTAGCTGAGTAAAACTGGCAAGTCTTTAACACATAGAGCCTCTAGTTCCTGAAAACTGGGACTGTAATGAGAATCCTTCCTTCACAGGAATGTTATGAAGGTGTGATGAGGTGAAGTGAGCAGAACTCTCAGCATGAGACCTAGTCCTGGTAAATACTCTTATTCAGCACAGTGGTTCTTGATGTGGACAGTGAAGAAAAGCCATAAACACACTTTGCAGGAGGTCTGGCCACAGCATAAATGGAGGGAATGTGTGGGAATGTCTATCCAGTGGCCCTGTAGTGGTTCCATGTTGATAGTGCCTTAAACCTATCTGAGTGTTCAGGCCCCAGACCAATGAAATAATCAGCATCTCTGAAGGGACATTCCAGTATCAGCAGTTTTCAAAGTTCCCCCACGTGATTCCAGCATTCACTGAGACCAAGAACCAGGAGGTGAGATCCTGGGGAAGGTGACCAATGAGAGGCTTCCAAAGTGTGGAGAAGATCTAGAGACTCAGGGAAGATGAGGAAGGGGATTCCAGAGCTGAATATGACATTTGGGAAAATGAGTGCAAAGAGGAAGGCTAGGCTGGTTGGAGAGGAGGCTTCATGCTGGAAGTGGGTGGATGGGGCCAATGGCGGAAACTTGATGGTTAAGAGAGTCTTAGCTGGACTGGACACCCTGCTTGTGGGTGACTGGGTTTGGTAAACCTCCTATATGCAGGGCTGCCTCAGTGGAAGAAGCAGATGGTTAAGGATACTGTCTTGCATATCAATTTCCATTTGGAGCACTATGCTGTGAAGGATTCTGAGCCTGCATCTGAGTAAAGCAATTGATTAATGGTAGTGGCCAAGTGGGCGGGGCAGAGGATGGCAGCACATCTCTAGGTCCTCCCCATCCCTGCTGGGTAGGGTCGGAGATGGCAGCTATGGGAGGGTACAGAATGCTGTCTTGACTTTTATTCTAAGATACTTTATTTGTAGCAGCTTCAAGAAAGGGGACCCTTCCCCACATCTGGGTAATTCAGAAGCCAGCGAGGGAAAGGGTCTGTATTAGCTAGCATTCATGAAAGAAAATGTATGAGAAAAAATAAAGGAGTGGGCTTAAATATAACTAAAATCCTTTCTAGTTCTGATACTCATTGGAGAGGAATCCCCAACAATGCTTTTGAGAAGTTGTGAGCTCCCCATCATGGGATATATTCAAGAAAAGAACCAGAAGATCAGTGGGCTGATTGCAGAGGGTCCACATCTCAAACTAGCGCTGGTAGAAAGGAGGCCTCTTTGGGCTTCCTGATCTGGTGATTCTGCAACACAGCCAACATCAGGCGAGAAGGCTGAGACAGGATTGTGCAGGGCTGCATCTGTGTTTCTAAGATCCAGAGACCAGAAACTATGACCCAGAGGGAGGGGTTGAGGGTGGAGAGATAAGGATCTCATTGCCTGAAGGTATGTTGCCGGGACCTGGTGCTCACCCACCTGTCCCAGGTCCCAGGTAGATGTCCTGACAGTGATTGAAATGTCTGAGTTTCCTTTTTCCTTGTCAGCTTTACCTTGGTGCTATTCAAGACCAAGGACTGTCACCCCAGATCCCCTCTAGGGCAAGAAGCTTGTAGGCATACATTTCTTCTCTCTCCTCTTCTGTTCTGACAAACACATCCTGGAAAACAGCTGTTTTTCCTCTGACCATCTGGGTTTGCAATGCTGGGGCTAGAAGGCAGGAGAAGGAATCATGTTCTCAGGCCCTGGGAGGTCAAGATCACTGGAGGAGCCTTGTCCACCTCGATGCCATCTGCACACGTTGAGCCACAGGCTCAGCCTCTAGCCCCAAGTCTTCCAGGGGACAAGCCAGAGTCAATGATAAGATGTAGCTGAGACATGCATACATATGGCGCCATCCTCCAGCCAGACTCCATGACATGAAAGAAAAGACAAATTCACCTGATGAAGGTCTTTTCAATCACCTCATGTGAAGGTTGACAGTGGAAAAGGAAGACTGAAGAAGAATTGTTGCATTCAAATTGTGCTGCTGGCAAGAAGTACGGCATATATAGTGGGTTGCCAGAATGAACGAAGCAATCTGAGGGGGAATGCAACCAGAATGCACCTGAGTAGCAAGGAATGTACGAGTTTGGACACATCTTTGGGAAAGACCAATCACTAGAAAGGAACATGATACTTAGTCCAGTAGAGGGCCAATGAAAACAAGGGAAACACTCACTGAGATGGATTGACCGTCTCAACAACAAACTCAGACATCATGAGTCTGGCATAGGACCAAGCAACATTTACTGTTACACATAAGGTTGTTATGTGTTGGAGCCCACTTGATGGCGCCTAACAATATCAACAGCAACACATGGTGTGCAATATCTACTCGTGTACAACACATACATTTAAAAGGCGCGTACGCACATGCACAGACAATCTCTGTAAGGCTTTTCAGGAATAAAATGTCCGTAAATACTTTGTAGGAGAGGAACTAGGTAACTGAAGGCCCTCTTGAATTTCATTGCATATGTGTGAAAGAACTCTTCAAGAGTCAAATAATACTTAGAGTGCCACTTCACTGTCAGACTCTGAGTTCAAATGTATATCTTTAACCTCTCTGTGCCTCCTGTCCTCCTCTATCAAAATGAGGATGCTAACAACACCAGCTGTGAGAATTCATGAGCTAGTGCAGTGCCAGGACCCCAGGGAGCACTCGATGACTCTAGCCACCATCAGTGACAATTGAATTGGCAGAACCACTACTATGCCAAGAGCTTTCAGATGAGGATACGGAATCTCAGAAAGGTTAAGGAACTGGGTCAAGGCCACAGTTCTGGAACCTGTTCCTGACATGATGATGAATGTGGTATCATCCTTCCTGTGTTGGGGTCGTGGTGGGGTGTAGTGGGGGACACAGTCATGAAGACAGATACACATTAGTCATGACAGATTGGTACCAAGGGCTGATGCTCTGCAGTCAAATCCAACTCATGACAACCTTGTATGTGTCAGAGTAGACTGCTCCATCGAGTTTTCAATGGCTGATTTTTCAGAAGTAGATTTCCCATATTGTTTTTTGGAGGTGCCTCTTGAACCTCCAAGGTGGACTTGAACCTCCAAACTTTCAGTTTGTTGAGTACATTAACTGTTTGCACCACTCAGGGATTCGAAATGCAGAGAAAAGGCCATTCATTTTTCCCAAGGAGGGTGGAGGGCACCAGGAAAACCAAGAGAGTTGCCTCCTGGTCTTAAGGCATGAGTAGGCATTCATCAAGGGGAGGGTGTAGTTCA
>NW_006408593.1:10313539-10338045 GCF_000296735.1 Chrysochloris asiatica | reverse complement strand
TCTACTAGTCGAGTTCTGATTATCAAGCCATTGAGTCTAGGTCAAATGGGTACTATCTGCAAGTTTGGGTGTTCTTGTGCATCTCCCCTCACTTCATATCTGCTGGATTTGACTGGTTTTTAGCAGCTGCTGCTGATCCTTGTATGTCAGAGTAGAATTGTACTCCACCGGGTTTTCAATGGCTGATTTTATTTTTCTTTTTACTTTTTATTGTGAATTGAATTTAGGTTTACAGAACAGATGATCAGTTTTACACTCAACAAATCATATACTTTACTTCATTTCAAAGATTGCAATCCCCTCCATGTAGCATCACTTATCCCATGTCCTCCTGGTAATTCTTGTTTCCATTCAACCTTCTTTTCCAATCCTTTCGCCCTTAGGTGAATGCTGCCCTTTCAATCTTGAATAGTTGACCATCCCACGGTGTGCATACCTCACTAGTGTTATTGTTTCCCCTATATATTTATCTACTTTGTTGTTGTCATTAAGTGCTGTTGAGTTGGTTCAAACTCATAGCAATCTTGTATAGGATTTCTGAGGAGAGAGTGGTGAGTTTGAACCACCGACCTTGCAGCACTAACCAACCTTGAGATTTAGTACTTATCCTGTGGCACCACACCGGGCCTCTGCTTGGCTGGAAACTGAACCACAATGGTGAGTTCAGTTCTAGACCTGAAGGGTGACTAAGGACCATAGTCTTGGATTCCTCCAGTTTCTTTCTGACCAGTAAAAACTGGTCTTTTAAAAATAATTTTTGTTCCACATTTTCTCTTACTCTATTCAGGACTTCCTAATATGATTCTTATCAGAACAGTTGGTATTAGTAGCTGAGCAGCATCTAGTTCTTCTGGTCTGAGGGTCATGGAGACAGATGTTCACAGACTTAGATGGTAGCTCATAAGCTGTTAAGAACCCAGTCATTACTCACCAAAGTAGGATGTAGAACATTGTCTTTGTGGGCTATGTTATACCAATTGACCATGGTGTCCCCCAAGACTATGATCCTGAGCCCTCAGGCCCAGAAACTCATTCCCTGAAGATGTTTGGTATATCTAAGAAGTTTTCATAACATTGCCCCATGTATACTCCACCACATTCATGGATGTGTTTGCAGCAAAGGTAAATACCCAAGTCACACCTTTATTTATACTCCCACTTTCCCTCCCATACCCATTCTACCTGAGCATCTACCCATAGAACACTGTTATTGCAGGATTGTGTATGTAATAGTATTTACCTCTATCAACAAGAATACCAATGCAATCCTGGTGTGGTGCTGTAGGAAAAACATTGGACTGTTAACCACAGGTTTGTGGTTCAAACCTACCAGCTGATGATTGGAAACTCCACCTAGGGTCACTATGAATTGGAACTGACCCGACAGCACTTAACAACAACAATGGCTAATAATCATGAACATTGCTTCTTATGCTTGTTGTCCGCCGGAATGTCTTCTTTGGTGAAGTGTCTGTCTGTTCATGGCCTATACCTATTTTACAATTGGACTATTTATCTTTTTATTGTTGAAGTGTTGACATTTTCTATAAGTTTTAGAGTTGTTGTTGTTAAGTGCCGTCGAGTCGGTTCTGACCCATAGCGACCCTGTACAGGGTTTCCGAGGGTGTAAATCTTTACGGGAGTAGAAAGCCTCATCTTTCTCCCGCGGAGCAGCTGGTAGTTTCGAACCGCTGACCTTAAGGTTCGCAGCCCGATTCGTAGCCACTACACTACCAGAGCTCCTTTTAGAGAGTAATCCCTAAATCACCAGGCCTTTCTTCTGAGTGCCTGAGTATATTCAAACCTCCACTTGCATTTGGTCAGCCTCCAAGTGTGTTAAGCCTTTGTATTACCCAAGGATACTGGCGAGGCTATAGTATTCAACTATTTAATCAAACACATATCCAAGTGTTTCTGTGAAGGTATTTTGTGGATGTGACTAACATCTAAAATCAGTTGAGTGAAGGCAAGACGACTACTCTTGATAACGTGGGTTGAACCTCATCACGTCAGCGAAAGGCCTTATGAGCAAAAACAGAGGTTTCCCAGAGATGAAGAAATTCTGTCTCAAGACTTCAGCATTAACTGCTGCCAAATTCCTAGCCTGCTGGCCTCCTTCTAAATGTCAAACTCCGGAGTGCAATGCCAACTCATGCCTGCGTTAGCTGCCTGCTGGCCTGCTCTCCAAACCTCAGACTCACCAGTCCCTCCAATTGTGGGAGCCAATTCCTTAAAATAAATCTCTTTCCTCATGCACACATACATACATACATGCATGTTGTTGTTGTTGTTGTTGTGAAGTGCCATCGAGTTGGTTCCAACCTATAGCGACCCTGTATAGTCTTTCTGAGGAGCAGCTGGTGAGCTTGAACTGCTGACTGTGCAGTTCAAATGGCTTTGCAGTCTGGCGCATGAACCCACAGCGCCACACCAGGACTCACATGTATGCATGTGGTTCTAGAGAAGGCAGATAGAGGAAGGGAGGAGACCAGCATGGAAGCTAACCAGAGGAGGCTGGACCAGGGCAGAAACACAAAAATGAAACATTTATCTCTGACTCTTATTCTTTTCTATGCATGCACCCACCCCCACACACATGCAAAAGCACACCCAGCCTTCATTCGGATTCCACACGGGGTTCCAGAGACAGTTGCAAATGGACATCCATTTTTGAAGGAAATGCAAAAATCATCAATAAAGGAAGCAAGAAGAAGAAGCTCAGAAGCGCCCTCCCCACAGGGTCCCACCCTTCATAGCTCCTATTACCCCCAGCGTGCTCCGTCATCTCCTCATTCACTGTGTTTATTGTCTGAGGCCTCCAACATGGAGATCCCCAGGGTGTGGAGTTTTGCCTGCTTTGTCCTCTGTACCAAGAATCTTCCTACAGTACTGAGAATTGTGCTCGTACATACAGGCCAGGGGCTCAAATGATAATAAAGCTACTGCCATCTAGTCAATTCTGGCTCACAGTGACTCTGTAGGTCAGAGGAGAAATGAACAAAAACAGGTTTCCCAGACAAGAAGAAACCCATAGGGTTTCCAAGACTGTACATATTTATAGAAGCAGACTGCCGCATCGCCCAAAGAGCAGCCAGTGGATTCAAACCGCTGACCTTTTGGTTAGCAGACCAACATTTAACCCACACTGTCACCCAGGGTCTCTCAGACAATAATAAAAGTAACTTCCATCAAGTTAATTCCACCTTCTAGTGACCGTGTAGGACAGAGCAGAACTGCCCTGTGGGGTTTCTAGGCTGTAAATCTTATGGAAGCAGATTACCTCATCTTTCTCCTGCAGAGATACCAAAGGATTTGAACTGATGACTCTGCAGTTACCAGCCCAATAGCTAGCCCATAGTGCCACCAGGGCTCCTTTCAGATAGTAATATTGTTATGTGCCATTGAGTTGGTTGCAGCTCACAGCAACCTTGTATAAGATTTCCAAGGAGCAGTTGGTGGATTTGAACCACCAACCTGGTAGTTAGCAGTCCAGTGCTTATCCTACAGCACCACACCAGGACTTCCAGATAATAATGTTGTTGGTAAGTGCTGTTGAATCAGTTTTGATTCATAGCGACACTGTATAGGGTTTCCAAAGAGTAGCTGGTGGGTTTGAACTGCTGCCCTTGTGGTTTACAGTTCAAGTCCAGTTCTGATCCTACAGCATCACACCAGGAGTCTCCAGATAATAAGGTACACTGGTGGCACTGTGGGTTAGGCACTGTGCTCTGGAGAAAGATGAGGCTGTCAGCTCCCATAAGGATTTATAGTCTCAGAAACTCTGTATAGAGTCCCTATTAGTTGGAATAGACTAGATAGCAGTGGGCTTGAGGGTTTTTTTGTGCTTGTGTGTTTCATTGGGCAATTGCCACGTGTTAATCATTTCTCATGAAGACTTCCTTTTATTTAATTTTTACAGTCTCACCCTGGAGGTAGGTCTTTTTATCCCCATTCTACAGAAGAGGAAACAGGGTTTACTGGGAGCCAGAAAGTCACCATGATTTGAATCTAGCTCCCTCAGTTGAAATGTGTCTGGGTGCAGTTTTCAGCTCCTCAGAAGCAGGGGAGGGAAGTACTCACGGCCCTGACAGCCTGGCTTCCCTCAGCTCACCCAACTGGGCCCTGGGGACCTAGTAGTCTGCCCTTCAGGCCTGGGGGTTTCTCCCTCCCACCCTAGTGCCCCTTCCCTTGGCACCAGCACCTCCGTTAGCAGCTGGAGGCAAAGTCCATGGGCATTAAGACACTGATTTTGGAGCCGGAGGGGTGGATGTCCACTTCTGCTAACTATTGGCTGTGTGACCTCCACCCCACTTACCTCTCCAGTAAAATGGATCGTGGGAGTGAATTGAAACACTAAGCATGGTTTCTGACACATAGCAGTAGCAGTATTAGTCAGGATTCTGGCAGGAAATAAAGAATACACTCACGGGACTTAAACCAAAGAGAATCTAATTAAGATCGCATTTATAGGTGTGTGGTGGTAGATTGGTTTCTGATTGCTGCTATATCAAATCAGCACAGACTTAGTGCTTTAAAACAACAGAAACTTCGCTTAGAGTTCTGGAGGTCAGAAGTCCAAAATGAATTTTCTTACTGTTGTGTGTTTAGGTGCCATTGAATTGGTTCCAACTCAGAGCGACCCTAAGTACAGCAGAACGAATCCCTGTCTGGTCCTGTGCCATCCTCACAATTGTGACGTTGTAGGCCTTTGCTGCAGCCTCTGTGTCAATCCATCTTGTTGAGGGTTTTCCTCTTTTTCGTTGACCCTCTTACTTTACCAAACAGGATGTCCTTCTCCAGGGACAGGTCCCTCCTGATGACATGTCCGAAGTCCAGAATTGGTTCCTTCTGAAAGCTCCAGGGGAGAAATCTGACCCTCACTCACCCCGCTTCTAGAAGCTGTTTGCTCCAACATCTGCCATCTGTTCTCACATCACTCTCTCCCTGTATCTCCACATCTGGCCTTCCTCTAAGGAACCCGTGCTGTAGGATCAGCAAGTTCGGCAGTTCAAACCCACCAGCAGCTCTACAGGGTAAAGATGAGGCGGGCTGCTCCCGTAAAGATTTAAAGCCTTGGAAACCCTATAAAGGGTCACTGTGTATCAGAACCAACTTGACTTGACAGCACACAGTCACCGCAATAAAGGCGCCCTGGTAGCACGGTGAATAAAGTGCTTGACAGCTAACCGAAAGGCTGGCGGTTCCAACCACAAGCAGCTCTGGGATGTGACAGTCAGCTCCTGTAACAGCCTTGGAAACTCCCTGAGACAATTCTACTCTGTCAGCTCGACAGTGCATTTGGTTTGGGACTCTCTCTTACAAGGATCTAATTACTACATCACTGGGTCCACCTGGATAATGCAGCCTAATTTTCCCATCTCAATATCCTGAATTTAATTACATCTGAAAAGCCCCTTTGAGGACATAAGGTGGCACACTCACAGACTCTAGAGATGAAGACCTAGACAGACATTCTACCAGACCAAACCAGTTAGTTGATTCCAGCTCATGAGGACCCCATGTGTGTCAGGGTAGAAATGTGACCCAAAGGGTTCTCAACAGCTGATTTATTCTATTTACTTTTTTGGTTTTTTTAAAGTGTCAGGTTTTTCTTTCAAGTGCTTCTGGGTGGACTCGAATCTCCAACCTTTTGGTTAAAAGCAAACCAAAAAAACCCCAAAGTCATTGTCATTGGGTCGTTTCCGACTTGTAGCGACCCCGGAGGGCACAGTATACGCTCCCATAGAGTTCTTTACGGAAGCAAGACTGCCCACATCTTTCTCCTTTGGAGCAGCTGGTAGGTTCAAACTGCCAACCTTCTGGGTAGCAATCGGAAACTTAACCATTGTCATCAGGGCTAGCAGCGGAGCATGCTGATCATTTGCACCACTCAGGAAACCCATGGACATCCTGGGAAACCATTCAGCCTATGAGAGGTGGGAAGAGATAAAGAGACAGCCAAGGATTAGCATCAGAGACAGAAGTCAGGGAAAAAGAACCCCACCATCACCCCTCTCTCTTCCTGCCAGGGCCTCCCATTTTGACTGAGGCCCAGTTAGAAGGCAGAGGGCAGGGGAGCCATAGTACTCCCAGACGTGCAGGGAGAGGAGGAGTGAGAAGAGGTGGAAAACAAGCAGCACATATCTAGAGTATGTCTTAACACTGACGTCATTGTGTTTGAGGGCCCAAGGCTGCCCGCTTCAATCCGGCCTCCCACTCCAGGTAAAACACCCCCCCGACACACACACACATACACACACACATCCCAGGCACTGTTCTCCCCGATGCCAAGCAGTCAGGATTTGGGGCAAAATAGCTGCTGGGAAAATTCAAAGCCAAACAGCCACCAGACTCTTCAAAGGGTCTCTTAAAAAGAGACTTAGAGGAGGTAAAAGAAAAGGGCTGACCAGCAGGCAGCTGGCTGAGCAGAAACGTGAGCGCTATGAAGAAGTAATTAGAGCAGGCAAGGCTCTCATCTTCCACAAAACCCCTCACAGGCTCCTAAACAAATCCCCCTGAGCAGACTAGGAGATAGCAGGGAGGGCTGAGGAGCCCAGAACTGGGAACCTAGAGACTGGAGCGCTTGTTCTAACTCTGCCATTGGCCTACTTGTGATTCTGAGTGAGCTAGTCAGCCACACTGTGCCTCATTTCCCTCATCTGTAAGATGGAAAGGCAGGTAGTCCCAGAGTTACAATGTACTGAAGTTACGAGGAATCATATTTACGACCATTTATTTCTGTGTGTTAGAGACAGTATTACGTTTAGCTGAAGTGGACTCTCAGCCTGACACACAAGAGCTCTGAGTGTAAAGAGCACCATACAGATATTCCCCTTGAGATGAAGAACAGGGCTTTTGTATCCCAGCTACCCCTGCCTTGGCTGGGTAGCCATACAACTTGCCCCAGTCTCAGGGCTTCTGCTCCCAGCTCTGGGGACACCGGTCTCTCCAGTCTGTAGAATAAACACGGTCTGTGTGCCAGGCCGTGTGCCTCTTGCCATTTCTGAGCATGCGTGTGATTTCTGTGCGCTCTGGCCTCTAAGAGCCCTCAGCCGTTGGAGCAGCTTTAACTTTGGGTGGAGAAGACCGAAGTGTCTGGACATTTCCATAACCCGGGGTGGCTCCCATCCAGTGATTCATGGTTAAGGGGTTGGAGACTGAAGCCATAGGGTGTGGGGGATGTGTGGAGTTGTGTGGACATGTTCTTCCTCACTACAGGAGCCGTGAGAGGTGTCATTCTTTACTGAGCATATACCCTGTACTGTGCACAATGCCGGCAAATGTAACAACCCCGCTAAGTACTGACTCCGGCCATCGTTATTGACTCTGACCACCTCTGCAGCACCGTCCACACTAGTGAGACTGCAGCTGGCCCTGTGTGCCTGCTTCTCCTGCCCTTGTCCTGCTTCTCCTGGGAGGTCCTCAATGAGTCCCTCACACGCAAATCCTTGTCTCAAGGCCAGCTTCCTTCCGAGGATATGGCCAAAGAGGACGCTGCCCCAGGAGCCTCCTCTGTCTGGACTGAATTGGGGGCGGTGGTCAGTTTCATTTTACAGATGAGGAATCTAAGGCTCTAGGTGAAAACTAAGCCAACCAACTCACAGACCACAAGGGTTAACTCAAACGTCACAACGTATGTAACCACTGGGTTCGACTCTCTGCCAAACTGTCCACTTCCCCTGGAAACAGAATAATCACCCACAGTCCCTGGGGCGGGAACTGGTTGGGTGCTGTAGGCTGGACTCTGCAAGGGAAAAGTCCCTGTGGGTCCCTGCCCAACTCAGCATCCTGGGTCCCTGGTATGCACCAGTGGTGGGGACCAGCTAAGCCCTGAAATGTGGCATGAAGCCATGTCTACAAAGCCACGAGGACTGTTGAAAACCCACAGGCTTTTCGTGCTGATTTTTGGGTCAGATCCTGGTAAGAGACTTGCTGTCTCTGCCCTTTTGTAGGGATAATAATATCTACCCCATGCAGCTGTGGCCAGGATGAAAGAGGCACCACGTCTGAAGGACCGTGCCTGGCACAAAGGCTTCTGCTGCGTTGATTTCTCTGAGCCTCAGGTTCTTCATTTGTAAAATGCAACACTAATATCTATGCAGAGTCATCTTGAAGAACGACTCGGCATTGTGAGAGGCTGTAAGGAGCAACACTTCAGGGTTCTAAGCCTAACCTTACCACTTCCTAGTTGGGTGGCGCTGGACTCATCACTCAACCTCTCTGTGCCTTGTGCGAACGGGGCAAGTCAGTATTTATGAGTGTTGTTACCTTTGCCGGCGTTGGGCACGGTGCATGGAATACGCTTAGTAAACAACGGCTGCTGTAGCACACCTCGCCCGGCTCCCTTAGTGGGGAGGGGCATGTCCACACAGCTCCACACTTCCCCCACACACTACGGTTTCAATCCCCAACACCAGGGTCTCCCCAGGACAGGCCACATGGATGGGGTTGATTTTGAGGTGCATGTGCCCCCACATTCCCCTGAACCCTCTTGAGGTCTTTCCTTGCCTCCAGCTCTCACCCAAATATGCCCTTTCCATCATTGTCTTCTCTTCCCTCCAGTCCCCATCTTCTACCCTCCCCGGCTGCAGACTCACCATCAGCGAATTGGCAGTGACTCACAGAGAGCAGACTTGGGTACTGCAGAGCACATTATCCCTCGGAGATCGGAGGTCCTTACCTTGTCTATAAGGGGAGAGGGAGACCCTTTGGTCACCCAGCTGGGCCTTCGAAAAGTTTCCTAACACCTGTGACTCTGCAGGGGTGCTAGCTGCCTCTTTTTCCAAAGAACAAGTTGCCTTGGCAGCTTATCCCAGGTGGCCATGGGTATCCATGATGCCCTGCTCTGTGACTTAGTGTGTTTGCATTGATGTATCCCTGCCCAGATGGAGAAAAGCAGCTTTCAGGGTCTCCTTTAGAGACCACAGCAGCCTCGTGGGCTTGTGCCTCAGGGCCCATTTTCCTCCTTTCCAGGGAACTGAACCTTCCTGGACAGACAGGGCGCCCAGAGCTGCAGCAGCTATCACATCAAGGGGACTGCTCTGGCCTCTCCCCTCGCAACCCCAGCCTACTCCTGCCCTGTGTCCTTCTGGCAGCCCATCACCAGGCTAGAACCCCTCCCTCCTCTTTAGTACTCCTGCCCTCAGGTGGGATGGATGTTTCCATAGGCTCCTCTCACTGCAGCCAAACAAACCAGGCAGACAGGGATGTGGTTCTGAACCCAAACCAAATCTACAAAAAAAAACAAACAACATCCGGACCATCCCTTCCACAGTGTTCTACTTCTCATCTGGGTTCATGAATCCACTGCAGTAGGGACACCAAACTCAGAGTTATGGGCTTTGTTGGGGGAATTCAATAGGTTACAATTTAGGGTCAGAAATGTTCAGAGCATAGTTCTTCAGTCAGGACAGCCCCTCCTTGGTTGTGCCCCTAGGCAGGCCTCACCTCACACTGGCAATGTTACAACACTCTTAATAATGTCCTAACGATGTTCCACTAAGCTATAAGCCTCACAGCCCAAAGGCACTTAGCTCTGGCTCCGTGTGTCAGTAAACCTGGCCCCCCAGTTAAGTGCCTGGAAGCATCCCGCTCTGCCCCAAATCACTCAGTTCACTTGCTCGGTGGGTTGGAAGTCCACTGCTATCCCATGCCCTGGCTCTGGACTCTGCTGCCACTCCTCCGCTTCTTCTCTGGTGCCACAGCTCTGTCCCTGGGTCAAGGAGGCTCCGTGCACAGGGATCTCAGGTCCAAAGGACACGCGCCCTTCCTGGTTTTATTTTTTGATGCTGGCAACATCCCCCTGTTCCTGCTTCTGAGATGGCTCATTTTATGCATGTTAGAGTTCCAAATTTTCATCATCAACTCTACTAAAAGTCACTCACAACTGAGTCACATAAACCAATAACATTTCCTCCACCTTTTCTTACCCAGACCCATCAGGAAAAAAAAAGGCATTTGGTGGGCCTTTCCAAAGACTGTGACTAGAAGAGACATCGAATAATTCATGGCACCACAAAATATTATTACATTTAAACAACCAAGATTTAACTATTGACCTTTTCCTATCCAGAGCAAAGAAGAGTGAGGAAAATCAATGACTGGTCCAGAGGACTAATGGAGTGTGTGAACCACAGACTCCTCTACCCAGAGACCAGAAGGACTAGATGATGCCCAGCTACCACTACTGGCCACTCTGATCAGGATCACAACAGAAGATTCTGGCCACAGTGGAGGGAAAAAGTAGAGGAAAATTCAAAATCAAAACAACGACAAGACTTGCTGATTTGATAGAGGTTGGTGAAACCCCCAACACCTTCAACCCTGGAACTGAACCCACCACCAGAGGTCAACTTTCAGCCAAATAATAGACCAGTCTATAAAATAAATAATAACACCATGGAAGAATGTGCTCCTCAGAATAATCAACCATGTTGTTGTTAGGTGTCATCAAGTCAGTTCCGATTCATACAGATCCTTGCACAACCCAGCCTCACAATCATCGTTAGACCTGAGCCCATCGCTGCCGCCACTGTGCCAATCCATCTCATTGGGGGTCTTCCTCTTTTTTTCTGACCCTGTACTTTACCTAGCATGATGTCTTTCTCCAGGGACTGGTCCCTCTTGATAATAAATCTGAATTATGAGAGACAAGTCTCACCATCCTGATTTCTGAAGAGCACTCTGGTTGTTCGTCTTCTGACACAGATTGTTTTGTTTTTCTGGAAGCCCATGGTACTTTTAATATTCTCCTCCAACACACATAACTCAAATGTCTCAATTCTTCTATGATGTTCCTTAGTCATGGTCCAACTTTCTCTTGCTTATAAAGCTATTGAAAATACCATGTTTTGGGCCAGGGCATTTTAGTCCTCAAACTGACACCTTTGCCTGTTTAAGAGGTTTTGTGCAGCAGATTTGCCTAATACAATACATCATTTGGTTTCTTGACTGCTGTTTCCATGAGTGGCTCCAAACAAAATGAAGTCTTTGACAACTTCAAGTTTGTCTCCATTTATCATGACGTTATTTATTGGTCCCGTTGTGAGGATTTTTGTTTTCTTTACGCTGAGGCGCAACCCATATTGAAGGCTGTGGTGTTTGATCTTCACCAGTAAGTATTTTAAGTTCTCTTCGCTTTTAGCAAGCAAAGTTGTATCATCTGCAGATCGCAGGTTGTTAATGAGTCTTCCTCCAATCCTGATGCTATGTTCTTCTATATATAATCCACCTTCTTGGATTATTTGCTCAGCATATGGACTGAATAAGTGTGGTGAAAGAATCCAACTCTGGCACACACCTTTCCTAATTTTAAACTATTCCGTTCCTCTTGCTCTGTTCTAATGACTGCCTCTTGGTTTATGTGCAGGTTCCTCATGAATACAATTAAGTGTTCTGGAATACTCATTCTTCACAATGTTGTCATGATCCATATAGTTGAAAGCCTTTGCATCGTCAATAAAGCACAGGTAAACATCTTTCATGTGTTCTCTGCTTTCAATTAAGATCCAGATAACATCAGCAATAGTATCCCTAGTTCCACGTCCTCATATGAGTCCGGCTTAGACCCTGTCAATGTACTGTTTCGGCTGTTTTTGAATCATCTTCAGCACCATTTTACTTGCATGTGATATTAATGATATTGTCTGATAATCGCTGCATTCCGTTGGGTTACCTCTCTTTGGAATGGGCACAAATACGGATCTCTTCCAATCAGTTGATCAGGTAGCTGTCTTCCAAATTTCTTGGCAGAGATGAGTAAGTGCCTCCAGTGCTGCATCCGTTTGTTGAAAGATTTCAATTTGTATTTCATCAATTCCTGGAGACCCACTTGAGACCAAAAGGGCAGTGTTTGCCTATAACAAAGCTCAGAAGGCAGGAAGGGCCAGGTAAGAAGGGTGAGTGGCAACAGAGAACCCAGGGAGGAAAAGTGCTGTTACATTGAGCAGATTGCACATAACATCACAAAACAAAATGTGAGTAAATTGTTGAATGAAAACTAATTTCCTCTGCAAGCTTTCACCCAGACCACCATAAAATGTTCAAAATGTAAATAAATAAAATCAACCAAAAGAACAATCAACGAGTACAAATCTTCAAACCCACCCACATGAAGCCCGGTTGTTGAGGTCCTTGTTCAGTTCAAGCATTGTTGGCAGGTCTTGGCTCTGGGCTATTCCCAGGGCCCGTGGATGAGACCAACACTGTCCTTGACCCTGAAACAGTTGTGGTCTGGGGGCAAGACAGAATGAAGGGGCCAGCCCCTGTGGAGGCCCACAGCACTGGACTAAGTATTATCTAAGCCGCAGGGCACACAAGACAGGCAGTGACATTTTGCTGAATCTGGGGAGGCTGCTGTCCAGACAGGACCTGGCCCCTCTTCTGACAGGCGGGGCATCCTGTCTCTTTTCTTTTCGTGCTCCCTCCATTAGTTCCACAACTTTACCGAATGCTTTCTTCTCTCTCCAAGACCCCGTTCCCCCAGCACACACACATGCACACACACACCTCTTCATCACACACTGTGCAACCCCCTTTACAACCTAGAGCCTTTTGTTACTGGGTGGCACAAATAGCTAATCCACTTGGCTGCTAACCAAAATGTTGGCAGTTCGAATGCACCCAGAGGCACCTTAGAAGAAAGACCTGTCAATCAATCTACTTCTAAGAAATCGGCCGTTGAAAACACGACAGAGCCTAATTCTACTTTGACACACATGAGGTCACTATGAGTTGAAGTTGGCTTGAGGATAATTGGTTTTGTTGTAATTTGAAAGTTTCTTTAAGTTCTATGCTTACATGTCCCACCCCTATCCCCAATTCCATGGCTACCACCACCGCCTCCCCACCGCCACCTCCAAACATGACACCCAGCTAGGTGCTGTCCCCAAAGGGAGTTAGGATGGTCACAAATTTCTCAGTCTTATTCCAAATTAAAAGGAGCTCGGCTTAATTGAGAACTAAAGTGCTCATGTGTTTATGAGTGTGGGGGTATGGGTATGTGTGTGTGTGTGAGTTTGTGAGTGTGTGTGGGTATGGGTGAGTGTGCGTGAGAGTGTGTGGGTGTGGGTGAGTGTGTGAGGGTGTTGGTGAGTGTGTGTGTGAGTGTGTGGGTATAGAAGAGTGTGTGTGTGTGAGTATGGATGAGTATGTGTGTGTGAGTGTGTGGGTATAGGTGAGTGTGGATGTGAGTGTGTGGATGTGGGTTAGTGTGTGTGTGTGTGTGTGTGTGTGTGTGTAAGTGTGTGAGTATAGAAGTGTGTGTGGGGGGTATGCATGAGTGTGTATGTGTGAGTGTGTGGGTATGGATGAATGTGTGTGTGTGTGTGTGTGTGTAAGAGCATGTGAATGTGGGTATGATGAGAGGGGAAACACGAGGAGACCTGATGGGGGACAACTCATTCTTCCTGTGGGGTCTCACTCAGATGCTCTCTCTTTCTGTCCCTTGTAGCTTGGAGCCAATTCTCTCTCTTAGTTTCCTCTAACTGAGCAGAGACCAGCTGGTTTACAGAATGGCTGTACAGAAAGAACAAGGTGGATCCTGCTGACATAGATGTTGGCTGTATGTCCTAGAACTCATGTTTTTAAAAGCCAGCTTTCTAAATCCAAGAGACCCTGACTTGTGATTTTCCACCCTGAGACAATGATGTGCCTATCCTGGGCACCGCTGTGTTCTGTGGGCACTGTACTAAGGGTCAGCCATGGTCCATGGGAAGAGCAGGGACAGAAGGGAAGGGGACTTCTGTATGTTGAGTATTGGCTCTGGCCAAGCCCGTGCTTGGAGCTTTACACCATTAATTCATCCATTTCCCAGGACATGTTTTCAAAAGGTCAAGTGACAACTTATCAGAGGTCACACAGTTGGTAATGACAGCTTCATTTATGGGACACTGGCTGGGTCAGGTGGGAAGTGACTCCATAAGATATCACTGAGGCCCCTAAAATACCAGTAAGCACTTAGGTGATATTATTGTCCCATTTTACAGATGAAGAAAATGAAACTCAGAAAGGGGAACTGATTTGCCTGAGATCACGCAGCTGGTGGGAGGCGGCGCTGGGACCCACAGTCAGGGAGAGGGGGAGGGAAGTTACTTGTCTTCATTCTCCCTGGCCACCTTGAGAAGAAACAGCAAATGCTCTTAACTTTCTGAGTCAATGATTACAGCCAATTTAAGGATCTACAAGGGCTTAAATTCAATCCAGACAAGAACCATAGGGCTTTAGGGGTGGCTCAGAGCCCAGCTCTACCAGCTCTCCAGTGGCGCTGTGGTTCCGCCTCTTGAACGTGGCAGGAGCAGGCATTTTGGAAGCTGAGGTCTTGGTCAGCTTTGGCCAAGCTATGCTGAATGTGTACAGACACACATTGCGCTTGCTCCTCCACCAGCCCCATAGTCCTCCTGCCCCAGTCCAGCCTCAGCCATGCTTCTGGCCCACTGGACAATACTCCTTCCTGGTCCTGAATTCCCCAAACGTACCCTTTCTTACCCTCTGGCCACTTCCCTTGCTGTCCAGTGGGGTGGGCTGGCCGGGTGGCCAGTACAGCTTCCATACCTGACCCACCAGGGCTTAGATCCCAGCTCTGCCATGCACAAGCTGTGTGACTTCAGGTATGTTAACTTACCTCTGTGAGCCTATTTCCCCTTTAAAATGAGATTAGCAGAAATATGCTACTCAAACAGGCTTTCTTCACCCCACCCCCCTCATGTATTTATATGCACGCTTTATGCAGTATTCACTCTGTGCTACCATTGTTCTCAGCACTTTTATTCCTAATTAAATCCTTATGACAATCCAATGAGGGAGGCATTTGCTACCATCTGA
Source organism: Chrysochloris asiatica (assembly GCF_000296735.1). NCBI lineage: Eukaryota > Metazoa > Chordata > Mammalia > Afrosoricida > Chrysochloridae > Chrysochloris > Chrysochloris asiatica. Next base: position 10,323,225 of record NW_006408593.1, on the reverse strand, counting down.
TTTTACAGATGCAGAATGAGGCACAGAGAGGTTAAGCACTTGTCCTTGGGCGCACAGCTAGTAAGAAGAAGATTCAGGATTCAAACCCACGGACACTGATCTCAAAGGTCTTGCTCTAACTTCCTACTCTATCGGGAGATAATGTATGTAAAGCATTTTAGCATAAAATGCTGCAAAGGGAAGGGCTTAATTAATGGTACCTAGGTGTTGCACTGGTAGCTTAGTGGTTACGAATTGGGCTGCTAATCTTAGGTCGGCAGTTCGAAACTACCAGCGGTTCCACAGGAGAAAGATGAGGCTTTCTGCTCCCGTAAAGATTTACAGCTTTGGAAACCCTGTACAGTGTCACTGTGAGTCGGAACCAACTCCACGGTACTTATCAACAACAATAAGGTGTTGCGCTGTGGAGTCCTGGTGTGGCTATGGGTCAGAACCAACTCGATGGCACTTAACAACAATAACAAAAGGTGTTGCAAGGTCGATGGTTCAAGTTCACCAGTCACTCGTTGGAAACCCTATACGGAGTTGCTATGGGTTGGAATCAACTTGACACAGTAACAACAACAATAGTTACGCGGTGGAGTCCTGGTGTGGTGCTGTGGGTTCATGTGCCAGACTGCAAAGCTGCTTGCACTGATGGGTTGGCAGTTCAAGCTCACCTTGGAAACCCTATACAGTGTCGCTATGGGTGGGAACTGACTCAATGGCACCTAACAACAACAATAACAATAGCTACCCTGTGGCCACTGGCAAGTCATTTTGCTTCTATAAGTCTCAGTTTTTTCATCCCTCAAATGGAACTATCAATACTTCTCTTCCAGGCTCGTGCTGAGAATTCAACAGATTGGGCAACCATTGCAGAACCCAACCCAGAGAAGGGCATGGGTTCCAGGTGGGTCTCCTCCTGGGACTGGTAGAGAGGGGTCGGGACTGGCATGGATTTTAGATATATCCACTGTGCCTGCAAGAGTGAGGTGCAGAAAAGCCGCCAGGGGTGAAGTAGCAGGTGACACCCAGAGGTGTGCAGAGTTTAGGCACAGAGTCTCTAGGGCCTGGGGACCCAGACCAGGGGCAGTCAGCATCAGAGAGGAAGGATGTAAACATTTATTGAAGATTTGTCCGAAAAAAGGGGAGGTAAGTGGTCCAAGGCCAGCCCTAGAGAAAGGAGTGGTGATGGGCTTTATCCAGGGCCCCTTGTGGTCTCTTTCCCCCAGGACAGGATGAAAGGCCAGGGCCCGGGATGGGGAGGTCAGAGCAAGAGTAACTTTCCTGAAAGGGTCCAGCAGAAAAGAGATCTGAGACCCTCCTGAGTGGCTCTGGAGGGTGCTGGGGAGTCCCTGGCACAGCATGGGGACAGAAATCTGAGGCTGAGCCAGCAGCAGGGCAAGGAAGAAACCTGAATCAGGCTGGGTCCTTAGAGGGGATGGGGCCTGACTGAAGCTTGGGTTTTGGGGCAGGGGGCCTCAAAGTCTGCTAAGAGTCCCCTGAGATCCATGGCCCCTGGGGTTCCCCTGAGGACTACCCGCCCCCCAACAGTTCTCAGCAATGCCTTCTGGGACTCATGCCAGGGCCAGAAGCCTTTCAAGGGAGACTGTCTGCTGTTTCAGAAACAGAAAAGCCACTTCCTGTGACCCCAACTGAGCTCTGAAAAACCAGGCCAGTCTAACCAGACACCTGGAGGGAATGAGTCACAGGGCCTGAGGGTTCAGGACCACAGTCTCAGGGGACACCATAGCCAACTGGCACAAACATTGTCAACAGAGATACTGTTCTACATCTGACTTTAGTGAGGAGCTACTTAGAAGCTTGTGAACGGCCATGTAAGGTGCAACTATTGGCCTCTCCCCACGCACAGCGAAGAAGAGTGAAGAAAATCAAAGATGAATGGAAACAATTCATTCAAAGGACTAACAAACCACAGGAACCTCAGTCTCTAAGACCCAGAGGCCAGAAGAGCTAGATAGTGCCCGACTACTACTGCTGACTGCTCTGAAAGGGATCATAACAGGAAGTCCTGGTTAGAAGGGAGAAAAATGTAAAGCAAAACCCCAAATAATTAACAAGACTAGGTTTACTAATCTGATCAAGACTGTGGAAACCCCTGAGACCATGGCTCTTAGACACCCTTTAGGCCTGAAACTGAACTCTCACCCTGTGGCTCAACCTTTAGCCAAAGGATGGACAGGAGTGTAAGGTGAACAATAGCCTGAGGGAGGTGATACAGGCTCTTTAAAATAATCAATCATATGAGATCATAAGGGCAACAGGTGCTCAGGGATAAAGCTCAAAAGGCAGAAAGGGCCAGGAAGGCAGGAGGAATGGAAAAGGGAAGCAGGAAGGAAGCGGGAAAGATGCTGCTACATGTGGGGATTGCAGTCAATACCACAGAACAAAACACACCTAAAATGTTGAAGGGAAAACCAATGTGCTCTGTAAATTTCACCTAAATCACAATGGGATTTGTTCAATGGGGAAGACTAAACAGGTGGTCCCAACCATCACACTCCTCACTTAAGTCACAGAGGAGCAGGGAGATGCCCACCCTTAGGGTTGTTCTCTCAGAAGGGCAGGTTGGATTTTTCTGGAGAAGGTCTTCAGGGCTTTTCAATGTCCTCTGGTGGCTATGACATCACAGAGCAGTGCTCCTGGTCCAGCTTGAGACCAATGACACCCCAAAGTGAGGTCACCACAGTGAGGGCTGACCACAGCGTTGCCATGGGAATGCCCCCAAAGCACTTTTCCTTAGGGAAAGGAGAGTGATTGAAATCAAGTCTTGGCGGTGGGGACTCTTTCCCACCTAGACATATGTTGCCAGAGCTCTGCTGAGTGGGGCGGCCCAGGAGACCTGTGTGGGCCCGACCAGCCCCTTGTGTGTGTGTCTATTTGTCTGGGGCACGAGCCCTCCTGGGGTGCCTCATTTTCTTCCCTCCCTGCTTGACTGGATGCTCATCGCTGTGCTCCTGATGGACCACACTGACATTCACAGCAACCTGGTCTCCATGGCAACCATCTGTGACATCACAAGAAACCTACAGACCCTTAAGCTGGAGCAGGGGAAGCAAGAATGCATGTTTAGGGGAGGAGAGAGCGTTGGTTCCCCCAGTGTCTTCCTGTACTACTTCTTGTGTTGGGGCTGTGGGCTTTAAAATTCTAAGGGTGGGGGCCTCTGTTCAGAATATACAGGGTGTTGAAAGAGTTGAAACCACAGGAGGCTTGAGTAGGTCTCAATGGAATCTCTCCCTGCTTCTCTTTCTCTCCTCTCGCCCCATCTCTTACAAATCACTTCTCAATTTCCTCAACTGTCAGATCGGAATCATAAAACAACCTCTCTCTTCATTGCATGTTCGTGACATGCCAGGCGCTGTTTGAAATATTTTTTGTGGACTTTTCTCTATTTTCTGTCCTGGTTTCCTACTGCTGCTGTAGCAAAAGTATCACAAGTCAGTGGCTTAAAGAACAGTGATTTATTTATTTCCCCACCATTCTGGAGGCGGAAAGTCCAAATCAGCCCCGTGACCCTGTGGATGCCTTCCTTCTCAGTTGTGCTGGGCATTCATTCCTTGGTTCTTAGACTCACATGGCACCTGCACTCTCCCCCCACCCCCAATATGCTTGGTTACGTGTTAGACTCTAACAGCAAAGCCAGCAGTTCGAATCCATTAGCAGCTCTGTGGGAGAACGTTGAGGCTTTCTTCCCCCATACAGATTTATAGCCTCAGAAACCTTACCTAGAGAGTCAGAATTGACTGTACTGCACACCACCACCACCACCTCACCACACTTTTGTCTCTGTGTCTAATCTGATTTTCTTTATAACTCAGAAGGGGTTAGGTTTAGGAGCCAGGCTACTGGAAGAATGGCCTCATTAGTATAATTAAAACCCTATTCCCAAACAAGTTACATTCACAGATACAGAGATTAAGATCCCAACATATTTTGTTGTTAAGTGCCATCCAGCTGGTTCTGACTCACAGCAACTTTGTACAAAGTTTCTGAAGAGCAGCTGGTGGGTTTGAACCACTGACTTTGTGGTTAGCAATCCAGTGCTGATCCTACAGTGCCAAAATAGAACAGAATCTGGGTGGGGTGGGGGGCACAGTTCAACTCATTACAGGACACAAATATAGTACTGTCCTCTTAGAGTTCTCCTTTTACAAACAGAGGAAAATAAATCACAGAAAAAGGATTTGAACCCAGCAAGTCTGACTCAAGAACTCGTATTTGAAACTACTATACAATTACCCAGACTCCTCTGGGGCTCCCCTGCCATCGCTCAGCGACACCTCTATTTCCAGCCAGGCTGTGGCAAACACTTCCACATGAGCTTCAGTTCACTTTGTGCTGACAGTCTCTCGCCTCGTGAGCACAGGGTGTTTTCCATGTTCCACCCAGGGTGTCTGCAGTGTGCCGCCAACACGGGCTGCTGGCAGAAGCCTGCTCAGAGTGCAAGCGTGAGAAGCTCATAAGACACACGGAGGGAGATGACCTCCACTGGGACAACCTTTGACTGCTGAGGGGTGAGAGTTGATGGGTAAATGCTTTGCTAGTCCATCATCTGACAGACAAGGCTGACGGTCCTTGTAGACCTCAGCAGAAGTTCCTGGTGATATTGAGTCTTAGTCCCCCACAGCACGATCTATCTGCTGGTGCTCTGTTAGGCTAGGTTTTCTGCCTTCCTCTTCTCTCTCCTGCTGACACCTCATTTCTGCTCCCTGAGATTGCCTCCAAAGTCAACTCCCTCCATATGACTCCTTGTATCCAGTCTTCTTTGAAGAGGACCTTGACTGAGACCCTTGGCATCTGAGAACAACACCATAGTGTGGTGGCTGGACCAGGACCAAACAGGGGTGAGATGCAATGAGACCCACTGTAGTGGTATGTTGGAGGGGGACAACCTTTGGCATACTGAGCACCACCATTACTAGGGCTGACACAAATAGTGGGCTGGACAAGGTACGGGTCAAAGGGGGAGCATGGAGCTATATACCCACTCTAGCATTTGAATGGGATAGAGGGTGATGAAAACTATCAGGATTGTGGATTTGGCTGGCTTCTGTTGCCTGCTTTGGAAGCCTTGAAGATAGAAAATACCAGTCTCAAGTGAACCAACTGTCAACACAATAAAGACCCAAATCCTCTAGGGTGCCGTTTAAGGAGACTCTCGCCTCCTGCAGCTAATGGGCATGTTCTTAAGTGCCGTCAAGTAGGTTCCAACTCATAGTGACTTTGTATAAAGTTTCCAAGGAGCAGCTGGTAGGTTTGAACCACCAATCTTGTAGTTAACAGTCCAGTGTTTATCCTACAGTGCCACATCAGGACTCCAGCTGAAAGAGCATTTGTTGTTGTTGTTAAGTGCTGTGGAGTTGGTTCCGACTCACAGCAACTGTGAAATAGGAGTGGCTGGTGGATTTGAACTGCTGACCTTGTGGTCCAGTGCTTTATCTTAAAGAAGCACACCAGGAAGAGCATACTAAACTGAAAATCATTCTACCTCTCCCTCATTACCTCCAGACCAATAATTATGGTCAGATCTCCACATAGCCCTATCAGCCAAGTGCAGCCCCTGCTCCAGGAAGCCATAGCTAACTTGTCAATATACACTGGTGGTGTATTGTTAAATACCATGGAGTTGGTTTTGATTCCTAGTGACCCTACATAGGGCTTCCGAGGGAGGCTAGTTAGTTTGAGGCACCGACTTTGCATTTAGCAGTCTGATGCTTACCCTACAGTACCACACTTGGACACCATGCACACTAGTAAGACCCAGGAAATTACATGCAGGGGTGGCTCTTGAGGATGCTGAACTAGGAAGGCAGAATATCAGACTGGATGGGGAGGATTTATTGAAATGACAACACTTTTTAAGTGAGTTGGGGTTTAATGTCTTGGAATGAACACCTACAATGCTTCTTGGAGGACTCTTGAACATGACAATGGCCTAAAACAAATGGATGGCTCTTCCAAAATGTCCTTGGCATAGTGTCTAGGATAGGGTCCAACATTCAGGGAGGTAGGAATGGGATAACTGATGTATAATTGGCACCTATCACAGATCAGACCCCCCCCAAAATCACCTGGGGTGGGGGGCAGTCTAGGGAAACTGTTTGCATGAAGGCAACATGGAATGTGCTGGGGGCAAGGGAGCCGTGGCATCTTTGAAAATCTCAGACGATTTTGCCATGAAGCTGGGCTCTAGAAGCATTGTTGTTAAGTGTCGTTGAGTCAGTTCAACTCATAGCAACCCTGAATAGGGTTTCTGAGGAGCTGATAGTGAATTTGAACCACCAACCTTTCAGTCCAGTGCATTATGCCACAGTGCCACGCCAGGACTCCAGAGGCAGGTTGTGGCACTTCACCAAAAGAGACAAGAAGCTAGAGTGACAACCCGGGTGTCTTTGATTCACAGGCATCTGTGGTGACTCTAGGGACACGCTGGGAGCACAGTGTTGCTAGGGATGAGTTGAGTGTAAATCTGTAAAATGACCTGTATAATTAGGGAATTATACAGGTTTAATTCGATCAAAATAGCAACAGCCAAGAGCTGATGAACAGAGAGCTGATGTCAGCTTCCACAATGTAAAAATCAGTTTCTAGATCTTAGCCAGTTCTCAGACCCAGACTTCACTGATTGAAGGAGAGGCTAGGTTCTCTTGAGGAAATACCACCACAAGTAGATATGATAACTATTTTCAAATATTTCTCCAAATGATCCATGCTAACTGCATACTGAAGTATTGAAGAGCAGAGATGTCATCTTGAGGACTAAGGTGCGCCTGACCCAGGCCATTGTGTTTTCAGTAGCCTCATATGGATGTGAAAGCTGGACAGTGAATAAGGAAGATCGTAGAAGAATTTGAGTTGTGGTGTTGGAGGAGAATACTGAAAGTGCCATGGACTGCCAAAAGAACCAATAGATCTGTTTTGGAAGATGTGCAGCCAGAGTGCTCCTTGGAGGCCAGGATGGCTAAGCTTCGTCTCTCATACTTTGGACATATTGTCCGGAGGAAACAATTGTTGGAGAAGGATGTCATGCTGGGTAAGGTGGAGGGTCAGAGAAAAAGAGGAAGACCTCTAACGAGATGGATTGGCCAGGTGGCATCATTGATGGACTCAAGTGTGGCAGCGGTAGTGAGGTTGGCCCAGGATCGGACATTGTTTCGTTCTGCTGTGCATGGGGTCACTATGAGTCAGTTCCGACTCGATGGCACCTGACAACAACAACAACAACTGTATACTGAGAAAAAGGAGACACCCCAAACTTTTGAGAGCTTTTGGACAGAGTCTGAGCTGACATTTGTCAATTTCAAGGGATCAAAGTATCATCTACTCTCATGGCCCCAGTTATGAAGGGGACAAAAAGGAAGCAACTGATAAATGGAGTTGTGGTTCATGTCCATTTCATCCGGGGCTTAAGGAGCCTATAAATCCATGTTATTGTTGTTTCCTCTGTCACCACGTATATAGTTGGACTGGATACACTCAACAGCTGGCTGAACACTCAGAAGATTCACTAGTGCATCTCTTGATGTTTTCGTAGTTGGTCTGACCTATGGAATGCAGTTGTTGTTGTGTGCCATCAAGTTGCTTCTGACTCACAGCAATCCTATAAAAGACATTATAGTACAAAGAGTCAAGTAGATGGATGCCACATAAACTGTCCTCCTACCTCCTTCCCCACCATGAAAGGACTCTTAGAAGTAATAGCACATCTTGGATTTAGAGTCCCCATCATAATACCTCTCTTCACCTATTGGATTTACATATGGTGGATGAAAGAAGACTTACGTAAATATAATCAAGTCATAATTCCAGTCACAGCTACTGTGCTGAGTATGTGTAGAACAGATAACATAATCTGTGGCACTTGGTGTGTGGTTAGTGATCTAGTGAATGTATTCATTGCAATCCTTATCAGTAGAATTTCAAAAGCAATTCTCTTTTATGTGGAGGGGAAGCCCCAAGGCTACATAACTGTCCTGCTCTCTTGGCCACAATAAAGTCCATAGTTTTGTTTTTGTTTTTTTTTTTATGTTTTATTGTGAATTATGTGATAGTTTATATGGGAGAACAACAGTTCATCCTATCGTATATCTTTTCATTGCCATGGTTACAATCCCCTCCATGCATCATCAACCAACCAAAGGGTATACACTACAAGCCTGCCCCCCAGTAATCAGCACACAGGCCTTCTCCCTCTCTGTGTCTAAAGTCCCCAGCTGCTCCGTTGCTCCATGTCATCCTATCTGCCTCCATCTCAGGCATCACTGCTTCTCTGGGTAGGGTCCCACTGTCTGCTTTTTTCCCTTGATGGTCCCAGGGACCTCTGCTCCCAGACTGCAAAGTTAATCACTCCCCTCCTTGCTACAAAATGTCTACCTTTACATTTCCAACTCTCACAAGCAGTCCTGACAGCAATTATTCACTAATGTATCACAAGAGACCCATCTGCATTTCCTTTCGTCAGTCCCACCTAGACAGATTGGATACTACTCAGTGGAGATTCTACCTTCCTTCACACCCTCTGGATCTAGGTTCCCTCTTGAAAGCTTGTATGCCAGTCACTTCTTGCCATAGGTTCTTGATCAACTTAACATTCTCCAGAACATCACACTGGCCCCCTGTATTGATGAAGTGATAGCTGGACTTGGCAAACAGAAATTGGGCTCTTCGTGTCATTGACTAAGCAGGCAAAGGGTGTTATTCACTCTACTTGCAAGATCATCTATCTTCATTCTGATGAGATAGGCCCACTGCTACACATTAGGGCAGGAAAAAGTATGTCTACAACTCAGAAGATTCACTAATATATCTCAATGTTTCCATGTTCCATGGTGAACAGAGACATTTGCAATAACTACAGGCTGACAAGAAGAAGGCAACTACGGGAAGCATCCCAGCAGAGGGATCAAAATATGGGATAATCCACTAGGCAAGCAACCTAGACCAACTGAAGTGCTGGTGGAGGTTAAGGAGAACCCAGGAGGGCCAATGGAAAAGGCAGATTATAAATGACAATTGTGGCCTCAGGACCAATTTCAAAATAGCAATGTGGCTTGTTCTAATAATTCTACTGTAGTTCTAGAGTTGCTGGCTGACCATCATCTTGAAACAGATTGGACTAGATGGCACTACAGTATGACAAATTTACAGACAGTGGTGGAAAATAGGGGATTAGGTTTGGGTTTGGGCTCAGCTAGATTTAAATTCTAATCCCGTGCAGGGCCCAGGCAGAATATTGCCCTGTCGATTTTGTGGGTTGTTGGGATACATAGGGAAACTCATAGACATGCAATGCAATTTCACTGGCAGAGCTGGTATTTACTCTGACCCAGACACAGCTAGATACCAAGGCTGCAGCCATAAAGCAACTTTTGTTTCTGTTTTCAAAGCATTCACAGTCCAATAGGAAAGACAGACACATGTAATCAAAGCATACCACCTATAGTAAAGTCAGTCTTGGGGATTCCCATAACTATCAGGCTTAAGTTGAGCTCTTCGGATACACTGTATTATGTTGTTGTTGTTGTTAGGTGCCATCGAGTTGGTACTGACTCATAGCGACTCTATGCACAACAGAGCAAAAACACTGCCTAGTCTTGGGCCAACCTCACAATTGTTGCCACGCTTGAGCGTTGATACTGCCACTTTGTCAATCCATCTTGTTGGGGTCTTCCTCTTTTTCTCTG
>NW_006408593.1:10311467-10312609 GCF_000296735.1 Chrysochloris asiatica | reverse complement strand
AATGATATCCCTCATTCCACAGCCTCTTCTGAATCTGGCTTGAACCTCTAGAAGTTCTCTCTCTGCATAGTCATTTTCAAAGGAGAGAGTTTAGAAAATACACCTGAGGGGTAGACTAATTTGGCCTCGTGGGAAGATCCAGGAAAGCTTCCCAGAGGAGGTCATAAAGCAATGTGTACATTTAAAGAGATGAATAGGTCCCCAGGTAGCATCCACAGTTAAGCATTTGACTACTAACTGAAAAGTTGGAGGTTCTAACCCACCCAGAGGCATCTAGGAAATAAATTTTGGTGACCTGCTTCTGAAAAGTCATAGACTTGAAGACCCTGAGGAGCATAGTTCTACTTTGCACACATGGGGTTGCCATGAGTTGGCTAGACTCATAACATCAGCCATAACAATTTGTTCTTGAAAAAAACACACACACAAAAAAAATCCAACCAATGAAATTAATAATGTGAACCATTGCTCACTATTATTAAGCATCTACTTGGGGGATGCAGTTTGGGGATCATGTTTTCAGAAATGGTTCAAAGACAAGTGTTTCCAGATGAAAAAACTAAAGCCCAGCGAGGTAAAGTGAGTTGTTCAAGGTCACACTACAAGGGGTGAGAGGAGCTCAAATGAAAAAGTCCCAGGAAGGAACTTCTGGTTTGGTGGTGGCAGAGCAGAGTCAGGTAGGACAAGCTCCGTGGGGGAGGGGCTGAAAACCCAGAGACGCGGCTCTCATGGAACAGCACCAGAACTCTGGATCTAATATAAGGGTCAGGGCATCAGTTTCCTGGAACTGCCAGTGGAAAAATCATGGTATAAAGGAAAACATTGCAATTTAGAAATCAGTCAAGACACGGGACTCCCTCTGCAGCCATCCCGCCCGGGTGGAGCCAGTACAGCACAGGGAACTGGTGCTAAAATCAGCACAGTAACATTTGCAAAAGGAGATGTGGGGGGATTCTATACATTTTTCCTCCTCTTCCCTGTCACGCCTTCTTTGCCCAGGTACCTTCAGGTGGGTGGGTGCACAACCCCCAAAAAAGTCCAGCGTTGTGACCACAGCTTTCCCACAGCACAGAGAGAAATTGCCCCATCCATCCAAGGGCAAAGTCTTTGGCTGCTGCTTTTGACTTCTGCCTGTGGGTCTC